>NW_015167528.1:804174-841914 GCF_001447785.1 Gekko japonicus | reverse complement strand
TCCCAACCCATACGAAGAAACTTGTCCTACGAGCAGCTTCTCTTTCCAAGGGACAAATCCCATTGGTTGATCAGTGCAATGTTGGAATAAACATGGGGTGAACTCTATGGGGCAAATGGAATGTGTAGATGGGGTCAATACCCCCCATCCTTGGCTGTACCGTCTACCAGAACTTTCCATATAAGTCAGGTCTATCATGTAGTTACAATGCTTGTAAAATTTCTGTGAAGCATGTGCAAATTGTGATCCACCATGTTGAGCATGGCCTACCAGCTGCACATTATGCTCTACCAAATACTTGACACCCCTTTCTAAGTTTGTAGCCTCAAAGAGATAGTTGTGTCAGGAGGTTTATTTGTCCCATGGGGGCCCACTGGACATGCTGTTGTGCTGCCTTTGGCTTGCTGGCTGACAAGATGTGTGTGATTTGCTTAGTTGTTTCTTCATGAAGATTTCTGTAGCCAGGAGGTGAAAAATTCAACATGGGAATGCTGATGACTGTGTTGAATATAACATCTAGATCAGTTCTAACCTCTAGGCAATCCCACTGAGTTTCCAGCTATGATCACTGCTCTTTGAAAACCATCCATCACTATGATCATGGCCAACTAAAGAATCATGGGAGTCCAAAAGATCCCACCTAAGCAGTTTTTTCTACTCCTCTTTATTTATTCAGAACTTCTTGCCTCAGTGACATGTCATTACATATGAAGGACCCGAGTTTGCTTTTCCTGGATCTATCTATCTATCTATCTATCTATCTATCTATCTATCTATCTATCTATCTATCTATCATCTATCTATCTATCTATCTATCTATCTATCTATCTATCTATCTATCTATCAAGAGAGATGATAGAAAGAGATTGGCTACATGTCACTTCAAGGGAAAACCTAAAGTCACCTAAGTTATCTCTAGGAATTGCCGGAAACGACCCTATGGCCGCAGTCAGACATGCCATTTGGTGTGGTGGAGAACATAAGAACATAAGAGAAGTCAACATTGGATCAGGCCAATGGCCCATCCAGTCCAACACTCTGTCACACAGTGGCCAAAAATACCAGGTGCCATCAGGAGGTCCAGCAGTGGGGCCAGGACACTAGGAGCCCTCCCATTATTGAACACCCCCCCCCAAGCACCAAGAATACAGAGCATCACTTGCCCCGGAGTCCCTATCTCTACCTTGTGGCTAATAACCACCGATAGACCTCTGCTCCATATGCTTATCTATTTCCCTCTTGAAGCCGTCCATGCTTGTAGCTGCCACCACCTCCTGTGGCAGTCAATTCCATGTGTTCATCACTCTTTGGGTGAAGCAAGCCTATTTCCCCTGGTTGAAATTGACACAGTGTTGTGCAATCACACATCCTTTCTAGCTGCGGGCTCAGCCCATCACTGCCCGATCAGATGGCACATTCGGGTGAGTGGGTTTTTTTTAAACTTTTGTTTCCTGTGTGCATAAATGAGGAATCACACCTCCGCACTGAGGGTTCCCCATGGAGTATGTGGTTATGTGCATACTGCTAAGCGAGGGGGGGGAAATGACACCGAGTTGGGAAGGAATGAGCAGACCATCTCGATGGCATGAGGGCATAATTGGGTGATCAGACAGGGGAAAGTCTGTCCATGGCCCATCGACAAGCGTTAGAACCGGACTTTCCCCGGTGTCTTTTAACTCTGCTTCCATGGCTGGGCAGCATGGGGTGCTGATGGCTGCAAGACCTTTCCCAAATGTTGCTGTCTGGTCATGCCCTTTAGATCCATCAGGCATTTGCAGCTGAGTCAGATCTAAAGGTACACCTGACTTAGCAATATGTCACTTCCAGGTTTTTCTTAGAAGTGACGTAGTAATTCAACCGATGCCACAGCTTTTTAAAATATATATCTAGTGGGAGGCCTGGCAGCCCTAGACTGAAGGAACAGAGCAGATCAAACTGTTATAGAGCAGGCAGAGTGATCGGTTTGATACCCAGGAATCCCTCGACTCCAAAGATCAAAAATGTTGGGTCTGTAGCATTTGTATCTTGCCTCGAATTGCCTACAGTTTCATTCTCTGACTGTCAGCCTTAAAGGCACAGGTGTCAGCTCGCTGCCATAAAGGCTGGTGGGAGGGGGACGTTCACTCCTTGGATTGTACTTTCGGTTTCCTGGTTGCCTTAGTGAAGCTCCCTTATCTGAATGTTTTATGTGCTTGGCCTTGAATGCTTTGCTATAACACCTTCTCTGGGAAAGTGGGGCTGTTACATTCTGGCGGGCCCCTCTCCTTCCATCATTGGCTCTACACCACCCAGTGACCCCCTTTGAGCAATGTATATCTGTTCATCCCACACTTTATGCTTTAGTCTTAACACAGATCCTGAAGTAGATGCCCTGCCAATACTGCTTCAATAAACTTTCCTTCTGAAGAAGCGAGTTGTTGAGTCTGATTGCTGCAGGAGTCTGAGAACAGGGAGAAACGAAAATGTCTGGTCTACAGAGTTCCTGAACAGAGCCATGCATCACCTGATATCGAGTAGATATGGCAATTATAACCCCTCCCATAGTTATAGACAGCATCCAACCTAAATTACATAGGCAGTATCCAAGCTAAAATTACAAAGGAGCTAAAATCAATTTTTTTTCCTTCCAGTTTTGAATGAGAATTTGAAATTTTGGTGCTTTAGACTGGTTGGCATCATTTGATTGCTTTCATTTAGGTAGGCCATCAAATAAATTGTTGAATATTAAATCTCACTGCACATCAGCTATTAAAGAGAAATGCTATTGCATGCCAGCTATCAAATATTGCCAGATAACAAATGTTGAAAGTAACCTGCATTTCCAGAGTAATTTCCTACCCAAGGTGCACTTTTCTTGCAAAGACTCGGGCATGAGTGGTTCCATCAATTTCTCTTTTGTCCCTGTCAGTCTTCAGCGTGATATCCCCAAAGGAAAATTAATTACCATTTATTGCTTCATTTCTATGAGCAAAAAAACAACAACAAAACAAAAAAGGTCTCTGGGGTTCAAATTAGAAAACAGGATTTTCCCATTGGGGTAACTTTGTGCTCCAGGCTCCCTGGTCTGCCCAAATAATGTACAATGCAAACTGGGTGTGGCACAATTTGCCCAGTTTGAAAGGTGGCCACTGCTGCTGGTTATGCAAGAATGCTAAGCAATTAAGTTTTCTGCCAGACTGCTTCCTCTGTGCTGCAGTGCAGGACTTGCACGTCAGTGCTAAAAAGTGGAATGAGCTTGTTGTGTCCTGACCCGAACATGTGTTCGATCCAGTTTCGGCCGGTCCCGCATGCGGTCAAGCAGAGTACCTGAGCTTCGCTCCAGAACACAAAAGATGTTAGAATCCTAGTTCCCTGCCTATTGAGAACCTAGGAATAATCTAATCACTGTAGATAGACCATTCACGGGTGTCGGGTGTGTGGGGGCATGTTGTCCTTGGGGCATATAAGCCGGCCTGCGAGCCCGCTAAAGTTGTCTTGTTCTTGCTGAATAAAAGTATGTTCGCTGAAATCACTCATCCGTCTGCGTACTTTTCAAGTTTGAAAACCTGTTGCAATGTTTCAGAATGTTCTGGAATGTTAATATACGTTTAGGAATAGTTAGAAGTCTTCACAAATCCAATTCATACTTTATGGAGTACAAAGGTTCCGCGATCCCAACCTGTGTCCTGTTGAACAGACACATGTGGATTGTGGGTTCTCCTCAGTCCACTCATGTTAGATGCCTCCATGGATATTCATGGGTTTCCCCATCGAGTCTAATGGTGCCCCCCCAGATCTTTCCAGTTCCGGAAAATGAGGTGGGGGTGGGGGATGAAGCTCCTCCTCCATGCACATGCCAAATCAGGCACTGCTGCTCACATGGAAATTGAGGGGAATCTGCAACTCTCTCTCTCACACACACACATTTGAATATTTCTATGCTACCTCTTCAGAATCCTACTCAAGGTGACTCACAATAAAAAACCACGTTATTAAAATGCAAGCCATTGAAACACATGCCATTGGACATAAGTAGAATACAAAAAACTATCCATACTACAGAAGGAGGCCATTAAAATGTTCATAATACCCTTGGGGGGGAAGGTATGTTTTAGCCTGGCACCAGAAGAAAGTAGAATAGGTGCCAGGAAAGCCACAAGGGGCCACCACAGAAAAGCTCTGTCTCCCGTTGCTGCCGGCCTCACCTCTGAAGGTGGGGGCACTGAGAGCAGGCCTCAAGAGGCAGATCTATTACACAGGCTCAGGGTGGGGGCTCAACCTGTATCAAGTTACAGAGCGGGCATATGGCGACTATCACACACCCCACATTAGAGCAATGTGATGGTATGTGTGTGTTTGTATGACATGTAGTGGTGTACTATGCATAAAGGTAAAGGTAAAGGTTCCCTTGCTCGAAAGCCAGTCGAGTCCGACTCTAGGGTTGTGGTGCTCATCTCCGTTTCAAAGCCGAAGAGCCAGCGCTGTCCGAAGACATTTCTGTAGTCATGTGGCCCGCATGACTAAACACCAAGGTGCACAGAACGCTGTTACCTTCTCACCGAAGTGGTCCCTATTTATCTACTTGCAATTTCTTGCTTTCGAACTGCTAGGTTGGCAGGAGCTGGAACTAGAGATGGGAGCTCACTTCATCATGCGGCAACTCGGGTCTCGAACTGCTGAACTACTGACCTTCCACAGCCTGCAGTTCAGCGTCTTAACCACTTGAGCCACTGCATCTCCATTTTGTATGCAGTATGCAGTACTATGCATACTGAAACACATATTGACTTGTATTGTCAAATAAAATTAAATTTTGTTGAGGTTCTTTATTAGCACAAAAGCAGTCTGCGGTAACTAGCTAAACACACACACCACACACACACATCAAACCTTTTCATCTCTGTCCCTGTCAAAGCTAAATACCCAAGTTATTTATTACACTTGGAAATATCATTGGCACAAAATACAAGCAGAAATGAATATTCAACAAGTACCTGAACCTTGAACAAATAGTTGATTTTTCAGCAACTAGTATGACACCTAAGAGGAACCTTCATGTACAGGGACAGGATATCTCTGACCACCAGCTGATGGGGACAGGCAACAGGAAAAGACCACATCTCTGCACTGCTTGTGTGTTTGTCAGAGGTGTCTCATTAGTTCAAGGGAAAGTGTTGGGTTCTTACAGCTTCAGCCTGATGCAGCACACACACTTCTAATGGCCTTAATGGTGGACTTGGTTAACAGGCCGGTTTCATAACAAAGTCTCAAACGCAGACATTTTTTAAACAGCATCCTAGCTCCCTAGGCTTTTGCGAGGCATTCTAGCTCTTCCTTTTAAAAGGAAATCCACGCAGCTCATTCTGGTGATGTGCAAATGGTACCAGATCAATGGCAAGTTTTGCAACTGCAAAAATCAGCAGAGAGGTTACATGTACTTTTCTTGAGTTCCTGAGTAACAGCATGACTATAATTCACTTGTGTTAATGTAGGACTTGCTAATGCGCCTACAGATGTGCTAAGAGCCCGTGGCAGAGCAAAAGTCGTACTTCGTTTTATGGGAAAAGCTACTGCCTAGAGCTCGGTGCTGTTACAGAAGGGAAAGTCAACTGTTTCCTTAGTTAGGAGTAATAAATCTTGTTGGGAAAGAGAGCTCTCATGCCCACAGCATTTCAGGAGAGCTTATTTGTCATGATGAAACAGTCAGTCCAGTTTACCACCCTGCAAGCCAGAGGTGGCACCATCTTTATTTATTTATTTATTTATTTTTCAAATTTCTACCCCGCCCTCCCAGCCAAAGCCGGCTCAGGGCGGCTTACATAAAAACAGAGAAGTTACATTAAAACATAAGTTACAATTTAAACAATTATAAAACCGTAATAAAGTGCTAGTAGTCATTTGTATGACGGTAGAGCAGCCATCCTTCATGGTTCTCAGCTCACAGTCAGCTCACAGTGTTCGTTTTGGTTGTTCCTGCAGAACTTGCTGTTCTTTAGGCTGTTGGTGGCAGTTTCCGGAATCCAGGGCCCTCTCACATTCAACCATCTGATGTTCTTCATTGATGATGGCAGCGGATCCCAAAAGCCTGGCAGAAGAGCTCCGTTTTACAGGCCCTACAGAACTGTAAAAGGTCCAGCCGGGCCCTGATCTCCTCTGGGAGCTCATTCCACCAGAATAGGGCCACCACCGAGAAAGCCCTGGTCCTGTTCGTGAAGGGACACGAAGCAGCATGAATGTAATCCCACCATACCTTCATCCAGCTAGTGGGGCCTGGCATACACAGGCCTAGGCTGCCACGGGTATATCTGTAGCTGGATAAGGACCCACAAATGCAAAGCAATCCTGCACAAAATCTAGCTGCTCTGGCTGCCAAAATGGAGGTCAGCTTGAACATCTGTGGTAGCTCTGACCAGCACAGTTATTGGACTTGCCACACCACTGCTAATCAGTTGGTCTTGGGAAGCTCTGAGATGCATCACTCTTGTCAAGATCAGTTGTGGATCTCATGCAAGCACAGGTGAGCCTAATGCCTCTGAAGAGAGCGTTTACAGCCATGGGAGTAGCCCTATGAATTGAACGATGGCAAAGACTTGAAACAGTGGAACACTGCTGTGCAGTTGGTCAGCCCCGGGGTGTCTGTGTGTGTCCATACATCGCCATTCTCCCAGAGTTCCTGATAGCTGAAGGGACAGAAGCATATTTAACTTCTTGCACTAATTCTTCTGTAGATGTGGTTTTCTTCTATAGACTGCTTAAGCTGCTTAACGGCTCCAGTCACACGGGCAGGAAACTGGGGGGGAAGCGTGACTGTTTGCCCCGGGGCAAACTAACGCGCGGTTAAGAGATCAGACCTCCTGTGGAGGTTCTGTGGAGGTAACGTGGAGGTTCCGTGGGTAGGGAGAGGTGCCGATCACAGGACACGCCTGCGCGCAACGAAGAAGCGCGCAGTGCGGCAAACTGGTTTTCTTTTTTTGTGTACATGACGAATGCGCATGCTCCGTTGGGTGCATGTGCGCATCCACGGAGACTTGTGGGGAAAAACCCCTTTTTGCAAGGGGACGTGGTTGGGCGCCGGATGCCACCGGAAACGCGATCAGACGCCCACCCTTGCCACGCGGTTTCCGGAAACTAGTACCTCCGAGGTACTAGTTTTTTGCTGCGTGTTTTCGACAGGAAGCCTCGGTTGTGCCACTGAAGCGCTACGCTTCCCAGATGTGCTGGTGAGATCGCGCCCGGAAAATCCGCCTGTCTTCCATCTCTCTTGCATGGCTAATGTTCCGTGTGACCACAGCCAACATCTATTTTGCTTTGCCGTTCATGTGTTCACTGCCTCAGGAAAAGAACTTTTGCCCCTCAGCAATGTAGAGGCATGTATCCCGGAGGTCATGATCAGGTCATTAAACTGACTTTTATAAACCATACCTATTTGCACCTATGCAAGTCATACATAAATATACTTTAAGCCATCAATGAATATGCTTTTTGTGTCTGCAAAGGAGGCCTGTAGCCATGGGGGGGCCTCTTGGGGGTGACGCCCCCTCCTGAATTTGCCCTGCCCCTCCCAGCAGCTTGGAGATGGAGTAGGAGAGCCCCGCGCTTGGCTGGCCGCACTGGCTGGCCGCACTCACATGGCAAAGAGAATGGCCTGCCCCAGTGCCTCACTGCAGCTGTGCCAGGGCAGTGAGGGAGGAGCTCGCTGCTGGCATCATGTGACCCAGGGTAGTAAGTGGCGGAGTTGATGCAGAGCCAGGGAGTGGTGGGTTGCCTCAGCCTCAGTAGTTGCCGCCGCCGGAGCAGCAACAACAGCAGCCGTCGTCTTCATGAGGAACAGAATTTGTGTCAGCCACTGGTGTGAAGGTGGTGGGTGTGGCTGATGCCACCGCCATGACCTGGGCAGCAGGGATGGCAGTTGCCAGAAAGCGGCCTTGGCAGAATATACACTCCTGCACCTGGATGGTGGGCAGCAGCAGAGCAGTTTCGTGGGTGGTGAGGCTCAGGCCTGGCAGCCATTGCCAGTCTGAACGTCCCACTCCTTATCACCTGCTCCCATTGCACTGCCCTCACCCACCCCTGGCCACGTGTGTCCCAGGGTGGTTGGGTTGGCACAGGTGCAGTGAGGTGCCAGGGCAGGCTATTCTCATCTTCACCATGGATGTGGCCAGCCGAGCTTGCCCACTGCCCTGCCTGCCTGTCTCCTTCGTGATGGGATGGCTTGAGTGGTGACTAATCAGACTAGTTACTAATCTAATTAGCAGTGATCTAATTATGCTCCCGCTCCCAGTATTTGCCCCCTCCCACTGGAAATTTTCTGGCTACGGCCTGCTGCACAGTCGGCAACATGAAATTACCACAACTACAAATTACAAGATTGACTGCGTTTGTGGGCAGACTCCAAAAGCACACAGATACACCTTAATAGTAAGTCTCAACTCCAAATAGATCCCCCCTCACTTTAAATTCTGGCCCCAGTAGCAGACTGGTAGTATACATGAGGAATGTGACAGCTGCAAAAAGCAGACTATTCATGCACGTGAACGATCAGTTCTTTGATAGTGACAATCAAGTGCAACAAAAGCTGAACTGACAGGGGGTTGAACACAATTATTCACTAGTGACGGAACAGTCTTGTATAGGTAAGAGGTCTGATATGCTTCCGACATGGATGATGGGTAAGACTGGAATGAGGAGCATGCATGCTCAAGTACACCAGTGATTTCAGCCTCCCGTGCTCAACAGGGGTTTTGTGCTACAGTGAAAACAAAAATAGCAGATCTACTTTTGTGCATGCGTGTTCTGAACTTGTACTGCCGGCCTGCAGGAAGGCAGAAATATTTATGCAAACAAAGGCGTTCTCCATTCCCCGAACAATCACCTGATCTGCACCTCCATGCTGCTATTCTCGTTGTGGGTCAGAATCAGACCACTATCCTGCTAATTTAATGAGAGGTCGCTAAATGAGGAGATATATATAGATATAGATATCCTTTTCCTCCTCAGGGAGATATAGAGGCAGGGTCCCCCCCCCCTTCTTTTGAACATCCTCGAGTCAAGCATCAAGAAAAGGGTGATGGAGGTTAGGGAGGCTCCCCTGACATTTCGAGCCCTGGCATCAGCCTTTGCAATTATGGACCACCTTTCTAGCAGATGGTAATTGAAAAGTGAGACCCACATGGACTCCATTCAATAATGGCGTCAGCATACAAATGACACTTAGCTCTCTGCCCTCACTCTCCCTCCCCCCCATTCCAGCTCTTCACCTTTTATCCTTCTCAGTGTCGCGACTTAATCCACTCTAATGAGGTGAGCTTCCTTGCCAAAAAGGACAGCAGCCACTGCTGCTCTCTCTGGGCACCACGGGGTTTGCGAGGAAGCCCAAATAAAAAAGAAGAAGAAGTGACTTTGTAAGTCTTCCAGGGAGGAAGACAATGCCTTCTTTGAGAAGTTACAGTGTCGCCTTTGTGGTGGGGTTTTTTCCCCATTCCCCCCCCCCAAAAAAAATCCCTGCTCAGGAATACTCTCAGGCTTGGGAGGCTGCGTGCGTCATTAGGGCAACATCCAGCCAAGGTGGCCAGGGCAGTCGCTTTATTGTTACAGAGGCTTCTCCTAGCTTGAAGGCCATTACTATGGACCACACGGCACTCTTTATAAACAGTAGGCGATTACCGATACCAGGGAGCACGTGAGTTTCCTCCACTTTCTTTTTTCTTTGCCCATCTGTCTGTGCTTCTCTTGCTTACAGGAGGGGAGAAGTAGCAACGCAGTGTGATCTATTTTTTGATAAGTAAACAATGGTATTGTGTGGAGAAGAAAGTCGAATACTGCCGAGTACGTGATGAACAGTAGAGAAGACATGACAGAAAATGATTCAGTTTGTAGGAACACATTTCTGTCCTCTGGCTTAACTTCTTGTACTTAAAAGACTCTCCGTCTCTTCCCATGTATGACAAAGTGGGTGAAGTTGATATGTTGTGGGGCAGAAAGATTCTGTCCTTCCCAGCCTGCCCCACACCCTGGCATTGCTGTGAGATTTAAGTTATATGTATGCATATATACTGATACTGTATGAGTGTCAGTTTGATACACTGCCACTTCATGATACTGATTCTGTGGGGTAAGGATTGCACACTTATGGGAACTGTGGACACTGAAATACACATATGGGAGTGACACAGAAAATAGTACTTTTAATTATTTCACACCCAGAAGCTACCTTTAATTATAACTTGCAACAAAAGAACCCCCTTTTTGGTTCATACCAGACATTTTTTTTCTTTTTTCTCTATTTTTCTTTCTTTTCTTTCCTATTTTTCTTTTTTTTTTTTTGCTCCCTAGTCTCTGTAAATCTCTCCAGGTTTTTTTTTCATGTCTTTCCCCCAATCTCTTACATAATCCCTAAACTGTTGGTACAATTGACTTTGGGAAGATATATTACCCACCACCTGAAGACCAATGATCAGGTGCAGTTTGAGCACTTGTCAGGACCCATAGTCAAGCAACAGTGTACACTCTTCTTTGAAGGTTATACTTTTATTGCCAGTACAATGGTAGCATGAGCATAGTCACTGTTAGGAATAACTACATCATAGAGCACTGAGAGAGATATAGGGTATTCAAATGCACCCACCCACCCACACACACACACCTATGGGCCAATCAGCCAGACTCCCGCGGGCAGGAAAGAGGACCAAGGCAGTTAGAGCCGAAGCTGGGAAACGAAACTAGTCTCACGGTTAATTGATGGGAAGACACTACACAGGCTGGCTACCAGGTCAGTGATAACTACGGGGAGAAGTGAAAAGAAAGGAATGCGGCAGCAACTGGCACACAGGTCATGAAAGCGAACCCAGGCCCATAAACTATATGGCAGCATAGCTGACATTCTGCCCACCCCTGCCCGGGAGACCTCCCAGTTAACCTGGGATATCTCCCGGTTTCCCCGGGAACTCCCGGTGAAACTCTTGCAAGAGTTTAGGGGCCCGAATATCCCCTACTTCCACCCATTCACGATGCTGGGGTCCAAAGTCCAACCATTCCACTAAATAAAACGGTTTGCCATGTTTAACTTTAGAGTCCAGGATCTTTGAAATCTCAAAATGTTCTTCGCCCACCACCATGATAGGAGGGGGTACAGGTTTTGTTGGCCGCCAGGGACTTGGGACTGAGTCCCATTTCAGGAGGCTGAAATGAAACACAGAATGGATATTGCGCATGTTCTTACAAAGGTCAAGCTCCACGGCCACATCATTGATCAGGCGTTTGACTTTAAATGGGCCAATGAATTTCCAGCCCAGTTTGCGGCTGGGTCTCAACACCTTAATGTTTTTTGTTGATACATACACCGAGTCCCCAGGCTACAGAGATCAGTTCCCCTGGAGGAAATGGCAGCTTCAGAGTGTGGACTTTATGGCATCATGCCCCTTCTGAGCTCATTCCTCTCCCCAAACGCCACCCTTCCTAGGCGGTGCCCCAAAATATCCAGGAATTTCTCAGCCCATAGTTGGCAACCCTATCTCCATGGCAACATGCTCAAAGCACCTGAGGGGCTGTAGTTCAGCGGTAGAGCAACTGCTTGGAATGCAGAAGATCCCAGATTCAGTTTCGGGCATCCAGAGTTTGAAAAGACCAGATCGTAGGTGATGTGAAAGACCAATAGCTGAGTCCTGGAAGAGCCAGACCAATTCCCCACAAGTAGCTGTGCCGCCATCGCTCTTCTGTTTCCCCCACTTGCACTGGTCAATTTCACACTATTAGCTGTACAGCCACATTTTGACCTGCAGCTCCCCCCGATTTCCCCCGTGTCTTCTCGGTCTCAAAAAACAAGGAGCGAGAAGACATGGGGGAAAATCGGGGGGAGCTGCAGGTCAAAATGTGGCTGTACAGCTAATAGTGTGAAATTGACCACTGCAAGCTGGGGAAACAGAAGAGCGAGAGTGGCAAAGCTTCTTGTCAGGGCCGGCCCCAGCTTATTTTGCACCCTAGGCGAGGATCCCTTCTGGCACACCCCCCCCCGGGTGCGCCGGGTTCAGCAAAAGAGCTTCCCCGGCTGCGGAAATGCAGGGCTTTTGGCAGTTGGGGGGCTTTTGGCGGGGGGCGGCGGGTGCAGTTTGGCGCCCCTAAGGGTCGGCCCACTCTAGGTGAATGCCTAGTTCGCCTAGTGAGTGAGCTGGCCCTGCTTCTTGTGGGGAATCGGTCCCACTGTCAGTCTGAGAGACAATTCTCGCTTTGATGGAGCAACAGTTTGATTCAGTATAAGGCAGCTTCATGTATATGTTAGATTTTCATGGGTATGTTAGATTTCAATAGGACAGATTTTAATAAACTCAGAAGCATGATGAGAATCATTCCATGGGCAATACTACTGGAAGAGAAAGGAGCAAGTGAAGGGTGGGCTCTCCAAAAACAAGAGCTCTTGCAAGCTCAAGCCATCGCTATTCCAACAAGAAACAAACATGGTAAGGGATCCAAGAAGCCAATGAGGATGAACAGAGGACGGCATGATATGCTAAGGGAGAAAAAGGAAATATTCAAGAAATGGAGGCAGGGGCATATCTGCAGGTTGCCAGGCACAGTAGGTCAGCCATCAGAGAGGCCAAAGCTCACAGTGAGGTAAAGCTGGCCAGGGAGACTCACGACAACAAGAAACTCTTCTTCAGCTATATGAGGAGCAAGCGTAAGATAACCGAGGCGATGGGCCCACTGTTGGGTGAAAATGGAGAAACTCTGACAGAGGACAGAGACAATGCAGAAAGGCTCAGTGCCTCTTTTGCCTCAGTTTTTTTCCCCCTGAAGAAGAGAGCAGGCTCATCTAGAGATGGTAGTAGGCAAGGCTGCTGGTTGACCTGAACAGAGAGGTAGCTGAGAAGCACCTGGCTGCATTGAATGAGTACAAATCCCCTGGGCCAGATGGTATACACCCAAGAAGGCTCAAAGAACTTTCTAGAGAGCTGGCAAAGCCTTTGTCCATCCTCTTCCAGACTTCACGGAGGACGGGAGATGTGCCACAAGACTGAAGGAGGGCAGATGTTATTCCAACTTTCAAAAAGGGGAGGAGGGATGACCCAGGAAGCTACAGGTCGGTCACTCTGACCTCTGTCCCAGGGAAGATACTAGAAGAGATTTTAATGGGATGGATCTGCGAGCATCTAGGTGACCTGGGGAAGTCATTATGGATTTGTCCCTAATAGGTCCTGCCAGATCAACCTCATTTCCTTCTTTGATCGAGTGAGGAGCTTACTGGATCAAGGAGATGCTGTTGATGTGGTTTACCTGGATTTCAGTAAAGCTTTGGACAGGGTTTCCCATGATGTTCTGATGGGTAAACTAGAGGATTGCGGACTGGACTCTAGGATAGTTAGGTGGACAGAGAAGTGGTTGGAGAACCACACTCAAAAAGTAGTTGCCCATGGCATTTCATCTGCATGGAGGGAAATGTCCAGTGGGGTGCCACAAGGCTCGGTTCTGGGCCTGGTACTTTTCAGTATTTTTATAAATGATTTGGATGAGGGTGTGGAGGGGCTACTCATTAAATTGGCAGGTTTATTTATTATTTATTTATTTATTTTGATTTATACCCCACCCTCCCCGCAAGCAGGGGAGGAGGAGCAGCAAATTGGGAGGAGGAGCAAACACACCAGCAGAGACAGAATTCAACAAGATCTGAAGACACTGGAAAAGTGGGTGGATGTGTACAAGATGCAATTTAACAAGGATAAGTGCCGAGTTCTACATCTGGGTAATAAAAATGAGGTACATGCATACTGGATGGGGGATACACTTCTGGGCAACAGTGTGTGTGAACAAGATCTTCAGGTACTGGTGGACCCATAAGTTACATATGAGTGACAAAAAGGGCTAATGCGATCTTGGTGCATAACAACAGAGACCAAAAAGGCTAATGCGATCAACAGAGGCATAACATCCGAATCACAAGATGTCATAGTCCTGCTGTACACTGCATGGGTCGGACAACTCCTGGAGTTCTGTGTGCAGTTCTGGAGGCCTCACTTCAAAAAGGATAAGGACAGACTGGAGCGGGTGCAGAGGAGAGCGACGAGGGTGACTGGGGACCTGGAGAGGAAGCCCTATGAGGAAAGGCTGAGGGACTAGGGAACATTTAGTCTGGAGAAGAGGAGGTTGAGGGGGAGAGATGGTTTCTTCCTTTAAGTATCTGAAGGGCTGTCCCTTAGAGGAGGGCATGGAGCTTTTCCTGTTGGCAGCAGAGGGTTGGACGTGCAATAATGGGTTTAAATTAAGGGCGGGAAGGTACCAGGTGGATATGAGGGAAAACGTTTTTACAGTCAGAGTTGTGCAACAGTGGAATGGGCTGCCCAGGGAGGTTCCCCTCGCTGGCGGTCTTGAAGCAAACACTTGTCAGGGATGCTCTCGGTTGATCCTGCACTGAGCAGGGGGCTGGCCTCGCTCTGTGTGATTCTGTGATTCTATAAATACATGCCCCAATCAAACACAGATGCACTTGTGGACCTCCCATTCATTTCACTGGAGGTTGAAGAAAAGACCGTCCCAACGGCTCATGCTCCATTTCCCTACTTATTAGCACTGAGCTGAAGCACTCCTTGCTTTTGAAAACCATTCCAATCGTGCAAAATACACTCCTTTTGACACTTTTTTGGGCCCAGTTTACAGAAACAGACAGGAGCTGCGGTGGCTCAAGTGGTTAAGACGCTGAACTGCAGGCTGTGGAAGGTCGGTAGTTCAGCAGTTCGGGGCCCGGGCTCCCATCTCAAGGTCCAGCTCCTGCCAACCTAGCCGTTTGAAAGCAAGAAATTGAAAGTAGATAAATAGGGACCACTTCAGTGGGAAGGTAACAGCGTTCTGTGTGCCTTGGTGTTTAGTCACGCCGGCCACATGACCACGGAAACGTCTTCGGACAGCGCTGGCTCTTCGGCTTTGAAACTGAGATGAGCACCGCAACCCTAGAGTCGGACTCGACTGGCTTTCGAGCAAGGGAAACCTTTACCTTTTACCTTACAGAAACAGACATTTCCTTCTTCAAATTCAATCCACCTGCCCACAGCCAAATCTAATTGGCTACATAATATCAAAAGGTGGAGCTACTGTCACTCATGGGAAGGGGGGAGGCAGAATCGGCATCCCAGGGAAATCACAGTGCCAGGATATTTTTTTTAAGTGAACATTCACCTCGTCTCAGAGTTTGCCCTAATCCACGGTGCTGATTTAGGGGGGGGAAGCACAGTGGGACTCTCCAGCCCTTGCCTGACTCTTTCTCATTATCATTTATTTGTTGATAGTAAATAAGAATGAGCAGCTCCCGTTTTCAAAATGAAAAGAACAAGATAAAAGTGAGAGACAATGAGGAGGCTTTCCATGGGATTACGGCGCTCTGTTTTAAAACACAATGCACACGGCCGAGAGAAAAGCGGAGAGGATCTCCCCTCTGGTGCGCCTTGGACCTCCCCCCCCCTTTTCTTCGGCCCTAATCTGATTTCTGCCAGATCCTTTTGATCTCCCGGAGGCCGGCCAGCGAGCCAGGTCCAGCCTGGCCCACGGAGCAAATATGGAGATTAGCCTCTCCTGGCCCAGTATTCGCTCCTCAGACCTGATTAAGCCCCCGGAATCAAGCGATTGTCTCAGCTGGGGCCATCGTGGAGGCCTAGCTTAGGAGGGGGCGGGAGGAAGGCCAGTTTTGTAATGGATCCTCATTTTATCCCGGCGCTCTAAGAAGATTAGGCCTGGGGGGTGTCACATTAGCCATGATCTCTGGGCCTCCAGTTGTCTCCTTGCCGTTTTCAAACGCCTCGCCTTCAGCCTCTGAACAAACAGCCCGCTCTCGGACTCTGCGGCCCCATGTTGTGGCATGAATAATTGCGAAGAGCAAAGCGCCTCTGAAGCTCACCAAACGCGAGGCAAATCCCCACTTTCGGCCAGAGGAGGGGGGGGAAGGAAGGTGTTGGGTGGTGACCTATGAAACTGATGTACAGTTTACCTTCCCATTTCTTGATAGCATCATGGGCAGCTGCTATGTACCTGCGAAGACCCTCTTGAGACACAATTCTAAACACTGTTATTTTTCTACCCACAGTTCAGCATTGAGTTACCTTCCTTACTATGCGATCCGAAGCAGAGTTAAAGGTGAAGGTTTCCCTTGCTCAAAAGCCAGTCGAATCCGACTCTAGGGATGCGGTGCTCATCTCCATTTCCAACCCGAAGAGCCAGCGCTCTCCGAAGACGTTTCCGTGGTCATGTGGCCGGTGTGACTAAACACCAAGGTGCACGGAATGCTGTTACCTTCCCACCAAAGCGGTATCTCTTTATCTCCTTGCAATGTCTTGCTTTCGAACAGCTAGGTTGGCAGGAGCCGGAACTAGAGATGGGAGCTCACTCCGTCATGTGGCACACCCGGGTCTCGAACTGCTGAACTACTGACCTTCCAGTCTACAGTTCAACATCTTAACCACTTGAGCCACCACAGAGTTACACCCTTCTAAATCCATTCTAGCCAGTGGGCTTAGAAGAATGTAACTTTACTGAGAATTGTCCTGCTTATCCTCAAAAGAGCCATTTTCTGAGGCAGCAGTAGAAAGACTAACAAAATTTGTGGCAGCTTTGGTGAGTCACTGTGACTGGACTCTTCTTCTATCCCACAGCTACAGATAGACTTGAGCCTTCTGAGGTTGGTTAGATTGCCTATGGATATACCTTGCGGTTTGTGAGACTGGCCAGGCATCTGAATCCAGGTCTGGTCTGTGAACATAGTCTCCATGACACCACATTAGCTACTTTCAGGAAATTCTTGTCTTCAAAAAGGCTCAGGGTGGCGGTCTTTCCCATTTTAGCCTCTTGATAAACCAGCCAGTTGATTAGGCTGAGACACGAGGACTGGCCCAAGCTACTGGGTCAAGAAGACAGCGTGGGGATTTAATGGGTACAGACAGACCTTGCACAAATTTGGGACTTGTGTCACCGTACCACATGGGCTTTCTCTTATCGCTTTTACAAAATCATTGGACCATGAACATTAGCCATACATGACATCTATGCCCTTCTTTATTAACTTCTTTTGCAACACAGGAAAAAACACACCTTAAATAGCTTTTTTTTTTTCAGTCTCCCAACCCTTCTATCACTGCTACAGTGATAGCTGGCATTAAGAGAGAAACAATAGATGTCTTCATTCTGGGTAGAGACAGGGAACACCGTAATACAATGGTGACTAGAGCAGAATGTTCTGGTTATATTCTGAAGCCCTGGCAGACAGTTGGGACCAGAGCTCCTGAAGGATTAGTGAGACGGGTAAGGGAATGTGGAAAATCTAAAGCAAACTAGGAATGCTCTCAAAGTTCTCATTCCCACTGCTTCAACTTCAAATCCCCATTCAAACTGTGCTTCTCTCTATGAAATAAGTGTGATTCTTCACCTCTGTGCCATTTCCTGTTCCTTGCATTGAATTTGGCACTTAAAAAAATTAGACCCCAATGAAACAGCATTATTCATTATCCTGAATATTGGGCTGGATACTTTCTGCTAGTGGAGGCTCTCTTCTCTGGTGAAAGTAGGGTCACCAGTCTCTGGGTGGGGCCTGAACTCCTCCCAAAATTACAAACGATTTTCAGGCTACAGAGGAAATGGCGGCTTTGGAGGGTGGACTCTGTGGCATTGGAGTTTGCCCTCCATAGGCACCGCCTCCAGACCTCCGGGAATTTTCCCAGCCACAGTTGGAGGCCCTGGATGGGAAGTTGCTTCTCATGACATCCGATACTTGGAGTATCTTGCATCTGAGGAAGCCTCCCTACACCAGACAAAAGTGCCTCTGCTAGTGGGATGGATCTGCAGGATCCACCCACCAGTGTTCCCTCTAAGCTGAGTCAGTGTGAGCTAGCTCACAGTTTTTTAGCCATCGGCTCACACATTTTTGTCTTCACTCAGGAAGGATGGCTCCAGAGCAAACTGATTTATGCAGTCGCCAAATTGCTCACTCACAGCTTTAATGCCGGTAGCTCACCAAGTAGAAGTTTTGTTCACAAGACTCCAGAGCTTAGAGGGAGCATTGCCACCCACTACATATATACGTCTTTATACGTAGTACATAGTAAATATATAAATCATGTTAAAAAAAATCTATAATGCAAATACATAATAGCAATACAACTGAGGCAACAAAGCCAGCTGTAAATAGCAGAGACGCAAACAGTCGACACAAAACATAGATAGATATATAAAGAAGAATTACAGGTGATGTTCCTTCATCTCTGGAAGAAACCTTAGCGTCACGAAGCCATGAGCAAAATCATCAGTGTTTAGAAATCTAGCAGTGCCATCCTAAGCGGAGTTATGCTCTTTTAAATCGAGTGGATTCAATAGCTGGAGAAGAATGCAACTCTGTTTAGGACTTTTAATTCCATGACGAACATACCTGACAGCACTCAAATATCTCTACATGATACGCTGCACAAAGGAGGAGGAGGAGGAGGAGGAGGAGGGTCCTTCATAAAATTCAGCTGACTCTGGCCCCCTCAAGCTGTACTCTACACACATGTGGGGCATTTGCCAAATACTCATTGATTATTTGATTTTATATTTGATATCCAATCATATTTGAATTTGATATTTTGTTGTTGTTCAGTCGCACAGTCGAGTCCGACTCTTCGCGACCCCATGGACCAGATCATGCCAGGCCCTCCTGTCTTCCGCCGTCCTCTGAAGTTGGCTCAATTTCATGTTCGTTGCATCTATGACACTGTCTAACCATCTCATCCTTTGCCGTCCCCGTCTCCTTTGACCTTCAATCTTTCCAAGCATCAGGGTCTTCTCCAGTGAGGGCTCCCTTCTCATTGGGTGGCCAAAGTATTTGACCTTCAGTTTCATTATCTGGCCTTCCAGAGGACAGTCAGGGTCGATTTCTTTTAGGACTGACTGATTTGTTCTTCTTGAAGTCCAAGGGACTCTCAAGAGTCTTCTCCAGCACCATAGTTCAAAAGAATCTATTATTCGGTGCTCGGCCTTCCTTATAGTCCAACTCTCGCAGCCCTACATGACTACTGGGAATACCATTGCTTTGACCATGTGGACTTTTGTTGGCAGGGTGATTTCTCTACTTTTTATCATGCTGTTTAGGTTCGCCATCGCTTTCCTCCCAAGGAGCAGGTGTCTTTTAATTTCATGGCTGCTGTCACAGTCTGCGGTGATCTGGGATCCCAGGAACGTGAAGTCTGTCACTGCTTCCACGACTTCCCCTTCCCCATTTGATATTTAATCCATTAAAATTGGCAATGATTTCATCACCACAAGGAGCCCTGTCACGGGAAATGAGTGCGGAAGCCGACATCGACATGATCTTTGCAACACAGCAGCACCTTGTCTTTATTTATTTAGTTAGTTGACTTTTACCCCACCCTTGGGTGGGTCTTGGATCCAGTGTTAGTGTGAGCTAGCTCACAGTTTATTTTAGCCTCTGGCTCATACATTTTTGTCTCAGCTCAGGAAGGATGGCTCCAGAGCAAACCGAATTGTGCAGTAGCCAGATCGCTCGCTCACAACTTTAATGCCAGCGGCTCACAAAGTAGATTTTTTGCTCACAAGACGCCATAGCTTAGGGGGAGCCCTGCTTGGATCCGGTGCCACGTTTTGACCTGCCTCCTCCTACAGCACCCTACTGATGATGGATAGAGCCATCAAGCCACAGCCGATTTACGGCCACCATGTCGGGGTTTCAAGGCAACAGATGAGCAGAGGTGGTTTCCCATTGCCTGCCTCTGCATAGCTCTGGACGTCCGTGGGGGTCTCTCATCCAAGTCCTCGCCGGGACCGACATCGCTTTGCTCCCAAGATCTGATGAGATCAGGCTAGCCCGGGCCATCCAGGGAAGGGCACTGCACCTTAATATAACCCCTGGAATCTTCTTGACCCGAGGAGTCACCGGGCCCCTGAGAACAGCCTGAAATGCTTGGTTCCAGCAAGACCCGCCTCAGAAAGAAAAAAGATCTACGCTGCTTAAGGTGCCTGGTAAGGCATACATCTCCCCTGAATATATGTGGCCCTAGTTAGATGATTAACTATATGTGTAAACCGCTCCGAGCCTTCAGGAAGGAGCGGTACAGAAATGTGATGAAATAAATAAATAAATAAATGCAAGATGGTAGTCTATAGTGGGAAGGGAATGGGTGAAAACTGCCCCTCTCCGCTTCCACCCGCAGTTAAGATCCAAAACCTTCCCCAGGCTCCATTTCTGTGACACAGCCAAGAACTTGCACTCCACCACATCCCCATGATATAATAACAGCCCAGCATTTTTTACTAGCTTTCTTAATCTTAATTACATTGTCTGTTATTTTACCCCTATTTCCATCTTGGGACATTTAATTTATTTCTGTTTCCAGCCCGACGACATGCAAATCTTTGTGATACCGACATTACAAGATGTGACTTAATTATACTCAATATCTGATTGTTCCCAAATGCAGTATGAACCTTTTTTATGGGTACATTAGTTGGCGCATGAGAGTGTGGCACATGCAAAACGCCATCCATTTTCAATAACCCAATCCAGCAATTTCCAGGCTTTTTAATATTAAAAATCCACCATAATACCAATTCATGGTTAAATAGTCTCCTGGGATCAGTCTTTGTGCTGAGCATTTGATGAGATGTTGCAAACCACGGCATGCACTGCAGTAGCAGAAGGAGCAACCTAAACTACCCTCTCCTCCCTTCCTTATAACTGGTGTCTTTTATCTCCGCTTCCGTGGCGGAGCAGCACGGGTTGGCGACGGCTGCGGGATGCCTCCCAGATGTTGCTGTCTGATCACTCCCTTTAGATCTGCCCGGCATTCATGCCTATGTCGGATCTAAAGGAGTGGCTGCGATTGCACACTCCTTTAGATCCGACATAGGCATGAATGCCGGGCAGATCTAAAGGGAGTGATCAGACAGCAACATCTGGGAGGCATCCCGCAGCCGTCGCCAACCCGTGCTGCTCCGCCACGGAAGCGGAGATAAAAGACACCAGGGGAAGTCCGGTGTTATCCGGATAAGGTGGGTCATGGGCGGACTTTCCCCTGGCTGATCGTTCAAGCACGCTCTCATGCTGTTGGTCTGATCAGGCCATCCCGATTCTGTGCCGTGTCCACCCCCACCTTCGCAGTAGGCACATCATCACACACTCCATTGGGGGCCCTCAGCACAGAGGTGCAGTTCCTCATTTATGCACAAGCAGGGCTATTTTTGGGCAGGAACACACAAGAACGGAGTTCCGGCTGGCTTCAGAGTTGGCCACGCCCACTACAGCCAAAACTTCTGCATGTGTGGCTACAGAGGGAAGGCCTCAGAGGGAAGGCCTGGAGAGTGATCCCCATGGCGACTCTGAGGCAGGCAGGCCGGGGGGGGGGGGCTGGAAGTATTGGGGGCACCCAGGCAAGCCAAGGGAAGGCAGTTTACCCTCCAAAGCACCCTGGGTAAGCCAAGGGAAGGCTTCCTGCAGCCGCAGGGCACCCGGGCAAGCCAAGGGAAGGCATGAGGTGTGGTCTAATATGCTAATGAGTTTCTGCTGTTGGGTGTGGCCTATTATGCTAATGAGCTCCTGCTGGGCTTTTTCTACAAAAAAAAAGCCCTGTGCACAAGGGAAACAAACAGCACACAAAAATAAATAGACTCACCCGCAGTTGCGTCTGATCACACAGTGACGGGCTGCACCCGCAGCTTCAAAGGGCTGTGTGATCTCGCAACTGCAGGTCAAATTCCTCTGGAGGGAATAGCCTGGCTTCCCCTCCATTTCAGATGGTGCGTGGGACCGCAGCGTCTGTCTGGCAAAGATGCATTTTAAAAAAAATACTCTACTTTGTCCTCAGTGGAGACTCAAAGCAACTTACATCATTCTCCTCCTCTGTTTTACCTTTAGAACAAACCTGAGAGGCAGGTGAGGCTGAGAGAGTGTGACCGGCCCAAGGTCACCCAGCGAGCGTCCATGGCATGAGTGGGGATCCAAACCCAAGCCTGCCAGATCCTAATCTGACAGTTTAATTACTCTGCTACACTACACATCACCATCCATAGAGCTCCTTCCAGTCAAAGAAGCCATGGGTGGGGCGGCACCCAAACAAACCCTGAGTTGGTATTTATGGATCCATCTGTTCCTGATCTTGCTTCTCCCCTTCTTTTCTCCTGCCCTGTGAAAACTAAGACCAGGATTTTTATTTTAAATGCTGATATTTCTCTGGCTGCATCCAGAGGGTGAGGGTTCTCCATTGCATTGCAGGTCACCCTTTCAGACCCCATTGCCCCCCCCCCCGGTCAGAATAACGAGGCAGACACTTGATTGGGATTCACTAAGGGCCACTTTATTGATTATTTACAAGCCAGCCCCCCAACCACCTCCTTGCCTTGTGCTGGGCGAGCCGCCTTTGCCCCAAATGCGAGGTGCACCCTTGGCTCACCCCCGGCCGGCATGTCAAACTGTGAGCTGCCCTGTTGTGCACCATTCCCCCCCCCAGCTGTGTAACTTTGAAGGGAAGAACCCTGCTACGGCAGCTCTGAAGGCAATCCACATACCCCGCCCTCGGCCGCGAAACCCACAGGCAGATCGTGACAGATCCCTTGACCCCCAAATGGGGGGGGGCGCTCTCTGGCGCTTACTGCATCTACTTTTTCCCTTTCTGTACCAACCTGCCACTGCCGGGGCCAAGCCACTGTTTAGGTCCCTGTGCCCATCAGGCAACCAAGGCAGCCCACAACCCTTGTCGCAGGTCTTCCAGTAATATTCATTCATTCATTCATTCATTCATTCATTCATTCATTCATTTGGTTTTTCTCCCACCCTCCCTGCCGAGGCAGGCTCAGGGCAGCTTACATTAAAAGGATTAAAAATATATTAAAACACAAATGCCTATTAGTGCAATACAGCTTCATAAAACACATAGATAAACAAATCACAATACAAAATAGAATAAAGTGCTGGTGGCGGTAACATCCCGGGCCAAGATAGGATGGTCCAAAGTATGGCCCCCGTCAGTGTCTAGCATGGTAGGCTGTTGGTGTTAGCACAGAGGGCCTTGACAATTCAGTTATTATTGTTAGCAGTGGCTCCTAATCGAAGGCCTGGTGGAAGAGCTCCGTTTTACAGGCCCTGCGGAACTGTCCAAGGTCCTGCAGGGCCCTGCGGTCTTCCAGGAGCTCATTCCACTGGTGTGGAGCGGCTACTGAGAAGGCCCTGGCCCTGGTCGAGGCCAGTCTGGCGTCTTTCGGCCCACGGAGGGCCAAATGGTTTTGAGACCCTGACCTCAGTGCTCTCTGGGGGACATGTGGGAAAAGGCGGTCCCTCTGGTAGGCAGGCCCCTGACCATATAGAGCTTTAAAGGTCAAAAACAGCACCTTGAAGCAAATCCTTTATGCTATTGGCAGCCAGTGCAATATGTCTTCCAGCCTCTGGGCTGGCTTCAAAAAGGCAAGGCCACCAATTTTCCCCTGATAGACCACACAGCCAGGCCCGCACCCTTCAGCTCCACGCAATACTGAATCAAATGGGCTACTGGGATCAGCCAAGCACTCTGCAGCCCGGCCTGCCACCTAAAGGAGTCAAACTGCCTACCTGTCTCTGCGCCTGCTGGGCCGTAACTTAGGCTGTGCTGCCCCACCCAACGTTGGAGCTGAACCAGAGGAGGCTGCGGGGCAGAGCCAGCCTTTAAATGCCACCGCCCCTTCCCCCAATGCATCGTCACTGCCCCCTCCTTTCTGGGGGAGGAAAGGTGTCCCCTGCCCGCAAGTGCCTGTTGAAGAAGAAGAAGAGGATAGGGCTGCCAAGTGGGGGCAGGGGGCGGGTAAACCCCCGCTTCGGAGGCCCAATTTCCGCCGCTCCGGAATCGGGCCCGGGGGGAACTCCGCCCCCCCAAGCCCAGTGTGGCTGCATCACCAGAGGTGACGCAACCACGTCAATCACGTTGGAGGCGTGGCCCCGATTGTTGGAAGGAAAACTCTATGGTTTTCCCTCTGATGATTGGGGCCACGCCTTCAATGTGATCGATGTCGCGCGTCACTTCCGTCACACGCACATCGATGAACGGCTCTCAGAGCCCGGCGAGGCTCCCCCGCTGGTAAGAAAATTTGACCGAGAAGAGGAGGAGGAGGAGGAGATCAGATTTATACCCCACCCTTCACTCGGAGTCTCAGAGCGGCTTACAGACTCCTTTCCCTTCCCCTCCCCACAACAGACACCCTGTGAGGTAGCCGAGGCTGAGAGAGCTCTTTCCAGAACTGCCCTTTCAAGGACAGCTCTGACAGAACTACGGCTTGCCCAAGGTCATCCAGCAGCTGCAAGTGGAGGAGTGGGGAAGGTTCTCCAAGATGAGAGTCCGTGCTCCTAACCACTACACCAAACTGTTCCACCAACAGAGGAGCCGCGTTTTCCCCCTGCCATTCTATTGAGCAATGGGGGGGGGGGGAGTCCAAGGCTGGGAGTTTGCCCACCGATGTGCACAGCCTGGCTAGTGCTACCGTAGTTATACCCAGTGTTCCCTCTAAGCTGAGTTAGTGCGAGCTAGCTCACAGTTTTTTAGCCTCCGGCTCACACATTTTGGTCTTAGCTCAGGAAAGAGGGCTCCAAAGCAAACTAATGTATGCAGTAGCCAAACAGCTTGCTCACAACTTTAATGCCAGTAGCTCACAAAGTAGAATTTTTGCTCACAAGACTCCACAGCTGAGAGGGAGCATTGGTTATACCCCATATGGATTTTTCTCAGAAGCTCACAAAAAGCCACCCTTTGGCACAGTGGAGAAAATAGCAGCCACAATAGGTGGTCTTAAGGAAAAGAGCACCGACGTGGGCGGTGCTTTGAACACATGCCGACGTCCCATCCAGATCATACAATAACCATATCTTTCAATGTGCTCTTCCTAAAAAGATTGTAGCAAAGAAGGGTTTTTTTTGGGGGGGGAATGTTCTGAGGATGGGGCAAGGATGACGGGGGCACAATGAGAAGAAGGAGGAGGAGGAGATTGGAATTATACCCCGCCCTTCACTTGGCGTCTCATTGCGGCTGACAAGCTCCTTTCCCTCCCCCTCCCCACAACAGACACCCCATGAGGTAGATGGGGCTGAGAGAGCTCTTCCGAGGACTGTCCTTGAGAGAACAGCTCTTATCAGAACTATGGCTTGCCCAAGGTCATCCGGCAGCTGCAAGTGGAGGAGTGGGGAATCAAACCCGGTTCTCCCAGATTAGAGTCTGCGCACTTCACCACAACACCAAACTGAGCAAGGCATCATGGAGATGCTCCAGAAACAATGCTGCAATTTGGAAGCCCAAGTGGAACCAACCCTTCATGTGGAAGCAGCCGCTGTAAAGCACTGTGCACGTGGACTCCAATGTATCCAATCTATTAATGCCATCAATGAACAAATAACATTCATTTTTCATCTTTTGTGTGGACTGATTTGTTGACTAAGCCATTTATTTCAAAATAACACCTCAGACACCAAGAAACAAAAGCAGGCTTTTGATATTCTTCAAAGTAATATGACATGAGACGGTCGGGCAAACTAACATAGGAAGGGGGGAGAGAGAGAACAGATCAGATAAACAGATTTTTTTTTTAATTTGGATTTATACACAATTGAATGTAATCAGCAAAGCCATCTCATCAGGATAAAGGCTGTATGAATTATTCCCAACAGCTGACGGCTGTAAACTGTATTTCATTAGGAATATATACATAGTATGTCAAAGCAGAAATTGCACAAAATCTGTTTTAATTATTTTACACCAATTCCACTTTCTCCTCGCATGGACTAATGAATAAGGAATGATATTTCCTGGTGCAGAATAGGTAGAAACTAAAACAAACAAACCATCGTACATCCTCTACCTCTACTCTTTAAGAAACAGGTGTGCTTTATTCTAAAATAATGGTATTTTCTCATAAGACAGGAAAGACAAATCTTCAAAACACTGATTGAAGGAAAATGGAACGCCATGATCTAGTGCCAGATCAGTTCCTACAGGATTTTAAATAAATGTGTATGAAAACAGAGTGGGCACCCCCCCCCCAAACCTAAGATAAATAGCAACATCCATTTACCACAGACAGAACTGTGAGTCCCAATCCACCAAGAGCAATGCATGTTCTGGGCTGCTCTGTGCATATAAACTGCTGACCTGCAAGCCACACACTCAGTATAGGACTGGATGAATGGCTGCAAGTACCTGATTTCTGTATCTAAACCTAGAACTGCAGAAGCAGGCCCTGGCACCGGTGGGAGCTGCACACACAGGCCAGGCCTGTAGCTAATGTGGGGCCCAGAGGGCACGGCCCCCTAACGTTTCTTCCAGGGCCCCCAAATCGACCCTTGGCTTCTCCTCCCCCTGAGCTCCACAGTAGCTACATGCCTGTCAGTGAAACGGGGGCTGCATGGGATCGCAGGGAAATCATTCTGTTAGACAAGGCACATGATTCCAGCTGTGCACTCCACAGCTCTGAACTACACTGGTTTGCAGTTAGTCGATCAGCCCCATCTGAACCAGCACAGTCCGGGACGGGGAGGAAAGAATGTGCATAGCCCCATACAAACATATCATGGCTGGCCCTGAGCAAAAAATTGCCCCCACCCAGCAAAAAGTTGCTAGCTAAAGGGCTGACACAGGCTCTGTTCTGAGAACACACAAAGCTGTGGCTTTATTCAACTAACCGTAGTTAGTTGATTGTGTCAGTTCAGTCCTCCTCACTAGCCATGGTTAGCTTCTCTGCCTGAAACCAGGATCCAAAGTTGGTTGATTATCCACAGCTATGGTTTTGGGTGAAGTACAAACAGGAAATCCTGGCTGAATCCTGGTATGCCACTCCTTACAGTCTCTAAGCTACAAAGATGCCTTTCAAAAACTGCTCACATTGAAACCACTGTGTTTTCACCATCACATGCCAGCAGTTGTCTCTGTCCACACCCTCTCTTCCCAATTATAAAGATGTAGGAACTTTGGCATGCTTCTTCCTCGCATGCAACTATCAAAGGAAGCTTTACTTAGGGAGCTGAAAAACATTTTGGAAGACCAAGTATATAATATATAATCATGGGTCATTATGGTAGAAGGCCAGGTGGGGGGTGGGCACTTTCCAATGTATTGCACAATTTGCCTTGTGAAGGGCCACCTGAAGTTGTGGGCATGGGCTCAGCACCAGAAGCTCCTGGCTCTCAGCATATGAGTTTGTACCCTTGAAATCCACAAACTGTTCTCTGGGACATGGGTCAGGATCCCTGTGGAATTGAATAGGCATGCTGCTACCCAATGCAGGCTGGTAGAATCCTGATCCCAGCATACTTTCAACAAATGAATTCAATCCACACAGATATTTTTTTTGCAAATTAGGAGGGCCGATGCTGAATTGGTTTCAGGAAGCTAATATGTTGTAAGCTGTCTCCCAAAGCCAGGTCCCATACTGGGTGAAACCAAGAACTGGTACCCCTTCTGGAAGCTGCGTTCTTCACCTACTGTTTCCTCCAGCATGATAGTCCTAGAGGCTAAGAGACATACATACATGCCCACTGGGACAAGAAGTTAAAGCCAATTCCCCCAATTTCAGTTTAACTGCTTACTTCTTAGCTCCATAATTCCAGATCAGTGTATCGCAAGAACAGGGCTATTTGCTCCAAGCATTAAATAAATAAACAATTTAAACCTCCTATGTGTCCCAAAGCTTTCAGCTGTAGGAGGTGTAGGTTTCCACCTGCTGCAAATTTGCATGATTCCTTGGCCTCTTTTCCTGGGGGGCGGGGGAGAACTTATCTTTCTCCATCAAATGACACTGGAGCATTCACTCATTTCCCATACAGAAATGCTAAAGAATTACATGAACTTGGAAGAGGCTTCCTGTTGCCTCTCTGCCTAAGGTACTAGTTTGAGCTTTTCTCTATCTAGTCAGAACTCGAAGGAGTGTCCAGGAGAATGACTCAAACAGAAACTTTCTCTAAGACCTGATCTTTCTTGCCCATTCTACAAGAAGACTTTTTGGTGGGCAAAGGGTGGCTTCCGTATTCATTCAGAAAAAGAATGTTTTTCTGCTATGCAGACTTATGGAAACACCAGCTCAGTTGGCTTATAAAGAACCTGAAATAGGACCCTTCTCTGCTGGGTAGCTTTACTACGGCTGCAGTCACATGGAGCATTAGCCACGCTACAGAGACGGAAGATAGGTGGATTTTCCGGGCACGATCACAGCGCTACATCTGGGAAGCGTAGAGCTCCCGTGGCGAACCTGAGGCTTCCCGCTGAAGATGCGGGGTAAAAAACTAGTACCTCCGAGGTACTAGTTTCTGGAAACCGTGGGGCAAGGGTGGGCGCCTGATCACGTTTCCGGTGGTAGGTTGTGGCATCCGGCGCCCGCCCATGTCTCGTCGCTAAAAGTTTTCCCCCCCAAGTCTCTATGGGATGTGCACAAGCACCAAACGGCGCATGGGCACACTTCGTTTAAAAACAAACAACACAGACCCCTCCTCTTTTCCATACCCCCCCACTCCTGGCTCGGCCTGCTCGAGAGGAACTCTCTGCACCGGGCGGCAGAGGGGGAGGTGCAGGGGGGGCGTGGCGGGAGGGCAGCCGGGCTGAAACTCCTCCTGGAGGGGACTGGACAGAAGACACAGTTTACATTCCTCTGCAGCCCTGGAAGGGGTTAAACCCGCGGAGCCTTTTGCTAGAGAGGCCGCTTCTTTGCCGCGCTGCAGGATTGTCCTGTGATTGGCACCTCCCCCCTAATCACGGGACCTCTACGGGACCTCTACAGGACGTCTGATCGCGCAACCGCGCATTATTTTGCTCCGGGGAAAACAGCCACGTTCCCCCCCCCCCTGCATTTTCCTGCCCGTGTGACCAGGGCCATAATCTCCATAGAGTGATGCACACTGCGCTTTTACTAGAGGAGTAGGGCAAAGATGAGCTGACCAGTGTTCTTTTGTGGCCTTGACCTGAATACCGAGGCTAGACCTGTCTCATCAGATCTTGGACGCCATGAAGGGCTGGCCCTGCTTAGTATTTGGATGGGATGGGAGACCACCAAGGAAGACCACGGTCACGACGTGGAGGCAGCCAGTGGCAAGGCACCTATGAATGTCCCTTGCCACGGAAGCACTACGAGGGGGTTGCCGTAAGTCAGCTGTGGCGCCGCGGCAAAGCAAATGAGACAAAAATTCCTTTGTGACTAGAATATTTCCGGGGGTGGGTGGGTATTTTCTTTTAGTTAATGAAAGCAAGTTGATATGAATGCATGTCATTTGCATAGTTTCAAACAAAATTGTGGGTTGTTTTTTTTTACTGTACTGCTATTTCTCTGACATACATTTTCTTTTCATGTGAATTAACAAAACAGAGTGAACAGGCTATGTTAATAGATCAATATTAGTTACACCACGGAAAAAAATGGCAAATTTTGAGAGCTGTACAAACGCACAGTAAATCTTTCTTAACCCCATTATTATTTGTAAATTGCTTAAATGGATATTAGAACTTAGCAGCTGCCAAGTTAAAGATTAATATTTCCAATAAAATCCTGGTTCTACAAGAGATATTAGAGTATCTTCCAGTTTTTCATGGGAGAAATAGAACATATATTACACAGCAGAGCAACTAAAACTTGTTTAAGGGAGAGATAAGGTAATTTCAGGGAATAATCTTGTTCACATTTGACAGCTGCTGCAATTATTTGTCCTGCTATCACTATGCTGACATTTTTATGAACTATTCTGTCCAAATTTGTTTTAATATATTATTTAGTTCATTTGTTCAATGGAGATGTTTAGCAGATCAAGGGAGAAAAAAGGATTTTCTATGCAGAAACAGAGTATTGGTTATCAGTGCTATTAGACAAAGCTGTTCCTATAAATTGTACTTAAACCCACCGTTATATTGTTTCTTTTAGTTAATATAGGCCCCGGTCACACGGGCCGAATATCACCGGGGGGAGGCATGGCTAATTGCCCCGGTGCAGTTTGATCCGCGATTATGCAATCAGACTTGCCGGCAGCACACCACCGGTCCTTCCCTCGGCACCGGCGGGTAAACGAGGGACCGGAGGGGAATGCCACGTGCTGGCGCGATCACACCATGGGGGTCTGGAGGCAGCTCGTGGCAAATGTTTACTAGTACCTTGGAGGTACTCGTTTTTTAAGGTGCGTTGTCGGCAGTAAGCCACGGTTGTGCTCCACTTCCCAGATGTTGGGGTGTGATCGCGCCCGGATATTCCACCCACCATCCGTGCCTCTCCCGTGGCAACTTTGCCCTGTGACCGGGGCCATAGATTATCAGAACACAATTGTATTGTATTCATCTGATACTTTATGCAAGGCATTATGAGCTATAAACAAGCAACTGTTTGAGACGCCAGTTGCTGTAGGCCAGAGTTGAAATGAAAACTTCCAAATATAGAAAATGCGCTGAATTTTCTGATGTCATGACTTGAGTGTGAAATTTTGAATTCCAGTTTCAGAGGAAGTTTAAAGTAGGTGAGTACCTTCCTCCTATTCCCTGATTGGTAGTTTCCTGCAAGTACAGCACTGGGAATGGAAAGTGTTGCCAACTCACAGCTGACTTCTAAAGACCCTGTTGAGTTTTCAAGACAAGAGACAGAGGTGCTCTGCCACTGCCTTCTTCTGTGTAGCCACCCTGGACTCCCTTGGTGGTTTCCTATCCAAGTACTCACCAGGACTTGACCCTGCTTAGCTTCCAAGATCTGACGAGACTGGACTAACCTGGGCCATCCAGGTGAAGGTAGCATGGTGCTGAGGGGACACAATCAAAGGCCTGCATTACTCTGGGAGACCAGGGAGTCAGGAAAGCACATGGGTCTGGTTGATGTGATGTGGGACCTTCTGGAAAATCTTTGTTTGGGGGAATGCAGTGTTTCTGGAAGCATCGAGTTGGTCACTGCTGGAGACAGGAGAACGGATTAGGACAGGAGGACCTTCAGTCTGACTCTGCAGGTTCTTATGTTCTAGCTTCATCTTCTGACTCAACATGCACATGGTCAGGCTGTTAAGCTTGCTGGCATCTCTTCAAATATTATCAAACACTTTCTAATATTGACATGAAACTGTTGCCTGAGGTCACTGGAGGATTTTTTTCCCCTTTTCATTTTAGTTGTGGGTATGCTGGGCAGGAGCGTGGAGGTGGTAACAGGTCCAATCAGAGTGGGGGGGGGGGGAAACTGAAAATGAATCCAGACAAGAGAGAGATTATTTCTTGGGTGTCTGTACCAGGACTTATTACCAGTTCTGGAAGGGTGCAGGTTCACGGCGTGAACCATGTTTTTAGACTAAGCCCTCTCTTTGGCTAGTTAAGCAAAATATGTGACAGATGTCAGAAGATTTGTTTTTGGACTGCTGTTGATTAAATCGCTGTATTTGTATGTCGCTTATGGTTTTTTGTTGCCCTTTGGATGTGTCTCCTTGAGCTATTTTGAAGAATTGAACACAGCTGTTATTTTTTATGCTACAGCTCCTAGTTAGTTTTACAGAGGCCCCGGTCACACGGGCCGGATATCATGGGGGGGAGGCGTGGCTAATTGCCCCGGCACAATTTGATCCGCGATTACGTGATCAGACGCGCCGGCGGCACACCACGGGTCCTTCCCTCGGTGCCGGTGGGTAAACGAGGGACCAGAGGGGAATGCCGTACGCCAGCGCGATCACACCACGGGAGTCTGGAGGCAGCCCGTGGCAAACATTTACTAGTACTTTGGAGGTACTACTTTTTTAACACGCATTTTTGGCGGTGCGCTCCACTTCCCAGATGTAGGGGTGTGATCGCGCCCGGATAATCCGCCCACCATCCGTGCCCCTCCCACGGCAACTTTGCTTTGTGACCGGGGCCTGAGTTATTCTGTTTTTTTATGAGTCTTTTCCAATTTAGTTTGAACACAGGGAAACAGAGGGAAGACCGCTACTCTCTCTCTCAGGCTAACCTGCCTCACAGGGTTGGTGGCAAGGATAACATGTAAGCTGCTTTGTGTCTCCATTGGGGGAAAGCATGATATAAATAAATATATGTAGATGAAGAAGAAGAAATGTGGGTTTTTATACCCCACTTTTCTCTACTTTAAGTAGTCTCAAACCAGATTACAATCACCTTTCCCTTCCTCTCCCCACAAGAGGCACCTTGTGAAGGGGGTGGAGCTGAGATAGTTCTGAGAGAACTGGGACTGGCCCAAGGTCGCCCAGCAGGCTTTATGTGGAGGAGTGGGGACTAAAACCTGGTTCTCCAGATTCAAATATGGCACTCTTAACCACTACATCATGCTGGCTCTCGTGAACCATGCCATCTATTGAAATGCATCTGCCTTGGAGATCTCTGTGAAAGGCATTGAAGACAATGGACTGTCAAACACAGGTAGCCAATAGGCATCATCTCTTCTGAGACCCTTCGACATCCTGTTTTTCAGAGAACATTTAGAACAGACATTTTTGGGGAATGCATTCATTTCAAGGTGCACTTTGGGCTTCTGGGCGAGGCTTTTCTTGGGGAAGGAAGGGGGTGGGGGAATAATGCTTGGGAGGGTGTTGAATTAAATGCTTAGTGGATGTTCTGGCTCCAACAATGAAGAATGTTGATGGCTTTTAGTGGAAGGGATAATATTCTAATCTGACAGTTTAAAGCTTATAAGCAATTTACACTCTTGAATCTATTTAATCCCCCCCCCCCACAATGATACAGCATACAATGAAATTTTTCTCTGTGCCTCTTGAGCAGAACAACTGAAACGATTTAACGGACATGGCTAATATATTTCCAAATTGGACCCACTGAATATAGTCTTCTGCCCTGACCATTTTATATCTCAGATGGTAGGAAGGGTTGCCAACCTCCAGGTGGAGCCTGGATCTCCTGGAATCAAAATTGGTCTCCACACTACATAGAGCAGTTCCCCTGGAGGAAATGACTGCTTTAAAGGGTGGATTCCATGGCATTATACACTGCTGAGAGGCCCCCAATCCTTGCCCTCCTCAGGCGTCATCCCAAAATCCCCAGAAATTTCCCAGCCAGGAGTTAGCAACCCTAGTGGAAGGTGGACCCATGAAAAAGGGTCCACAGGTGAACGGAAACTAAATCCATTTCCATTCCTCTCTTCACCACAGTTACTTGCTTCTGAATCTTACTTAGAATCATAGAATCATAGAGTTGGAAGGGATCTCCAGGGTTACCTAGTCCAACCCCCTGCACAATGCAGGAAATTCATAAATACCTCCCCCTTCACACCCCCAGTGACCACTGTTCCACGCCCAGAAGATGACAAAAAACCTCCAGGACTTCCAGTCAAACTGGCCTGGAGAAAAATTGCTTCCTGACCCCAAAGTGGCAATCAGCATTTGCCTGGACATGTAAGAAATGGCTACAGGAACTAAACACTGAGGCAACCCTTCCTGTCCTCCCTCTCATGATCTGCCTAAGTTCACAGAATCAGCATGGCTGTCAGATGGCCATCTAGCCTCTGTTTGAAAACCTCCAAAGAAGGAGAGCCCACCACTTCCCAAGGAAGCCTGTTCCACTGAGGAACCACTCTGTCAGTCTTCCTGATGTTTAGCTGAAAATTCTTCTGATTTAATTTCAACCCAGTGGTTTTGGTCTGACCTTCTAGGGCAACAGAAAACAACTCTGCACCATCCTCTATATGGCAGCCCTTCAAATGCTTGAAGACGGTTATCATATCACCTCTCAGTTGTCTCCTCTCCAGGCTAAACATACCCAGCTCCTTCAACCTTTCCTCATAGGACCTTTCCTCATAGGACCCCTCACTATCTTCATTACCCTAATCTGGACTTGTTCCAGCTTGTCTATATCCTTCTTAATTTGTGATGCCCAAAATATAACACAGTACTCCAGGTGAGGTATAAACAGGGCCGAGTAAAAAGATATCATCACTTCACATGATCTGGACAGTATATGTCTGTTGATACAGCCCAAAATCATAGAATTATAGAATGTTAGAGTTGGAAGGGACTGTACAGGATTAACTCACTCAGTCCAGTCCAGGAATGCAAGGGAATACAGTATTTCACCACATTAAACAACAAACCACGAGATAGTCTGTACTTTCTCTGGTCTTCACAACAGTTTGCCACCAGAATCTCTTTTCAGGGTTTCCCCACCTAGCCTAAGAGAAGAGATTCCACCTCTTAGCTGGCATCTGGGAATTACACATCAGCAGCTCTACTCAGAGATGCACACTTTACTCTTATAATGGTAGCTTGAGTGGTCAGCATTAGACACAAGATTTAGCCTTGGAGTTCAGTTACACCATCAGACACAATTAGAAATAAGAAGAACCTTTATTCAGTACAAAGCATAGCAAACAGACTATAAGAGGATACAAAAATAATAAAACCTATGGCTATTTGCCCTGACTACACATTAATCATCATAGTTACCACGTGAAGTGTCCATAGTCCAAGATTGTCCATGATATCACAGTCCAAGTAGGCACCAAGGGATTTTGAAGAGAAATCCCATCTTGCACAAGCATGTAATCCAGTTCACAAAGCAGCTCTTTGTTTCAAGAGTCAGAATTCCAGGTGCAATAAAGCAAGCAATGGCAGGAGGAGAGAAGAAAGCGAAGAGAGCTCTCTCCCATAGAGATCAACAGAATTATACCCCAATTCCAGTCATAATTAGCTGTGGCCATCAGCCAATCACGAGCGGACAGGGGTGTGCCCAATGGTTGGTTGCCATAGCTGCACATCAGGTTTGTGTGTGTATTGGCTAGAAGTTTGGGGCTCCGCCTGCAGTCAGGTGACCCAGCTTTCAGCTTCTCCATTGCGTACATGACATGGGCCATATGCCCTAGTGTGGAGCCTTAAAGTCTAGCTTTTAGCATAAAGGTGTGAAGGAATGTGGGTATATGGCATGGCTATTAAGTTGCTCAGGCCATCTGGCCTCACCATTGGCCTGCAACAGGAAATAAAGACACAGCCTGTCATCAGAATGTCATCACAGGAGAAGGCATGAGAATTTAGAAAGCAATATTTCTATACAGGGACCTTGCAGGTCATCTAGTCCAACCCCCTGCACTCTGCAGGAGCATAGCTGAAAGATAGCCCTACAACATACCCAAAAGGTGGTCGTCCAGCCTCCAATTGAAAACGTCCAATGAAGGAGCATCCACCACCTCCCGAGGCAGTCTATTCCATTGCTCAACCACTCTTACAATTAGGAAGTTTCTCCTGATATTTAGCCGGTAACGACTCCCTTGTAATTTCCACCCATTAGATCTAGTCTTGAAATCCGGAGCAAGAGAGAAGAGATCTTCTCCATCTTCTACATGACAGCCCTTCAAATACTTGAAGACTGCAATCATGTCCCTGTCGGGCGCTCCGTGCCCTAGGGGGGGTCGTCCCCCGCTGGCCGTGCTGCTGACGCGCCGAACGGGGTGAGAGGGCGTCAATGGTTGGCCGGTACAGCGGCCAGAGTTCGTTGAGCAGGGAGGAGTCGGGACGGGTTGCGGGTGGCTGGAGGCAAGTAACCACCGTGGTATCCCGTAGCCTCAGTTGCGCGGAGAGGGAGAGAGGGTTCACGTCACCCTTCTTTCCTCCCGCTTTGGAATGCTGGCCGTTGGGTTATTACGACCCTGGCACACCTCTCTCTCTCTCAGTTGAGGGTGCCCGCCAGACCTTCCGTGCCTCCTCCTCGGCTACTTCCACCCCCGGCTTTTATTACCCGCGTTCCCATGCCGTCCCGCCCGTCCCGGCTCCGCCCCCTGTCAAAGGCTCCGACGCCGGGGCTGGGCGTGCCGCGCTTCCTTCTCGGCCCCCGCCCTCGCCTCCTGTGTCCTCGAGGACGCTCCTCCTTGCTCGTCTGTGCTGCAGCCGAGCCCGGCCCGGGGAGGTCCCCTCTCCAGGGCAGGCTTGCTGTGGTGCGCGGCCGTCTCTTTCTCCGCTCCGCCGTGTTTCGCCGCCCCGTTCTGCCGGCTGCCAGGTACCGCTCCCTCGTTGATCTCCCGGGTCGCAGGTAACGTCTCCCGATGCCTCCGGGGTCCCCTGGGTTGCCCCGGAGTCCCGGGCGGGCCCGGGACATACCCCCCTCCTTACGACGTCCATACCGGGTGGGTCGTGCAAACGGGAGAGGTAGTCAGCAACCACATGGTTCCGACCGGCGCGGTGGGTGACGGTGAACTGGAAGGGAAGCAGAGACAGGTACCACCGTAAAATGCGTGGATTGTGCTCCTTCATGCGTTCCAGCCATAGCAAGGGGGCGTGATCCACTATCAAGCGAAAGGGGTTATTTGTTAGATAGTATTGAAGCGAGCCCACAGCCCACTTCACCGCTAAAGCTTCCTTCTCCCCTGTCGAATAACGCGTCTCCGCCGGTTGTAGCTTTCGGCTTAGGAAGAGGACCGGCCACTCGGAGCCCTCGGGGCCCTGGGCGAGCACCGCTCCGATCCCGGAAGCCGAGGCATCGGTCAGGACCGTAAAGGGTTGTGAGAAGTCCGGGTTGTGGAGGACTGGGGCTTGCGACAAACTGCGACGCAGGGTCTCAAACGCCCGGAGGGCCTCCGGTGACCACTGGAGTTCTGTGGGACATCCTTTTTGTAAGAGGTCAGTCAAAGGGCTGGCCTTTGTGGCGAAATGTGGGATGAATTTCGCGTAGTACCCTACCATCCCCAGGAACCGACGGAGTTGGCGTTTGGTGGAGGGCCGTGGATGTTGTTCCACTAGTACCACTTTTTCCGGTAGGGGCCGTAGACAACCTCGGCCCACCATAAACCCAAGGTATTTTAACTCCTGGAACCCCAGTCTACTTTTGTGTGGGTTGGCGTGAAGCCCGGCCGCCCGCAAGGCCTCCACGACCTGTCTCACATGTCGGAGGTGGGTGGGCCAATCCGGGCTGCAGATGATGATGTCATCTATGTATGCCTTGGCGAAGCTCTCACACTGGGCTAAGGCCCGGTCCACCACCCGCTGGAAGGTGGCAGCCGCGCCCTGTAAGCCGAACGGCATTCGCCGAAACTGGAACAGGCCTTGCGGAGTGGCAAAGGCCGTCTTCTCGCGATCTTCCGGCTGGACCGGGACCTGCCAGTAGCCCTTGGTTAGGTCCAAGGCGGACAGGTATTGGGCTTGGTCCAATTGGTCTATCAGGATGTCGGCCCTGGGCATAGGGTAGGCGTCGAAGGTCGAGAGTTTGTTCACCTCCCGATAATCCACGCAGAAACGTGTGGAGCCGTCTGGCTTTGGCACCAGGACGATGGGGCTTCGCCATGCGCTGTGCGAAGGTTCTATAATCCCGAGGTGCAGCATCTCCCGGACTTCCTTCTCGATCGTGTCCCATTGCTTCCGCGGCAACGGTCGCCACCGTGTACGGGCTACCCGGCCCGGTATAGTGGGTATCCGGTGAGTTGCCAACGCGGTACACCCAGGGGTGGTGCTAAAGACCCCTGGTACTTGCTGTATGACATCCGTCATCTGGGCCTGTTGATCCGGGGAGAGGGCGGAATCTAGCAGTGGCATGCTGTCGGGCTCCGGATGGAGGGACCAGGGCAGGGTCCCTTCTAGAAGATCCGCCGGGTCTTGGGCGAGACACCCCACCGCCACCTCGGGGCGTTCCAACCAGGCCTTTAGCAGGTTCACGTGTAATCTCTTCCTGTTCCTGGCCTGCGGGCCGCATTGGACCTCGTACGACACCGGTCCCAGTATTCTGGTGATAAGGAATGGGCCCTGCCACGGCTCGTTGCAGGGGCCCGCTAATACCTGTCGGGACACTAGCACTTTGTCCCCAACTACGAACGACCGGGGGCGCGCCCGTTTGTCATACAGACGCTTCTGCATCTGTT
>NW_015167528.1:784682-800372 GCF_001447785.1 Gekko japonicus | reverse complement strand
CCCGGAGTCCCGGGCGGGCCCGGGACAGTCCCCTCTAAGCATCACATTGCTGACACATGTTCAGTGTATGATCTACTAAGACCCCTAGATCCTTTTCACACATACCACTGCCAAGACAAATCTCCCCCATCCTATAATTATGCATTTGATTTTTCCTACCTAAATGCAGAACTTTGAAATTCATTTCATTTGAAATTAATTTTATTTGTTTCAGCCCAGTTTTCCAGCCTGTCAAGATCATCCTGTATCCTGACTCTGTCTTCTACTGTATTTGTTACCCCTCCCAATTTAGTATCATCTGCAACTTTAATAAGCATTCCCTCTATTCCTTCATCCAAATCATAGATAAAAATGTTGAACAAAACAGGTCCCAGGACAGATCCTTGAGGCACTCCACTTGTCACTCCTCTCCAAGAGGATGAGGAACCATTCACAAGCATTCTTTGGGTGCGATCTGTCAACCAGTTACAGAGCCACCTAACAGTAATAGGATCCAAACCACATTTTACCAATTTGCCAACAAGAATATTATGTGGAACCTTATCAAAAGCCTTACTGAAATCAAGAAAACTATGTCCACAGCATTCCCCTGATCCAACAAGACAGTAACTTTTTTGAAAAAAGAGATAAGTTTAGCCTGATGTCACTTGTTCTTGAGAAGCCCATGCTGGCTCTTAGTAATCACAGCTGTCCTTTCTAAATGCTCAAGGACTGACTGTTTGATGATTTGCTCTAAAACTTTTCCAGGTATAGACATCAAGCTGATGGGTCGGTAGTTACCTGGATCCTTTCCTCTCCCCCCTTCTTGAAGACAGGGACAACATTTGCCCACCTCCAGTCTTCTGGCACCTCACCTGTTCTCCAAGAATTCTCAAAAATAACTGACAGAGGCTCAGAAATTACATCCACAAGTTCTTTTAGTACCCTTGGATGCAGTTCATCCGGCCCCGAGGACTTTGTTTCATTTAAAGAAACTAGGTGTTTATGTACTACCCCTATACTGATCCTAGGCTGCAGCTCCCTTCCCTCATTATGCGTTCTGGTTTTTCCATGTTGAGCACTGTTTCCCTCACAAGAGTAGACCGAGGGAAAGTAGGAATCGAGCAGTTCTGCCCTCTCTTCATCACCTGTTTTAATTTCACTTTCCTGTCCCCACAATGGGCCTACCATGTCCTTGCTCTTTTTGTTACTTTGAACATAAGAACCTTTTGTTGTTGTTTTTAGCATCTCTCGCTAGCCTAAGCTCATACTGAGCTTTAGCTTTCCTAACTCTCTCCCTACAAGCACTGGTTATTTGTTTATAGTCATCCTTGGTTAAAAGGCCCTCCTTCCACTTTCTGAATGAGTCCTTTTTTATTGCTCAAGTCTTTAGAAAGCTGTTTATGGAGCCACCTTGGCTTCTTTAGGCTCCTCCCATTTATCCTTCTCATAGGAATTGTTGTGATTGTGCCGTCAGTATTTCACTTTTAAGAAACTCTCATCCCTCTTGAACACCCTTCTTCTTAAGTATTTCTGACCATGGGATTCTACCCAGCATAACTTTAAGTTTGTCAAAATTTGCTTTTTCTGAAGACCACCCTATATGTCAAATCTGGTTCTTGTGACCAAGGAAAACCAATAAATAACAACTGTGCACTGAAAAACCCGCACAAGAGCGGGTTTTTCAGTGCACAGTTGTTATTTATTGGTTTTCCTTGGTCATTGTTTACTGTGGACTGTATTATTGTTGTAGTTGTTGTTAAATCTGGTTCTTGTGACAGAAGTGTGCTGTACTTGTGGGGGGAGAATGACCTGACATGTTCGTGGGAAAGCACAAACATGGCTTTCCCCAGCCCACCCACCAAGCTTCTTAGTTGCGCAGCATTTTAAACCCAGGTCTCCCAGATCAAGGTCCAATATCCCAGCTTCATTGCGGTAATGTTACAGAACAGCCCTTTTTGGTCACTATTTTTGGTGATCCTACATTGTGATAGACAAGTTCCCCATTCTGTGGGGGCGGGGCAACGCATGTGTTTTCCATCTTCAGTGTACATGAATTCATGCCCTCAGAAAGTCTGTGTTTCCACTCACGTGGACTGAAGCTGGAAAATGCACCCGTTTCACTCCACAATGGTGAAAATACATACCCAGAGGTTCACACATCTCATGCTGTCCCGGTACAAGAGCTTCAGTGTCATAATGACCGGAAAAGGGCTAAAGGCCACAAGATGGTCAGTGAAATTAAGGATTTCAACCAAGGCTCCCTCTAAGCTGTGGAGTCTTGTGAGCAAAAATTCTACTTTGTGAGCTACTGGCATTAAAGTGGTGAGCAAGCAATTTGGCTGCTGCATAAATTAGTTTGCTCTGGAGCCCTCCTTCCTGAGCGAAGACAAAAATGGGTGAGCCGGAGGCTAAAAAACTGTGAGCTAGCTCACACTAACTCATCTTAGAGGGAACACTGATTTCAACCAAGAATTTCCATGTCATTAGGTGTTTTTTATTTTTTTTTAAGAAAAGAAATGTATACTTAAATCAAGTCTGGCTTCACGGAAGCCAGCAGTCATCTGACCACCAAATAAAAGAGAATATAAATTTCAGCTATTGTTTCCAAAATGCTTTTCAGGCTTTTATCCTCCAGGCTTGAGAGATCAGTTTCAAAGATCGAGCCCTAATCTCCTGCACGCTACTGCACTGCCTTGCCTGATTACACGGAGGAATCACTCTTCTACTTAACTTATCTCAGCTTTGGTAAGCTCCATTGTCTTGGAAATCCAGTCCTTCTGAAGCTGGTTTCCAGATGCCTATGAGCCTCGACTGAGGTGGCGGGCGGCACCGGCAGCTAATATTTGTTGGTGTTTGGAAAGCGCTTGGGGATGCAGCCTAGTGGAGAACGGGTGTCACGTCATTACCATATTGATTAACGAGCCTGAAATGAAAAGCATGAAAAGAATTTGAAGGCAGCCAAATGGGTAAGTGAGAGCAAACAGGAGATTCTCTGGTCCCAGGGAGAAATAAGCGCTGCTTACACAGTGCCCTCTCAGATTGTTGGGGGGTGGGTGGAGGGAATCCTTCATTGTCATAAACCTCCATTCATAATTAAAACTTCATAAGGGTGCACAGTAAACATGGCTATTTTCATCCTTTAAATCCTCAGAGACATTAAAACACACTCACACAGAACCTACGCGAATTAACTGGCATATATCATTTTAAAATTGCTAACGGTGACTATGATGATTATTGCGTCTATCAGCCTAACATCTGAGAAACCCAGATTCGAATCCCCACTCTGCTGTGGAAACTTGTGGGGGGACTTTGAGCTGGTCACGCACACTCTCAGCCTGGCCTACCTTACAGAGTTGTTGTGAGGACAACATGGAGGGGAAGAGAATGGGTTGGGTCCCCATTGGGGGGAAAGGCGAGATACAAAAGAAGTAAAAAGGAATGGCAGAGGAGTAGCCGTGTAGAGGGGTTGTCTGTTTTCGCAAAATAAAATTGGAATCCCGTGGCACCTTGTAAACAAAGAACGTTTATTTGAGCAGGAGCATTCCTGAGTCAGGGCTCATTCCTTCTGACACTTTGAAGAGGCAATCACTTGGGGGCTTTTTATAAGGAAAATTACAGAATCCACCAAAAGACATGAGCTCTGACTTGCAAAAGCTCATGCTGGAATAAATGTACCACTAGACTTCTGCTTTATTTAATTGTGGCTACGACAATTTGGTTTACAGTTAAAAAGTTAAATTTCAATCCATACTGTGAGCATAATGAGGAAGGATGCGCCCTCCATGAAGTATGGAAGAAAGTCCCGTTGAAACAGATGGGAGTGCATAGATCGCTGGCCCACAGGGCAGATTATTTAATTCATTATGTTCATTCGTCATGTAGATGTGTGAGTGATTTGCCTGTGGCATCTGTCACCACATTGATTGCAGGGGCAGGTGATCTGATCTGGCTTGCTAGATGGGTATCCCTCTCCTCCCTCTCCTCTCCATTTGCATCCCTCTCCAAACTGCACACTCAGTGGAAGAAGAAGAGGAGGAGGAGGAGGAGGAAGAAGAAGAGGTTGGATTTATACCCCACCCTTCACTCGGAGTCTCAGAGCGGCTTACAAACTCCTTTCCCCTCTCCTCCCCACAACAGACACCCTGTGAGGTAAGTGGGGCTGAGAGAGCTCTTTTGAGAACTGCCCTTGATAGAAAAGCTCTGACAGAACTTGTGACTGACCCAAGGTCACGCCAGCAGCTGCAAATGGAGGAGTGGGGAATCAAACCCGGCTCTCCCAGGTAGAAGTGGACCGTTTGTTGGTCAGGGGTATACAATAGCACTGTTCCCCTGCTGGAAGCGCCAAACAAGCTCAGGGTACATTTTTTTAAAAAAAATTACTTCATTTATCATCTGCTAGGATTGGAAACTCCCAGGTGGGGCCTGGAGCTCTCCCAAATTTCAAATTATCTCCCAACTCCAGGGATCAGTTCCCTTGGAGGGAAATGGCAGCTTCAGAGCACGGACTCTGTGGCGTCCCATACCCAGGGCCGGCCCGTCATAAACAAATTTAGGCATTCTCTGAGGACGCCGGTTTGCCGAGGGCACTGCTCTAGCCTGCCTGGCAGTGCCGCCTCGCCTTCCCCTCTCCTCCCTTCCCTTGCCTTCCACCCTGCTCTCTTCTGCAAGGAGCATGTCTGGGCCGAGCTGTGCACTCTCCCGGCTGCCCCTGCGGGTGGGTGGCATCGAGCTTTCTGCAATGGGGGAAAACCTAGAGCCGATGGGGGGAAACCAACTGCCGAGGACGTCTCCAGGCGAGCCCCGCAACCAGCATGGGCGGAGTCACCGGGCGGACGTGCGTGTTTGCGTGCACATGTGCTCTCCGGAAGCAGAACCGCAGCATCGGCCAGGGCCGAGGAGTTGGTGAGAAAGAGGGGGGGGAGAGACAGAGCCACACGCTGCAGGGAGGGGGGTCCCAGGCAGTGGTCATCTCTGCAGGGCCGTGGTGGTTGCATGGGAACAAGTGATAGGAGGGGGCCATGGCCACCCCCATCACAGAGCTCTTAATGCCTGGAGCGGGGACTTGTGCAGAGGCACGAGGGGGGGAGGCTGACTCTTCTTGACCCCATGGACCACATCTTGCGGGGGTGTGTGTGGAATCTGTCCTCTTAAATCCCGCTTTCCTTTGAGATGCTCAGAAACCTTTGTCTGTTCATTCCATTTGTATCCTGCCACATTGCTTTAAAAAATGCTCCAAGGAAACCAACATAAAGTTAAAAAAAAACAAAACAAGAAGGCAACTAGCAGCAGGGTTTCTTTACAGGAGGGCTGGCAAGGGAGAAGACCACATGTACTGCATTTGCATTAACTATGTGTGTGAGTGAATGAGTGTGAAGTGCCTTCAAGTTGCTCCCAGCTTTGCATTCTTCCTAAAATGCATTTATGTTTGAAAATTGGTGGGCGCACGGTGGGGGGTGCCAGAAGGTATCCTCACCTAGTCTGCAAAAAAAACCCTGGGGCCGGCCCTGCCCATAACAGGATGGTGCCTGGGCACCATCCCAAATCTCCAGGAATTTCCCAAGCAGGAATTGGCAACCCCAATCATTTGTCTTTTCCACCATTACTCAAGGCAGGTCATGATAGTTGTAAGAACGACACAACTCAGACCAGGAGAATACATCCAATAAACAATGCAATAAGACTGGAGTACATGGTAAAGGAACAATGAAATTAGAATAGTAGAACACACCCAATAGCTTGGGTATCGAACTTGGAGAGAAAGACAGTGATTGTACATCCAATAAGCAGTGCAGAATGAAGGTGGAGGCAAAACGTTTAAGAGGCAGTTTAAAAATTTCAACTCGTGCCTTCCTAAAGGGTGCGCTTTCACCGTCCCTTTACCCTGTATGAAAATACAACTCTGATGACCCACATTGCTGAACATCACCTGCTAGTCATGGACGAGCATGTGACAGGCGCTTGATATCCCTCCCTCCACCTTGGGAGTCCCGAGCCGGTCCAAGATTCATGGAGTTCCTGGTCACCAAACAGAGCTGCTGAGCTGTGGTCAGTTTGGTGTATCATGAGGCCTCTGTCTCTTTGTGCACTCCCAAATGTAGCATTTCATAGAGCAGTGGTGGCGAACCTATGGCACGGGTGCCAGAGGTGGCACTCAGAGCCCTCTCTGTGGGAACGGGTGCCATCTCCTCAGCCAGGCCCAGACCGTCATTAAAGTGTGGAATTCTCTGCCAAATCATTTTAAGTCAATGAGAGCATTTGGGATTGCTTTCCTTACTTTGTTTGGATCATCTTAAGTTAATGTATGAGTTGTTTTTTCTAAAGTAAAATCTCAGCATTCAGGTTAAATTGCCATGTTGGCACTTTGCGATAAATAAGTGGGTTTTGGGTCGCAGTTTGGGCACTCGGTCTCTAAAAGGTTTGCCGTCACTCTCATAGAGGAATGGAGCATACTGAAGTGCAACTCGAAAGCATCCTTGCTTGGAAGGCTGTAAGATTCAAGCTGTAGGAGGGTGTGTTATAAACACCAGGTAATTATGAAAAGGGGGGAGGTTTAACCCTCCATTCTAATGAGCTCTCATTACCACCCCAGCTGGAACTCATCACAGAAGGGGGGTGGAAGGGAGAAGAAAGAGCTGGGCCTTTGAATCCAGGTGCACCCTCCAGGGCAGGGCTGAGACATGATGGCTGCAAAGAACTGGGTGAGGGGGACGAAAAGGAGAGATTTCCCTGATCTTGGCTTAGGCTATGCTTGGGAATGTCGCTCGGATATTATTTAAGCATGTTAGACATATCTAAAATATTAGTAGGAAGGGGCAGAAGGGGGATCATTGTAACACCTTGACAGTGTCCTTTTAAGTTTTCCAATTATTTAATAGCTGTCTGCAAGAGCCGCCAACCTGTCACAGTAGGGATGACGGAATGCCTGGAAAGTTTCATGCTGTCCGTTTGCTGTTGCTAATCTCACTTTAGGCGGGATTAATTTGTGTATTTTTTTTAAAAAAAGGTGTCTCTGCACAGGGGTCTAAACAGAGAAATGCAAAAGGCAAGAACGGTGCCGGCTCCTTGCCCCGAGAAAATGAATCCTGGACTTGGAGAGGGCCTCCGTGATTATCTAGTCTAGGCCCGTGACAGATGTCGGCCCAACCTCTGAATGAATACTTGGGGCTTAAGTACATATGGAAGGCCGAGCGCCCAAGAACAGATGCTTTTGAAGACTCTTTTTTTAAAATTATTTTTTAATTCTTTTATATAATGTACAGAATACACAATTCATATAACACGACACAAGAAGATTAGGTATATCAGATCTGTAAAATAAGTTACAAGTCACTTTACCCTATCAGAACATGCTAAGACGAGCCTATAACTTAAATGTATAGTTATAAGCAGAGGTCATTTCGTAGAAAAAGAGGTGCACGAGCTCATTAGCATAACTCATTAGCATAACTTATTTGCGTGTGCCACACCCCCTGACATCACCGGAAGTGTGTCAGAAGGCAACACCCACCGCTCAGACTCCACTGGACTATTTTGGATTGCTAGCTATTGGGGGGGGAACGTGCAGATCTGTCCTTGCAGAGGAGGGAGAGCTTGTACCTGAATAAAACTTGGTCTTAAAGGTGCCACTGGACTGTTTTGGACCGGGGGGACGGGGGGAAGTGCTCTGCAACTTACCTGGCTGCTTCTTGCTCTGACTGAGGGCTCCTGGAAGCAGGGAGTGGGGCTTGTTGCATGTGCCCGCCCCCTGGGCTCTTTACTGCTGGAGCTCCACTCCTGTGCACTCCTGCAGGAAATGACCCCTGTACAGTATTCTCATACAGAGGGACTATACATCCTCTGTATTTTAGTGTATTTCTTTTTCAGAATAGTATATTAGAATACTGAATGTTATATAAAGAATATTGGATTGTTTGGCTGACAGACACTGCTTCCACCTCAAAAGAGAAAGTAAAAATGCTCTTAAGTGACCTCCGTGCTCTGAGACTGAATGGAGAGTCTCAGATTTATTTTGACATATTTATCGCTTTACAACTGTTGACCATATAACCTCAGCTTGTTATTTCATTTTGTTTTTGCATCTTCATCATGATACATGATAATTTGCTGTTCAACCCGTCTATAAGTTTGAACATTACCTCCCATTGCACTGTATTTGAAAAAGTGTGCTTTGCACATAAAAGCTCATACCTTGAATAAACCTTTGTCGGTCTTAAAGGTGCCACTGGACTCTAAAATTGTTCTTCTGTCACTGAGGAAATTAGCTTTTCCTGATAAATTCATAGTAATTCCTAGAGCGACCTGGAACTGATGAATTGTAGCTCTAGAAATCACCAGGAACTCTATGGCCCCAATCACACGCAGAAGTAGCGGTGCAAGAGGCACGACTGCCGGGTAGATTTTAAGGGCGCGATCACACGGGAGCATTTGGCAAGCATCCCACACCCGTCGGCAACCCATCTCACTCCGCCAAAGACGTGGAGTTAAAAAATACCTGGGAAAATGCAGGATCAAATGGGTTGTGACAGGCTGCAGATGGAGTTTCCCGTGTGATCGCTCCAGCGCGCTCAGATTGCGTCACTGATCCCTCAATGACGCGCGCCAGAAACACGTAGTGAAGAAATAACCACGATTCACCCGCCACTGCATCTGATCATGCAGTGGCGGGTCAAATTACTGCGGTGCAAATAGGCTCACTCCCCCCCCCCCGTGTTTTCCAGCACATGTGACCGGGACCTATAGTAAGAATAACTGGTTTTACCATAGAGCTTCTGGCAATCCCTAGAGCTACCCTTTGCCACTTCCAGGTAGCTCTAGGAATTCCCAGAACTCTGTGGTAAGAACTTTCCGTAAGTAGAGGAGGCCTCATTTTTATCTATTTTTCTCCTGGAATGCTGGTAATTGCTTGGCACTCCTGGCAACCCTTGCACACAGAGCTTGGGGGGGGGGTCCATGTCCATATATACTTTGCATGACTGACTCAACTTTTTAGAATCATAGAAATGGAAGGGACCTCCAGGGTCATCTAGTCCAATCCCCTGCATAATGCAGGAAATCCACAAATACGTTCCTCCGTGCCCCTGGTGACCCCTGCTCCATGCCCCAAAGATGGGGGGGTGTCCCTCAAGGATCCTTGGCCAAACTGGCCTAGAGAAAAATTGCTTTCTGACCCCAAAGTGGTGATCAGCATTTCCCTGGGCATGTAGGAAAGGGCTACAAGAACTAAGCACAGATGCAACCCTTCCTGCCCTCCCGCTCATGATCTGCCTAAGTTCACAGAATCAGCATTGCTGTCAGATGGCCATCTAGCTTCTGTTTACAAACCTCCAAAGAAGGAAAGCCCACCCCCTCCTGATCTATCAGGAAGTTCTTCCTAATGTCCTCAAGGGTGTGTGTGAGATCATATTAATACAATCAACATTACTAAATCCATGTCACACATTCCAGTGTAATCCTGGTGTGACCATACAAATACTCGTTCCTGCCCACTCCCTCACACAGGGCGAGTTTAGCCCTGTTCACAAGCTACAGCGAATGCACATGAAATCTGTGTGCCGTGAACACTTGATTGTTCTTTAGGTGAACATTGAGTAATTCTCACAGGGTTGTTGTGAGAATAAAACGGAGGAGAGCAGAATGATGTAAGCCGCTTTGGGTCCCTATTGGGGAGAAAGGTGGGGGTATAAATGAAGTGAGCAAGTACGTCAATGGAAAAATAAGGATAACGAAGCAGAACTTTTGTTGTCGTTCAGTTTCACAGCCAAGTCCGACTCTTTGTGACCCCATAAACCACATCACGCCAGGCCCTCCAGTCTTCCGCCATCCTCCAGAGTTTGCTCAATCTCATGTTTGTTGCATCGATAACACTGTCTAACCATCTCATTCTTTGCCGTCCCCGTCTTCTTTTACCTTCAGTCTTTCCCAGCATCAGGGCCTTCTTCTCCAGTGAGTGCTCCCTTCTCATTGGGTGGCCAAAGTATTTGAGCTTCAGCTTCATTATCTGGCCTTCCAGGGAACTGTCAGGGTTGATTTCCTTTAGGATTGATTGACAGATTTGATCTCCTCGCAATCCAAGGGACTCTCAAGAGTCTTCTCCAGCACCATAGTTCAAAAGAATCTATTCTTCGGCGCTCGGCCTTCCTTATAGTCCAACTCTCGCAGCCATACATGACTACTGGGAATACCATTGCTTTGACCATGCGGACTTTTGTTGGCAGGGTGATGTCTCTACTTTTTATCATGATGTCTAGGTTTGCCATCACTTTCCTCCCAAGGAGCAGGCGTCTTTTAATTTCATGGCTGCAGTCACCATCTGCTGTGATCTGGGATCCCAGGAGCGTGAAGTCTGTCACTGTTTCCATGACTTCCCCTTCTATTTGCCAAGGAGTGATGGGGCCGGATGCCATGACTTTAGTTTTTCTGATGCTGAGTTTCAAGCCAACTTTTGTGCTCTCCTCTTTCACTCCCAGGAAGAGGCTCTTTAGACCCTCTTCACGTTCTGCCATTAGAGTGGTATCGTCTAAATATCTGAGGTTGTTGATGTTTCCCCTGGCAATCTTAATTCCGGATTGTGATTCATCCAGGCCGGCATTTTGCATGATGTACTCTGCATATAAATTAAATAAGCAGGGTGACAATATACATCCTTGCACCACAAGGTCAGCACCCCACAAGTGCAACTTGTTTATTTTATTATGCTTATCCCACCCTTCTTCTTAGATGTTCTGGCTGGGTTACACACAGATGGATCCTGCCAGCTTTTCCACTGAAATCTCACTGAATCCCCCTTCTAACTGCAGCCCACGTGGCTTCTGTGCACACGGGACCCGCTGTCCCCAGCATAGCTCTTTCAGTGTTTAAAAGGGGTTCTCTCTTTCACTAGGAAGAATGCTGGAAGGATCCAGTGCACAATGTTCTCTTCTCCCATGTTATCTTCACAGCAGCCCTGTGAGGTAGGATACACTGGGAAGCAGTAACTGGCCCATTTATTTATTTAGATATTTATACCATGCTTTCCTCCACAATGGTCACCCAAAGTGGCTTTCAACAACATCCACTCTCTTCCTTCATATCCTTGTAACCACCCTGTGAGGTTGATTAGGCTTAGTGACTGGTTTGAGGGTACCCAACAAGCTTCCATGACAATGTGGGCACTTCATCTGGCACATCCCAGATCGGAGTCTGAAATCACTACACCCTGTTGGATCTCAATCCACGCCTAACTGTTATGTAGTGGGTTGCCACATGGACGAACGACAAACAACGACGTAGTGCCTAGCACGCTTTATTTTGGTACATAACAAGAACAGGGAACAAACGGCCGGCAGGCCAACTATATACACAACCAGGGGCACACCCCTGGGTCCTATTGGCGGGTTTGAATCTCCCGCCACGGTCCCATTGGTTCCCCCAGTGGAGGGACTAGGATCCTAGTCCCCATTGTTATTCCTGCTTCAAGCTCGGTGTGTTCGCTGTCCCCCCAGTGGCGGTCAGCATACACAACACTAACAAACTACATGGCAGCCGGAGGATTTGAATCCAGCCCTAGTCCAACACTGACTTCAACTAGACTTGGCTCTTTCAAAGAAGAACATGTCCTAGAGATAGGATCTCTGACCATATGTCTGAACCTAAGCCACTGGTGAGCAAAAGAGGAGCCATAAGAATGGAAGGGAAAACCCTACCTAAGGTGATAATTTCAGCATCTGAAGCACAAGAGAATTGCCTTGCCTGTGATAACCAGAGAAAAGTGGAGAAACTGAATCTCAAAGCAATGTACTATAGCCAGAGGTGTCAGCAGTAATATCATTTGACTCTGGCTCGACAATTTTAGTGAAGTGGCCGGTCTCCTCTCTAAACTTGGCCCCTTCCTACACCTCCCCTGCCCCCTCCAATGCAATGCTTATTCGGCTTTATTACATCGACTGCCAGCGTGTCTGTATGTGTCTCCTTCTCTTTCGTTACTTTTATGGTTATGATCGGAGTGTAATGCATTTTTCCCCTCAATGTTCTCCACATAATGATCCCTGTCTCCCACTGAGTCCCACAGCGTAAATGGGATGTGACACTCCTGCAGTGCGGTAGTGTTTAAATTGAAACGTCGTCAGGAAAAGCCACCCGCTCCAGGCCATTGACGCTACAATACAGTGGCTCAGAGAGTTATGTGAACAGCTTACATTGTTTACTACTCAGAGATAAAGCTAATCTTTGAGTGAGCGGAAAAAGTAGGAATGAATGAGTGACTTGGAAGAGGGAGACAGAGAAAGAGAAGGGGGGGAAGGAAATGAGCCAACTCAGGAAGAAAATCTCACACTGGAGAATCTCCGACCCATATTGGTGTCTTTTGCAGAAGACTGTCCGAAAACATTTGTTGAATGTAAGAGTTATGGAAAACCATCCTTGAATGTTTGAGTGCCTTATGGTGCAATTGATGTGAAGAAGAACACTGGAAAATTGATGTTTGACAAAAACACACGTCGAAACGAGCAGTCAAAACTCGAGAAAGTTCGTCCTGTTGCTGTTTTCTTGCATCTTGATGGGACTTTGGTCTCTTGATATTCACTGAAACAAATCAAGATTAAAATGCTATTGATTAGTGATATTGTGCTTTGACAAGTTTGCTATTTTTTGTTGAGTGTTTGAACTTTTGCAGCAACCTCTCGTATGTCTATGCTCTTTAGTTTGCTGTGCCCTTAGTCTATCTTGTCTTTTGCAAACCTACATAGAAAAATCAAAGGCTTAATCAGAGTTGCCAGTGCCACCTCCTACCACGAAAAAGATTTTCAGTAGGACATTTTTTTATAAAAGGGAAACAAGCAAACATCTGAAGTACCTATCATCAGATTTTAGCAAAATGTTTTTCATGAGTTTGTAATCCATTGACTTTCTCCTGACTGGCAGGTGGTTCAAGATAGGCAAGAGAAACAATCAGTTCACCAACGAGGGGTTGACTTGCGGAACTTACTGCTATGAGATCTGGCATTACTGTTGGCTTAGATGGATTTCAAAAGAGGACGGGGAAATTTACACAGGAAAGATCTGTTGCTGGCTGGCCCGAATGGACCTTTGGGTTCTGAGTGCCTCTGTTTGTCAGAGATGCTGTGGAGTAGTCAGCAGGGAAAGTGGTTGCCGGTGAGCCTTGACTGTTGGAAACTTGCCTGGATACTGTTGGGGAAAGGATGCTGGACCTGATGAGCCACTGGTCCACACCAACAAGATTCTGGTGTCCTTGGGTACCACAGAAGTCAGCAGAGGCATGCTATTTTCACAGTCCCACCCTTTCATTTTTGCTGTCTCCAAGGGATTCCAGGAATGCTGACATTACTCAAGATTGGCCAAGGAATATTCTTAAGAAGCCTTGGGAGCTTTCACCACCTGCAAGAATCATGCACCCAGGAAAGGTTAAAACGATCCCTCTGGAACTCCACGGGTCCATCTCTCCATACAATCCTTTGCCTCACAGGGGTTTCCTCCAGCACATAATCCAGAAGAAGCAGAGTTGCCAACTCCAGCTGGGAAAATAACTGGAGATTTGAGGCCAGTGACCGGAAAGGGTGGAGTTTCAGGGTGGGAGGGAATTCATCAGGGATATTATGCTGAACAGTCTGCCCTCCAAAGCTCCCAGTTCGTCCAGAAGAAGTGGTTCTGGCAGATCTCAAGGCCCCACCTTGAGTTTGGTAACCCTACCCAGAAATCAAGCTGGGTGTTACAGTCCTTAAGCCACTGGTTTGTTACAGAATGTCCCTGTACTAAAGCTGGAGCTGTTTTCAAGTAGGCCTGCTGACTGCAAATTCCTGGGGATTTGGTTTTTTTTTTTTTTAAAAAAAAACAATTTTTATTAGGATACGCGAAGGTCAGTAGTTCAGCAGTTCAAGACCCGGGTTCCGCAAGACGGAGTGAGCTCCCATTTCTAGTTCCAGCTCCTGCCAACCTAGCAGTTCGAAAGCAAGAAATTGCAAGTAGATAAATAGGTACCACTTCGGTGGGAAGGTAACAGCGATCTGTGTGCCTTGGTGTTTAGTCATGCCGGCCACATGACCACGGAAACGTCTTCAGACAGCGCTGGCTCTTCGGCTTTGAAACGGAGATGAGCACCGCAACCCTAGAGTCGGACTCGACTGGCTTTCGAGCAAGGGAACCTTTACCTTTTATACTTGAGCTGCGGTGGCTCAAGTGTTAAGACGCTGAACTGCAGGCTGTGGAAGGTCAGTAGTTCAGCAGTTCGAGACCCGAGTGTGCGGCATGACGGAGTGAGCTCCCATCTCTAGTTCCAGCTCCTGCCAACCTAGCAGTTCGAAAGCAAGAAATTGCAAGTAGATAAATAGGTGCCACTTCGGTGGGAAGGGAACAGCGTTCCCTGGGCCTTGGTGTTTAGTCATGCCGGCCACATGACCACGGAAACGTCTTCGGACAGCGCTGGCTCTTTGGCTTTGAAACGGAGATGAGCACCGCAACCCTAGAGTCAGATTCAACTGGCTTTCGAGCAAGGGAACCTTTTAACATCAAACTCAAACAATATAACAATTTTTTCAATCCTTTTATATCCTTATATCCTTTTCTGCCCCTATCCTCCCCCTCTTCCGGCTTTCTGCAGTGCCCCAACCTCCCTCCCAAATTTTTGTTTTCCTTGCTCTTCACCTTACATCTATTACTTAAACTTATTAGGTAGCACTGTTATTCTTATACACTTATACACATTCTAAATACCTTTCTATCATCAGCAGTTGTCAAAGCTAAATAAATTGTTCTTCACCTCCCAATATTTCTCCAAATAGTCTTTAAAGTCTTTCCAATCTGCAAAGAATTCTTCTGCCTCTTGATTCTTATGTTTTCTTGTCGTTTTGTCCATTGCAACCATGAAAATTAACTTTTTTATCCATTCCCAGATCTCAGGTAAATTCCTGGGGATTTGGAGATGGAACCTGGAAATGGTGGAGTTTGAAAAAGAAAGGCACTGTGGGGTATAAAACCATAAAGTCCATGCTCCAAAGCAGCCTTTTCTCCAGAGGAACTGATCTCTGTCGTCTAGAAATCGGTTATAATTCTGGGAGATAGTCAGGCCCCTCCTGGAGGTCGGTAACAAAATCTTCTGCACAGCTCCATCTCCATCTCTCTCTCTCCTTTTATTTATGTATCTAGAAAATGTATATGCTGACTCTCTAGAGTCCTGGTCTCCAGAGACTTACTCTTCCTTTCTGCAGTGCCTTCACAAAAACAGCTTGGCAGGAACAATAAGCATTGGGGCATACAGGTAGGGAGCACTTTTTGAAGAGGCTGTATGTAGAACTTGTCGCTGAAGCCTGAGCAAACAGCATACCTGGGAGAGTGGACTTCAAATCTCGCGGAAACAGATTCCAACTTCTGGGAACAGATAGATACTAATACCCTTACGCAGGGCTATTTTTGGGCAGGAACGCACAGGAACAGAGTTCCGGCTGGCTTCAGAGTTGGCCACACCCACTACAGCCAAAACCTCTGTGTGCCTGGCTACAGGGGGAAGGCCTGGAGAGCGACCTCCCCCCCACCTGGCGACTCTGAGGCGGATGGGCCAGGGGGCCCCCTGGAAGGATCAGGGAGGCATTTAAATGCAGGGCTGCCTGGAGCAGGGGGTGGGGCTTGTTGCATGTGCCCACCCCCTGGGCTCTTTACTGCCGGAGCTCTGCTCCTGTGCGCACCTGCAGGAAATGACCCCTGCTTCCAACACTCTTT
>NW_015167528.1:780720-784666 GCF_001447785.1 Gekko japonicus | reverse complement strand
CTTTCCCAGGGAATATGGTAGAAGACAGAGTCAGGATACAGGATGATCTTGACAGGCTGAATAACTGGGTTAATACAAATAAAATGAACTTCAACAGGGATAAATGTAAAAATCTGCATTTAGGTAGGAAAAATCAAATGCATAATTATAGGATACGGGAGACTTGTCTGGGCAGTACTATGTGCGAAAAGAATCTAGGGGCAGGGCCGGCTCACTCACTAGGCGAACTAGGCGATCGCCTAGAGCGGGCCGGCCCTTAGGGGCGCCAAACTGCACCCAGCCCCGTACTCTGAGAGTTTCTTGATTATTTGTGTTTTTCATTCTTCCTAAGATGCATTTATTTTTTTTAAATGGCAAGCCCGGGGGGGGGAGGGGGCGCCAGAAGGGATCCTCGCCTAGGGTGCAAAATAAGCTGGGGCCGGCCCTGTCTAGGGGTCTTACTAGACCATACACTGAACATGAGTCAGCAGTGTGATTTGGTAGCTAAAAAGGCAAATGTGATTTTGGGCTGTATCACCAGAAGTATAGTGTCCTGATTACATGAGGTGATGGTACCGCTTTACTCTGCTCTGGTTAAACCTCACCTAGAGTATTGTGTTCAGTTTTGGCCACCACAGCTAAAGAAGGATATAGACAAGCTGGAACGTATATAGAGGAGAGCAATGAAGATGGTGAGGGGTCTGGAGACCAAGTCCTCTCTTTTTTTTAAAAAAATAATTTTTTATTGTATCCCAATATTGTTATTACATTACAATTTAGTTCCAACTTTTTGATACTTCCCCCCCCCCTTATTTTATCCCTCCCCCCCTAAGGTGGCCACCATCATGTTATTCAAATTACATTTTCAACCTGGAGCACATTCTTTCCAACTTTTCAAGCATACCCCTGTTGGCTTCCCCTTTATAAACCCATTTAAAGTATACCGACCATTTCTTTTTTATCTCCTTCATTTTTACAGTCCATATCTAATCTTGCTTTAAACATCTATAACCAGGTTCACTTTACATAGCACTGCTATTTTCCCCCGTATCTTTTCCCAAAAATCTATCACTTTTGGGCATTCCCACCATAAGTGAGAATACCACCCTTCTTTTGCATTACAGTGCCAGCAATTGGGTTTCATTCCTTTTATCATATATGCCAGTTGTGCAGGAGTTCTGTACCACTTCCATATTATCTTTCTTTCAAGTTCTCTATACTTTTCTAGCTTAATTTTCTTCAAGTTCACCATTAACTTATTGACATCCTCAGTAGTAATTTGTTTTTCCTTATTCCATTTGTTTTTTAAGCATCTACACATAAATTCCTTATCTTTCACCAATTCTAAATCTTCCCTGCCAACCCTTTTTTTTTATTTCTTTCACATATAGTATTTGTTCCATATTATTATCTTCCCTTTTAATAGCTTCTTCATACTTATCTTGTTTAATTAAAGAATATAATCCCATTGAATTTAACCAATATCTATTTCCTAGTTTTTGATTCAACTCCTGAGACGTTAGTGGATTCCCTTGGATACATATCCTTCACTCTTAATATTCCTTCCTCCTGCAGGTCTTCCCAGAATTTCGGATTCACCTCCTTCTCCCATATATACCTAAGTGGAGTCCATTTCGAAGTTTGTGGCATCAATACCTTTTCCCTGGATTGTAACCCTGGAGACAAAGTCCTGTGAGGAAAGGATAAAGGAGCTGGGTATGGTTAGCCTGGTGAGGAGACGTGATATGATAACCATAGAGGATGGTGTGGAGTTGTTTTCTGTTGCCCCAGAAGGTTGGACCAGAACCAACAGGTTGAAATTAAATCAGAAGAATTTTCGGCTAAACATTAGGAAGAACTTCCTGACAGTTAGAGTAGTCCCTCAGTGGAAGAGGCTTCCTCCGGAGGTGGTGGGCTCTCCTTCTTTGGAGGTTTTCAAACAGAGGCTCGATGGCCATCTGACAGCCATGCTGATTCTGTGAATTTAGGCAGATCATGAGAGGGATTGCAGGAAGAGTTGCGTCAGTGCCTAGTTCTTCTGGCCCTTTCTTACACGCCCAGGGAAATTCTGATCACCACTTTGGGGTAAGAAAGCAATTTTTCTCCAGACCAGTTTGGCTGGAGATCCTAGAGGTTTTTTTCGGCTGGAGATCCTAGAGGTTTTTTGACATTTTCTGGGCATGGAACATCAATCACTGGGGGTGTGGAGGGGGAGGTATTTGTAGATTTCCTGCATTGTGCAAGGGGTTGTGCTAGGCGATCCTGGAGGTCCCTTTCAACTCAGTGATTCTACGTATCCTTCCCATCATCTCTCTAAATGGACTATACCAGCCGTACTAAAATCCAGCATACATGCTTGACAAAGAACACTTTTTTTTTTCTTTCATATCCCATAAAAGAGTGGATTCTAACAGTGTACCATTGCTTTCCCCAACATGCCCACCACTCTCACCTCATCTACCAGGTCGTACTGTTTAGACACGTTGGCCAATTGTCCCAAGAGGAGAACATCCTCCTCTTCTCCCTGACCAGGTGGTCTGTAAAAAACTGCAGCCCAAAATGACACGCTAAACTGGTCAGAGGCACAAACATACATTGAAGAAGAAGAAGAGAGTAGAAGAGATTGGATTTATACCCCGCCCTTCACTTGGAGTCTCAGAGCGGCTGACAAACTCCTTTCCCTTCCCCTCCCCACAACAGACACCCTGTGAGGTGGGTGGGGCTGAGAGAACTCTGACAGAAACTGCTCTTTTTCAAGGACAGCTGTGCCTGAGCTTGTGACTGACCCAAGGTCACATCAGCAGGTGCAAGTGGAGGAGTGGGGAATCAAACCCGGTTCTCCCAGATTCGAGTCTGCACACTTAACCACTACAGAACCCTATGCCTCTTACTTGCTTTAAGACTTTCATCCTCTTGGATTTTCGCATACCTTTGTGAACGTTTTTGTTGACTAGTATGAAAAAGTACATAAAATAATATTTTTCACAAAGCAGTATTAGTATAAAATATCACGCCCCCCCCAATACAGCTGCAGTGCAGATTCAGAACGTAGAAAGCTTCAAACAACACCAACTCATATTGTCCATATAGAAGTGTAGTAATCCTAGCAAGGGAAAGTGGAACATATTTTTGAAAATGCACTTCCTAATGCCCAGCTTTTTGGCCATGACTCCGCCACTTGGTTCAGCCAAATTGTAAGCCTTCCTCCAGCCTAAGGAGCTTTCCTCTGGTGGATGAGTCTCTTCAGTCACTAGAATAAGCCTTTCCCCTGGGGAGAGTGGAGGCCCAGCCCGCATGATGGGTAACCTCAGGTGGTCACTTGTGGACTACTGAGAGCTGCCAGTGGGCCCACTCACAGTGGTGGCTTCTTGCTAGTGAAGGAGGGAGTCTGGAGGAATCAGCTGAAGGTGGGTGTTATGTATTGAGATGTATATAACTGCTTTGTGAACTGTGCCATTGAGACTTGATTGTAAATACTGATGTGTGAATCGCCTGATTGAGATGTCATGTTGAGCTTCATCCTGGGCTAGGATCCTAGTGTAACCAATAGGAGCCCTAGCCCAGAAAGTGTCTGCCAATCACCGTGCAGAGCGGGATCGCCTGTGATTGGTTGTTATTGCTTCAACCTCATAGGTTGCTTATTGTACAGTGGGTGTGGCTACATTAGCCGGGAATGTTTAAATACAGAGCAGCCAGTGTATGTCTTGGTTCGAATGATGGGTTCTGGCTGGCGATCGTTGTACCGTACCGGAGAAGTAACAGAGCTGAAGAATAAACCGCATTCTTGCTGAATCACTCTCCGAATTCTTTGTTAAGCTCACGACTTAACAATTGGCGACGAGGATGGGATTCTAGTGCGGGTAGGCAGCCCCGCTAGAGCAGACCCCATGTCGGACAACGAGGAAATCGCCGAGGCCGGCCAGCCACAGGCTCCACCCGCTCTGGTGGCCCCGCCTGTGCGCATAAC
>NW_015167528.1:780406-780575 GCF_001447785.1 Gekko japonicus | reverse complement strand
GAGCGTTTTTGACATCGCCCGGTCACTGGTGGCACCAGATGACCTCAAAACCGTATCCTTTGAAAGCTTGACAGACAAGCTGAAATCACATTTCTCTCCACAGCCGTCGGAAATCACCTGCAGGCACGCTTTTTACAAGCGGGGCCAGAACGCAAATGAGTCCATAGCT
>NW_015167528.1:741258-777365 GCF_001447785.1 Gekko japonicus | reverse complement strand
GTAACTGAGGTAGTGGGTTCCCGCATGTATTTAGTCCAGCTTGCGGACGGGCGCAAATGGAGGCGACATGTGGACCAGTTGAGGCAGCGGTGGGCGACTGGCCGCCCCACCTCGCAACCTGCCGAGCTACCTGACCCCGATGACCATCCCATACCTCTGCCGGAGGTGAGTACTGCCGAGCCTGCCGAGCCCAGTACTGTCCCTGAGGGAGGGCAGACCCCTCCTCTTGGACCTCGCAAGTGGAGGCGACACACTGACCAGTTGAGGCAGCGGTGGGCGACTGGCCGCCCCACCTCGCAACCTGCCGAGCTACCTGACCCCGATGACCATCCCATACCTCTGCCGGAGGTGAGTACTGCCGAGCCTGCCGAGCCCAGTACTGTCCCTGAGGGAGGGCAGACCCCTACTCTTGGACCCACTGCAAGGGATGGGCCATTCCCCACAGCTGTTGTATGGCTTCAAGGAACACAGGAAAACTAGCGTAAATGAGTAAAGAAACATGTGTAGTTTGCCTCTCAGCCTTCTCCTGCATGGCAAAAGGAATGGTAAAGCTTTTTAGTGGTTGTAGATATCTCCTCAATGGGCCTTAGTGTTATGTATTGCATTGTATATAACTACTATGTGAACTGTGCCATTGAGACTTGATTGTAAATACTGATGTGTGAATCGCCTGATTGAGATGCCATGTTGAGCTTCATCCTGGGCTAGGATCCTAGTGTAACCAATAGGAGCCCTAGCCCAGAAAGTGTCTGCCAATCACCGTGCAGAGCGGGATCGCTTGTGATTGGTTGGTATTGCTTCAACCTCATAGGTTGCTTATTGTACAGTGGGTGTGGCTACATTAGCCGGGAATGTTTAAATACAGAGCAGCCAGTGTATGTCTTGGTTCGAATGATGGGTTCTGGCTGGCGATCGTTGTACCGTACCGGAGAAGTAACAGAGCTGAAGAATAAACCGCATTCTTGCTGAATCACTCTCCGAATTCTTTGTTAAGCTCACGACTTAACAGTGGGGGAGGGGTTGCCTCCTTCCCAGCTATCCCATTCCCTCTCCCCAGCTTTCCCCTCTCCTGCTAGGGTTGCCAAGTCTGGGTTGGAAAGTACCTGGAGACTTTGGGGGTGGATCCAGGAGGGGTTTGGGGAGGGGAGGGGCCTCAGCAGGGTACAATGCCATCGAGTCCCCCCCTTCAAAGCAGCCATTTTCTCCAGGGAAACTGACCTCTATCAGCTGGAGAACAGTTGCAAAAGTGGGAGATATCCAGGCCCCACATAGAGTCTGGCAACCCTATCTCCTGCATGCTTGGGAGGATTTGGTGTCTTTGTTGTGGGATGAACTAAAATGAAGGACAGGATTACCCATTGGAAACAATAGGAGGGGCTTGAAAATTTAAAATATCCATATTTTACAGACCTCCTGATGTTACTTCTGGGTCTGAAACCAGAGGTGACATCATGGTGCACATGGTGCCAGCCCCCCCATTCGCTGTCTACTCCATCAATCAGTAATAGGCGCATGGGCCCCGAGAGCGGGAACCCTGGCTTGTGCACAGGAGGTTGATAATTCCCCATTTGGAATTCCTTGCACTTTTCCCAAAGACTGCTTGGGGCCCCGGTCACATGGCAAAGTTGCCATGGGAGAGGCACGGATGGTGGGCGGATTATCTGGGCGCGATTACACCCCAACATCTGGGAAGTGGAGCGCACCTGTGGCTTACCGCCGACAATGCGTGTTAAAAAACTAGTACCTCCAAGGTACTAGTAAATGTTTGCCATGGGCTGCCTCCAGACGCCCATGGTGTGATCGCGCCAGCACACAGCATTCCCCTCCTGTCCCTCGTTTACCCGCCAGGGCTGACGGAAGGACCGTGGTGTGCCATCGGCACATCTGATTGCATAATCGTGGATCAAACTGCGCCGGGGCAATTAGCCACGCCTCCCCCCTGCAATATCCGGCCCGTGTGACCGGGGCCTGGGAATAGTTTGTAGCATCTCACATGCAACAGCAGTGATTCTATGGATCCTTTTAGGACAGCTACCTTTCTTTAAACAAACAAACAAACAAATAAATATGTTTTCATTCCCCTGCATGAAAAGCTGTAAATACCACCCTAGTAAACAAATTGTTTTGTTCGTGAACATTTTCTATCCCCCCTTAATATGCTTAAAAATAATTACGCTCAGTCGCTGTGGGCCTGCAGTCATTTGGTTCCTTTTATCTGGCAGGGCTGGTGGGATTGGCTCTGGTGGTAGTCCATAATAATGCACTCCCTTGGAAAACAGCTGCCCAGACTCACCTGTTTTCTTGTCCAACCAGAGTCGGGGAGAAATTCCTCAATTTAGCAAACAAACTTAAGCCATTATTAGAAATGACAGGGGAACCTGATGAAATTGTACTTTCAATTGGAAAACAAAATTGCAATCAGACCAACATGATTTCCTCGTGGTCATACTGCACTAATACAGAGCGGTGAAACACGGGCAAATGTATTTAAAAGTCATAATAGAGCATTACCCATGCAGTCGTCTCCCTTTTACTGGCCCTTATTAATATAAAAAACTTCAATTTGCATGTAAATGTGGTCAACTTTCATATCATCAAAATACATGAGGCCTGGGAAAGTAATGAATTGAAGTTTGATGCAGCAATTACTGACGTTTATAAAGAATTTTAAAGAGGTCATTGGAGCCCGGGCCGAGAAAATGAGGAAATCAACAGGGAATATTGTCGATATAGCAACAGTGGGGGTGGAAGTCAGTCCCAGGTGTTCGAAGGCCAGAGGATGATTAATAGGAAGGGAATAAGGAGGCACTCACCCAGAAGATCTGGGCGGGACTGCGCTCAATAACAGGGGTTTCATGAAAAGGTTCTTGCTGGGTTCATACTCAAACTGCCGTGGAAATGTGATCCGGAGGGAATAAAAGTAGCAAGTGTTTATGAGTGAGAGCCGCGCTGAAGGTTTAATTGGGCTCCACGTCCTTTCCGCTACTTGATATGCAGTTTAACCTTTCCCCCTGTCTTCTCCCCCCCTCCCAAGTTGGTACCAAAGTGCAGCTAGGATTTTAATAGGGCTTGAGGGTGGCTTGGCAAAGCAGTGACTGGGGCGGGAAATGAAGTCCGGCAGTGGCGTCAGGGCTTCCGAGAGCCACCATGGGACCCCGGGGGACAGATTCCACCTGGGACGTCCCCACGACCCTGATCCCACCCAGATACAAACAAAACAAAATGGCTTGGAATGCGGTGACCATGCATCGATAGTAATAAAAGGATTGACCTGTCTGTCCACCTGTTTTTGTTTGTTTGTTTGTTTACTTTATTTATATCCCATATTTCTCCCCAATGAGGACAAGGTTGGAAGCTCTGTGTTGGGGAATGCCTGGAGCAGAGGAGTTGAACCCACCTGCTACAGGGGCCAGATCTGACATAAAGGCCACTTTGTCGGGCCAGGCCATGTGTGCCATAAAATGTAATGCCAGGTACCAAAAGATGTAAACTGTATAAAGGACAGCAGCCGGTAAGCTCTGAGTTGGTGTATCCTCACTGCAAGGCCCCCATGGGCTGGGACGGGTATGCAAAGGAAAACCCATATGGGAGGACTAGAGAGCCAGATGCTCCTATGCTGCTTGACTGCTGCAGCTGTGGTTGTTCCACCACGCTGAAGCCACAATCTGAGTGCGCTGAGTGCCCACTCCCCCCCCCCAAAGCAGTCTCCTGTTCCCTCCCTTGCACTAGTTGCTCGCTGGCCACATAAGAGCCATGAATGGGTCAGTTCCGGCCCCCGGGCCTTATGTTAGACACCCCTGACCTGGAGATTTTGAGGGTGGAGCTGTGGGAAGGGAGGATTTGGAGAGGGGAGAAATCTCGGCAGTGTACAATGTCATAGAGTCCACCCTCCAAAACAACCGTTTTCTCCAGGGGAAATAATTTTTGGTGATCTGGAGATCCATTGTAGTAGCAGGAGATCTCCAGTTGCCTCCTGGAGGTTCGCAACCCTAAATGGGGTCTCAAAGTGGCTTACATCATTCTTCCATGGCACAGGTGGGGATTCAAACCTGGGCTTCCCAGATCCTATTCTGACCCTTTAACTACTAGGCCACCCTGGCAGGCATAACTCATCAGAGAATAAAGCTGGGGGACTGAAAATTGGCCACCAGCCACAGAATGATTGTGGGAGTTCCAGGGGCAAAATTGGAAGGCATGGGAAAATTCTGTCCCAGGTGAGACAAACCACCCTCATACCATGCTATTGGCCATGGAAGCTAAGGATCCCTGTTTGTGGCAGGCAAAAAACAAACGGTGCTACATGTTTCAAAACTGGCAACAAACCCCAGAATGATGATGGAAGTTGCAGTGCCAAAAACGAAGGGAATCGGAATGCCATGAACCAGATTATCTTCATGACAGGCAACATGTAATAAGAGAGATTTCAAGCAACTTTGCCACGTGTCTCTAATCCCCAGTCTGCTGTGTAAGGTTACAGGATGACACACTCTCAGCCAGATCTACCTCACAGGGTTGTTATGAGGATAAATGGAGGACTGGAGAACAATGCAGCTTTGGGTCCCCCTTGGGGAGAAAGACTGGGTATGACATTGTTATAAATCTAATTTTGAATGATATCACAAAGGGCTATTGGACCTTTCAGGGGCTGCAGTGGCTCAAGTGGTTAAGACACTGAACTGCAGACTGGAAGGTCGGTAGTTCAGCAGTTCGAGACCCGAGTGTGCCACATGACGGAGTGAGCTCCCGTCTTTGGTCCCAGCTCCTGCCAACCCAGCAGTTTGAAAGCAAGAAATTGCAAGTAGATAAATAGGGACCACTTCGGTGGGAAGGTAACAGCGTTCCGTGCGCCTTGGCATCTAGTCATGCTGGCCACATGACCATGGAGAAGTCTTCGGACAGCACTGGCTTTTCGGCTTGGAAACGGAGATGAGCACCTCAACCTAGAGTCGGATTCGACTGGCTTTCGAGCAAGGGATACCTTTACCTTTACCTTTATTAGACCTTTCAGCAAGCCAATAATAATGATAACAAACAAGTGCCACTTCTAAAAAAAAAACACAACCCAAGTTTCAAAAAGATTGGACTGGGAGGTCCAGTTCTATGAGTCCCCAAAGAAAGTACCCCATCCTCCACTATTTCCAATGGAGAGGAAGCATTTTAAAAAGAACGACATCCCTTTAAATGCGATGGCAGCTCACCCAGAACGGACTGCAGAGTTCCCTCTCCTGGAGTCTCCCTCCCCTCTCCCAGAGCCTCCTGTTAAGTCCCCAGCCTGCTTGTCGGCCTCACCTGGCAACCCTATTTCCAAACCTACTGTGAACCCAGAAAGAACCCTGTGTCTGAGCAATAGCAGTTCTGGCAATTACAGTATAATGAGGCTGCTGGGATAGATGGTTTTGTCACTGACCTTAGACAAAAAGCTCAGCATTGTGAGTTTGGTCCTTTTCAGGATCTCGTGTTAAGGGACAAGATTGCAATTGGTATAACTGATAGAAAACTCCTGTAGAAACTCCAAGGGAAGCCTGATCTCACCCTCCAGCAGGCAATTGATACGTGCAGAACAAAGGCTCCTACAGGGGCCTGGGCCATGTTCCTTTTAAATGCTTTCCTTCCATTGGAAATAATGGAGGCACTTCCTTTCGGGATCTCAGAATTGGACCCCCTGGTCCAATCTTTTTGAAACTTGGGGAGCAGGGTTGAGAAAAGGCACCAGCAGCTATGTTGAAAATTTGGTGCCTCTAACTCTAAAAAAGGGCCCCCCAGAGCCCCAGATACCCACAGATCAATGCTCCATTGTATCCTATGGAGACCAATCTCCATAGGGTATAATGGAGTGCCCAGCAGCTATTCCCTTCCCCTACTTTCTGATACCCCTGAAGTGGTGGGAGGGGCTCCAAACTGGGGGATCCCCTGCCCCCAACTGGGGATTGGCAACCCTATATGGAAAGCTGTTAAAACCTCTGCCAGGGTCTTGTCATTAGGATCTGCAAACAAACCTTGCAAATTATTGTAAACTTCAGGGCTTTGTCTTCTATGCAGTGAATCAAGACTGCAATTTTGAAATCCTCAGACTCGTTTTCAGCCTTGGTGGCTTTAAGGTACTTTTGTTCCCATCTCCTCCAGTTCTCCCCTAAATTTCTTACAAAGGGTAAGTCTGATGGAGGCTTGAAATGCTCCATTGCCTTATGAGGGATACAATATGGAACCTTCCTATTCAGTGCTGTGGACTCAAAGGAGATACAGGCCAACTTCTGACACCATGGAATGTCCCCCTTTGGCTGTGGGTTCCCAGGTTAGGAGTATTCACTCGGGCACCTGTTCTCAGGTCCATTCAGCAGAGACAGGCTTGCCAGATCCCCCGTTCTGTGCCAGATCCGGCAGGGGTTTCCCTGATATTTGGGGCTTCAAACCGTTGGGGCCAGCTGGCCGGTGGGAAAGAAATCCGACAGGAGATGAAAAGTCTCTGGTTCGGGATAGCTCATCTCAGGCCCCGGGCACATGGGCCTGATATCGCGGGGGGACGTGGCTAATTGTCCCGGTGCAGTTTGATCCACGATTACGTGATCAGATGCACCGGCGGCACAGCACGGGTCCTTCCCTCGGCACCAGCGGGTAAACGAGGGACCAGAGGGGAATGCCGCGTGCCAGCACGATCACACCACGGGCATCTGGAGGCAGCCGATGGAAAACGTTTACTAGTACCTTGGAGGTACTAGTTTTTAAACTCGCATTGTCGGTGGTAAGCCATGGGTGAGCTCCACTTCCCAGATGCTTTGGTGTGATCGCGCTCAGATAATCCTTCCGTGCCTCTCCCATGGCAACTTTGCCATGTGACCGGGGCCTCAAAGAGATGAAGGGATAGCTGTTACTTTTCTACAAGGAAATGCATTAGAATTGTCCACTGAGACTGTGGCTAATGATACGGACTGCCTGGCAAGGTCTCAAGGCAGCAAGAGGAAGGTTGTGGACTTAACATTCATGGGAAACTATAGGTGTTTATACACAAATACGAGAAGTGTCTGAGGTAAAATCAGGGAATCGGAATGCTTGGTGTTGGGGAGGAAAATAGACATTGTGGGTATTTCAGAAATTTGGTGGGATGAGGAAAATCAGTGGGATACGATGATTCCTCGTTATAAATTATATTGGAAGGACCGGGGGGAAGGGTTGGAGATCGGGTGGCTCTGTATGTCAGAGAGGATATACAGTCCAGCAAGATTGAGATGGTAAGAATTGGATTCGCTTCTGGAAATGCCATGGGTTGAAATAGTGGGCCCAAAAGGAGGCTTAACACTGAGAGTTTATCGCCCACCAGATCAAAAGATAGAGAAGGATTATAAAATGATGAATGAATTAAAAATAATGGCTATAAGAAATAACTGTGTCGTAATAGATGATTTTAACTACCCACACATTGATTGGGTCAATATGTGTTCAAGTCGGGAAAAAGACGCTGAGTTTCTAGACACTCTCAGTGTCTGTGCTATGGAACAGATGGTCACAGAACCTACCAGGGGAGAGGCGATCCTGGATTTTGTCCTAAGTAACGCCCAAGACTTGGTGAGAGATGTAAAAGTGATTGCACCGCTTGGGAACAGTGACTATAATGTTATTGAGTTTAAAATTTGTATAAATAGGGAGTTGCCCAAAAAGACTGACACAACCACTTTTAACTTTAAAAGGGGTAAATTCTCTGATATGAGGGGACATGTTAAGAGGAAACTGAAAAGAAAAGTAGAAATGGTCAAAACAACTGGGGAAGCTTGGAAAGTTTTAAAACTACAATCCTAGAAGCTCAGAAAAAATATATACCGCAGATTAGGAATGGCACAGATAGGTATAGAAAAAAGCCTGCATGGTTAACAAACAAAGTAATGGAAGCTGTAAAGGGTAAGAAGGATTCCTTTAAGTGGTGGAAAGCTAGTCACAGTGAAACTGATAAAACGGAACACAGGCTATGGCAAATAAAATGCAAGTCTGTGATCAGGCAGGCAAAAAGGGAATATGAGGAGCATATAGCAAAAAACATAAAGACCAACAATAAAACTTTCTTCAAATACATTAGAAGCAGGAAACCAGCCTGGGAGGAAGTGGGCCCCTTGGATGACCAAGGGGTAAAAGACGTACTGAAGGATGATAGGGAAATGGCTGAGAAGCTGAATGCATTTTTTGCCTGTCTTCACTGTGGAAGATGAGAAGTGCTTGCCCACTCCAGAACCACTGATTTCGGGAGGGGTGTTGAGAGACCTGAGTCAGATTGAGGTGACAAGAGAGGAGGTCTTACACTGATGGACAACTTAAAAACTGATAAATTACCAGGCCCGGGTGGCATACATCTGAGAGTTCTGGGAGAACTCAAATGTGAACTTGTGGGTCTCCTGACAAAAATATGTAATCTTTCATTAAAATCTGCCTCCATTCCTGAGGACTGGAAGGTAACTAATGTCACTCCCATCTTTAAAAAGTGTTCCAGAGAAGATCCAGGAAATTACAGGCCAGTCAGTCTGACATCGATACTGGGTAAGTTGGTGGAAACTGTTATTAAGGAAAGAATTAGTAGGCACATTGATGAACAAACACTATTGAGGAAGACTCAGCATGGGTTTTGTAAGGGAAGATCTTGTCTCACTAACCTGTTAGTGTTTTTTGAGGGAGTGAACAAACATGTGGACAAGAAGGACCCAATAGATGTTGTTTACCTTGACTTCCAGAAAGCTTTTGATAAAGTTCCTCATCAAAGGTTCCTATGTAAGTTCAATAGTCATGGTATAAAAGGACAAGTCCTTTTGTGGATCAAAAACTGGCTAATTAATAGGAAACAGATATTGAGTATAAATGGGAAATTTTCTCAGTGGTGGGTGGTAAGCAGTGGGGTACCCCAGGGATAAGTACTTGGTCCGATGCTTTTTAATTTGTTTATTAATGACTTGGAGTTGGGAGTAAGCAGTGAAGTGGCTAAATTTGCAGATGACACAAAGTTGTTCAGGGTGGTGAGAACCAGGAAGGATTGTGAGGCACTCCAAAGGGATCTGTCAAGGATGGGCGAGTGGGCATCAATGTGGCAAATGGGGTTCAATGTGGCCAAGTGCAAAGTGATGCACATTGGAGCCAAAATCCTAAATATAAATACACATTGATGGGGTCTGAACTGTCAGGGACTGACCAAGAGAGAGATCTTGGAGTCATAGTAGATAACTCAATGAAAATGTCTAGCCAGTGTGCAGCTGCAATAAAAAAGGCCAACTCTATGCTGGGGATTATTAGGAAGGGAATTGAAAACAAAGCAGCCAGTATTTTAATGCCCCTGAATAAATCAATGGTGCAACCTCATTTGGAGTACTGTGTGCAGTTTTGGTCACCACACCTCAAAAAGGATACTATAGCATTGGAAGAAGTGCACAAAAGGGCAACTCGAATGATAAAAGGGTTGAAACAGTATCCCTATGAGGAAAGGTTAAAATGCTTAGGGCTCTTTAGCTTGGAGAAATGACGGCTGAGGGGTGACATGATCGAGGTTTATAAGATTATGCATGGGATAGAGCAGGTGGAGAAAGAAGTCCTTTTCTCCGTTTCTTGCAATACAAGAACTCGTGAGCACTCAATGAAATTGCTGAGCAGTCGGGTTAGAAGAGATAAAAGGAAGTACTTCTTCACCCAAAGAGTGATTAGCACATGGAATTCACTGCCACAGGTGGTGGTGGTGGCTTCAAGCCTGGATGGCTTCAAGAGGGAATTAGATAAGCATATGGAGCAGAAGTCAATCAGTGGCTATAAGCCACAAGGTATAGATAGGAACTCTCAGTCTGGGGCAAGTGATGCTCTGTATTCTTGGTTCTTGGGGGAGGGCAACAGCGGGAGGGCGTCTAGAGTACTGGCCCCCACTGGTGGACCTCCTGATTGCACCTGGTATTTTTGGCCACTGTGTGACAGGGTGTTGGACTGGATGGGCCTTTGGCCTGATCCAACCTTGGCTTCTCTTATGTTCTCTTATGTTCTTATGTTCCCGACCACCTGTGGCCACCCCTCTCCCTTCTCTAGAGAATAGTGTGAATTCAGACATCGAGAGAAACCAAGAGACTCTCAGAGAGCCTGCTCATGGATCAGGCTTACCGACAGCCACCGTCAGGTATCCCAGTTTCATCTCATAGGGTAGCCGTCTTCCAGGTGGCAACTAGCCATCTCCTGCTATTACAATTGCTCTCCAGGCTACAAGTATCAGTTCCCCTGGGGGAAAAAAATGGCTGCTTTGGAAGTTGGACCATCGGGTGTTATCCACCCATCTGAGCTCCCGCCCCTCCCCAAGCCCCTCCCTCCCCAGGCTCCATCCCGGAAATCAGGGCTCTACTGGTAGCAGGAGCTCCTTTGCATATTAGGCCACACACCCCTAGTGTAGCCAATCCTCCAAGAGCTTACAGTAGCCCCAGTAAGAAGAGCTCTGTAAACTCTTGGAGGATTGGCTACACTAGGGGGTGTGTGGCCTAATATGCAAAGGAGCTCCTGCTACCAGTAGAGCCGAAATCTCTTGGCACTTCTCAGCCCAGAGCTGCCGGCCCCACTCACCTGCCGGTGTTATTCTTCAGGGATTAAAGACTGGGGTTTACTTTACAAAACTGAAGAATTCTGGATAAACTATAATTATGCATAAGGCTCATTCATGGGTGTGTGTGTGTTAATAACAACCAATCACAAAAAAAGACACAAAGGACAGATTAACTTTCTTGTTTCCAAGACATTCTGTTTTCTTTAAAGGATGATGACAATGTGTTTTAACATAATCTGTTCTCAGTCATCAAACATACTCTGAAAGCTTCTGTGTAGTAACTTTTCAGTTCCCCAACACCTAATTAAAGGGGTTTCCCCCCTATTAAGTATTTTCTTTGTGTTTCAAACTAGATTCAGGCATATAAACAGATGCTCCAAATCCTCCTCAAGGGGAAAAATTCCTTTATCTCCAGAGCACTTTTCTTCCCTAATGCCCGCTTCCTTCTGTGTCCAACTCCCATTTGTGGCTGTGGGTTTGCACAGATTAGGTGGAATGGGCCCTCCGTGTACTAAAAACATAATTTAATAATATATTCAATCAATGACGCCTTTTAGCTGCCGCACAGAAAACCTCACAATACTAAAAGAAGTGTGAACCAGCATGGGATCATGGCCCGAGCAGTGTCAGGTTCTGGGAAACCCAGTTCAAATCCTCTCTCTGCCATGAAACTCCCTGGACGACTCTGAGCCAGCCGTTCTCTCTCAGCCTGTTTCTATTTATTTATGTATATGTCCACATCTTTGCTCCCAAACAACACAAAGGCAGCTAAACAAATAAAAAACTTCCCAGTAATTTGTAGACTTTTGAGCAAGTAACCAAGAAGACAGCACCAACTTGCAATTCCTCGTAAAGTCTTGAGCGACTGGTGGTTCGGGCCAAGCAGGTAGAGAGAATCAGACGTAGATGGAAAATTCTTCCCAGGCCTCGCCTTCCTCACAGGGTTCTTGTGAAGATACAGTGAGGAAGGCTGAACCAGGTACACAACTCTGCCTTCCTGGGGAGGGAAGGGGAGGAAGATGAAAACAGACTAGATCGATCAGCCGGGGTTTGGCTTAATGGACTCCAGAAGTAGGGCTGCTGACGCCTGCTTGAGGAATTCCTGCAGATTTGGGAGCAAGGCTGCCAAAATAGGGTCACCAGCCCCCAGGGAGGAGCAGGGGATCCCCCAATTTCATGGGCTTCTGCCCACCAACTGGCTGGCAAGGGAGGCCCTGCCCCCAACAGCCATGACCTGGCGCGATGTCCCCGACGTGATGCCATGATGCTGGGAATTTCATGCGCGGACGCTCTCGTATATATGCTCTAGTATATGTTATTGTTGTTCAGTCGCACAGTCGAGTCCGACTCTTTGCAACCTCATGGACCACATCATGCCAGGCCCTCCTGTCTTCCACTGTCCTCTGGAGTTTGCTCGATTTCACGTTCGCTGCATAGATAACACTGTCTGACCATCTCATCCTTTGCCATCCCTTTCTTCTTTTGCCTTCAATCTTCCCCAGCATCGGGGTCTTCTCCAGTGAGTGCTCCCTTCTCATTGGGTGGCCAAAGTAGTTGAGCTTCAGCTTCAGTATCTGGCCTTCCAGGGTCGATTTCCTTTAGAATTGACTGATTTGATCTCCTTGCAGTCCAAGGAACTCTCAAGAGTCTTCTCCAGCCCCAGGGCATACACCATATACCATATAACAGAGTGTTGCCGCGTGATCCCCCAGCATGATGATGTAACTTCAGGGTGACGTCATCATGCTGTGGACATCACGCGCAGAGACATTGCCCCACGCTCCGCTCCCAGAGAGTTCCGTCCCCCCACCAGCAAGAGGTCAGGACCTGGCAACCCTGTGCCAAACCCCTGCCAAGGGGGGGGGCGAGTCCTCTTCCCCCAGCCCCCACTTCCTCCCTTCCCACATGCTGGGATTCTAAATTCCCTCAAGAGGTTCAACTGACCCCACCTCTGCAGGCCATCTGGCATCACTAAAAATACATCCGTTCCAGGCAAAGTTGTTGCGACCTCAGCATCTGCACCAGGGGTCATTTCGTAGAAAAAGAGCTAGGGGAACTCATTAGCATAACTCATTAGCATATTCCACACCCCCCTGACATCAGGGGCCCAGCGGTGGACCTGCAAGGCCAGCGGGAGTGTGAGGAAGCCCCACCAAGGCCCTCCCTGGCCCCAGGCAGGCAGGGGTGGGGAGAGGCGGGGAGGAAGCAACTTATCCTCTCTCTTCTCCTGCCTCCTCCTGGCTGAATGAGGGCTGGAAGCGGGGCGGCTGGAAGCAGGGGGCGGGGCTTCATCATGTGCCCTGCCCCCTGCCCCCTGCACCTCACCCGGGGAACTGTGTTCCCCTGTGTTCCCCCCCCCCGAAATGACCTCTGATCTGCACAGATACCGAACGGGAAGAGCTCCACCTTTGCAGGGCTTGGATCTCTCCACCCCCTCCCCCAGCTAGAGTTACTAACTCTGCCTTTGGGAATTCATGGAGATTTGGGGGTGGTGCCTGAGGAGGCCAGAGTTTGGGTAATTGTTTGACCATGGAGCTTTTGGCAGTTCCCAGAGATGACTGGTGTTACTTCCATTTCCCCCCAGACGTGACATCACACTGCCATTAACACTGCTCCCCAGGCCCCCCCCAGACTCCCGCCAGTTGGCAACCCTAGCATGAAAGGGGGGTTAATGTGAAGGAACATTTACAGCCGGAATCCATCCCCCACATTCCAAAGTTCTGCACCTCAACATTCTACCTTGTCATTCTCTGGCATGTGTAAACGACGACAGAGGGGTGACATGATCGAGGTTTATAAGATTATGCATGGGATAGAGCAGGTAGAGAAAGAGGTACTTTTCTCCCTTCCTCACACTACAAGAACTCGTGGGCACTCCATGAAATTGCTAAGCGGTTAGGTTAGAACGGATAAAAGGAAGTACTTCTTCACCCAAAGAGTGATTAACACATGGAATTCACTGCCACAGGAAGTGGTGGGTGCTACAAGCATGGACGGCTTCAAAAGGGAATTAGATAAGCATATGGAGCAGAGGTCCATCAGTGGCTATTAGCCACAAGGTATAGATAGGGGCTCTGGGGCAAGTGATGCTCTGTCTTCTTGGTGCTTGGGGGGGTCAACAGTGGGAGGGCTTCTAATGTCCTGGCCCCACTGGTGGACCTCCTGATGGCACCTGGTATTTCTAGCCACTGTGTGATACAGAGTGTTGGACTGGATGGGCCACTGGCCTGATCCAACATTGGCGTCTCTTATGTTCTTATGTTCTTAACCAGGCCTAAATTACTTTGTACCCCAGCGTCTGCATAGGGAGCACTGCTGCACCAAACTTCTCAAATGCATTCATATTGCTGGTGGAATAACTTCAAACTTCATGCAGCACACCATTGTTCCCTCTTCCCTCATGCCACCTTCTTTCCCCCTGAGGTGCATCCCTTCCGAAGTTCCCTCAGTCTCTGGGCATCTGTCCCCTCCCACTCCCTGGTGGCCCGTTGCTTTCTTGAGCTCTACACGTTGTGGAGATCCATTTTGTTCCCTGCTCGGCTTCCAACAGAAGCTAACCAGATGCTACTTTTGTTTTCAGTCTAGGTGTGAGGGGCTCTGCTCTCCTGTTATGCCACCCTGATACGATGGAACAGCACGGCTCTTCATCGACACTAAGAATAAAGGGTGATGTTAGAAACAGCCAAGGAGGGGCACCTGAAGAACAGCAAACAGTCTCCCAATCCTGAGGTTCCCTGGCATTTGTGACAAGATGGGCACAGATCTGTCTAGACAGCAGATTAAAGCTTAATTAGGTTTCTCTTCAGTTCTCTGGTGGAGGCAGAAGGCGATATTTATAGGCTTTTGCTACTTTGGGATGTGGGTTCATTTCTGCCTTGTTCATTTCATGCCATTCCCTCCACTCCAAAAAGAGAGAGAAAAGCCTGCAATCATCATTCTTAATTCTGGTTTCTTAGCAGACTCCAGGCCCATGCGGGAGGGAGGGAAGAAGTTTTGGTGGTGGAGGATGTTTTCCTTGCTTGTTTTACCTTCCCCTTCCCTTTTCTTTTTCCCTTTCCCCTCTACATTTTGACAAGGAGGGAACACTGGACTCTTTGACTGCACCATTTTTTTTTTACACACACACAACCAGGCTGCGGTCACACACACTAAATAACCCACTTTCATTCCACTCCCAGTGCACTTTCCAACTGGATTTTTAATGTGTGAACTGGCAAAATCCAATTCGAAAGTGCACTGAAAGTGGATTGAACGTGGATTGTTTGGTGTGTGTGACTGCAGCCACACACACAACTGTATCTATCTTGGGAAGGAGTTAGAATGAGCAGTTGCTGAAAAGAATGAAGTTTGTTTCTGGGAACTTTTGTTGTTGTTCAGTCGCACAGTCGAGTCCGACTCTTCGCGACCCCATGGACCAGCTCCCGCCAGGCCCTTCTGTCTTCTGCCGTCCTCTGAAGTTGGCTCAATTTCATGTTCATTGCATCTATGACACTGTCTAACCATCTCATCCTTTGCCGTCCCCGTCTTCTTTGACCTTCAATCCTTCCCAGCATCAGGGTCTTCTCCAGTGAGTGCTCCCTTCTCATTGGGTGGCCAAAGTTTCATTATCTGGCCTTCCAGGGAACAGTCAGGGTTGATTTCTTTTAGGATTGACTGATTTGATCTTCTTGCAGTCCAGGGGACTCTCCAGAGTCTTCTCCAGCACCATAGTTCAAAAGAATCTATTCTTCGGTGCTCGGCCTTCCTTATAGTCCAACTCTCGCAGCCATACATGACTACGGGGAATACCATTGCTTTGACCATGCGGACTTTTGTTGGCAGGGTGATGTCTCTTCTTTACTTTTCTGGGAACTAGTTTCAAACAAAAGTAATGGTTCTTTCTGGTTGAATGATGTTTTTGGTTCTCATTCTCCCACCACTGATGGATTTGTAAAATATCAATTAAATACTCCTTTGGACTTTTCAAATCTGCCAGAATGGGACCCTGTTTCCGAAGCTGAGATTAGAGGCCTTATCGCTTCACTAGCCTCAGGTAAATATCCTGGATTTGATCCCTCCATACTTATATGAAGCTTTTCCTGATTGGTGCGCCCCAGGGTTGGCCAGAGTCTTTGTGCAAATTAATGACACAGGTTTAATCCCCTTGGGTTGGAAATCAAGCATTATTGTCCCCAGGGCGCATGCGTTTGCGCGTGCATGTGTAAGTAAAGCGAGGTGCCAGAACTTTTAAATATTTTTAAAAGAATCTTGTTGAAGAGGTTCCAGAACCCTATTCCGATGTGTTCCCCCCCCAAAAAAAACCCCTCATTGTCCCTATTCATAAAAGAGGTGACAGATCGGTTCCGCAAATTAGAGAGCAATAAGATTGCTTGATATTGCAGCTAAACTATATAGCAAGCACTTGCTTTCTAAACTAGAAGTCTGGGTAGCTGAGAAGCAAATTATCCATCCAAGCGGGCTTCAGAGAGGGCCTAGGGACTACTAACCATTGCCAAACACTCTATCAATTGGCATATTTGGGTATTCATGGTCACTTGAAGGGAGTGGTGGCGCAGGCAGTAAATGAAGCCTGCATTTCCATCTGGCTGAACAGCTTCGGCTGTTCGAGCCCCACCATGGCCGGGGTGAGCTCCCGGCCCATGTCCCAGCTCCCGCCCACCCAGCGGCTCGAAAGCCCGTTAAAGGGCAAGTAGACAAATGGGTACCTGCTCTTAGAGCGGGGGGGAGGCACCCATCCTTTGTGGTGGCGTATGAGCGGTGGAGCGGCGGCGGCAGGAGAACATGGCGGCGGTGGTGAGGTGAGTGAGCAGAGGCTGGGCTGACGGAACGCGGAGGCGGGGTGACGCAGCAGGCCGGAGCCTATTGGACAGAGGCCGCAGCAGGAGCACGCGCTGATGTGCCCTTGGCCCAAGCCCGAGGAATCGCGGCAACTGAAGGAAGACCTGTGCCAGGAAGACGCCATCGCTGGATTGGAAAAGACCTCCCGCAGAGAGACTATAACAACAAGACTTCGCTATAGGGTGGCTGTTAGGTTAGTCACTTCCCTCCATTGTATGTGTGTGGCCCTTAGGTAGGAATTGTATGAATTGTATAATGTAAACCGCTCAGAGCCCTTAGGGAGTGAGCGGTATATAAATCGAAGGAATAGATAAATTTATATGTAGCATTTGTCAATCTGGCTGCAGCATTTGATTCTATCGATAGCTCCTGCTTGTGGGTAAAGTTGGTGGGCTTGAATATAGACAAGCAGTTACTTTTAAAAAAATAACAAGAGCTACACAGTGACACTTCCACCCAAATTATAGTGGGAACTTTGGGCTCGTTAACAGACGGAATTGTTATTGGTAAGGGAGTGAAGCGGAAATGTGTACTGGCCCCCTTACTATTCAATCTGTATATTAATAATATCATTGAGAATCTATCCACCCCTCATTTTGTTCCCCCTTCTTTGGGCCAACAGAAAACCCTCTATTGTGCTCTGGGCAGACAACATGATTTTAATCTCCCAGACCAAAATTGATCTAGATTATTACACCCATTAGGGACTTATTGCACGGAAAAAGCTCTTAATATCAGCTTCAAAAAGACAAAGGTAATGGTTTTTAGGAGAAGGGAAATCACTCGATGTAGCTCCTTTAAATATCTTGGTGTTACATTCAGAGAGACCTTAAACTGGAACACCCGTTTGGCAACAGTAAAATCGTCAGTGCTAAGAATGGTAGGGTCTATTTTGAGTTTCTATTACTCAAAGGGTGGACATCTTATTGACCCAGTTTTAAAATTATTTCAAAGCAAAGTCATTCCTCATCTCTTTTATGGAGTTGAAGTTTAGGGAAGGAAAGAGGAAAATCTATCCAGGACTGAAGTAGTCCAGAACCAGTTCTCAAGACTTATTCTAGTTCTTCCAAGGGGGTCTCTGGCTGCCTTGATGAGAGCTGAATTTGGCATTCTCTTCCTTAGAGCTCGGGCCCATTTAGCCATTATAAAATATTGGTTAAGGAATAAAAACTTTAGACGTAAATCACTTCGTCAACGGTCCTTTAATATTTTGATGGCCAATGATTAGCAGTGCTTTGCTTTCCTTAATGACATTCTCTTAAGATATTCTATCCTCAGCGATCTCATAGGGTCTCCTCTTGTCCACCCCCACATTAGGTTTGGATTTTTAACTCTGATGCATTGCTTGATCAATCTCTAATTTTAAACTCAAATGTTCAAAGAACTCAGAAACCCAAATTTATTAAACTCAACCACTTTCAAACTTCCCGTCTTGTTAATATCTCTAACCATAATCTTAGAACACCCTTTACTTTAGTGCGATTTCAATCTATGCCCTCAGCAATATTGTCTGGTCATTATTCTCAAATCCCAATGGCCCAAATAATCTGTATTTGTGGATCTCACACATTAGAGGATTTGGCTCATTATATCCTCTTCTGCCCTTTATATTCTGACCCTAAGTCTAAGTTTTTGGCGGGAATTTTATCTGACTTAACCTTGTATACAGACATTGAGAAAATCATGTTGTTGTTGTTTTTCTTTCTAATACTGATACACATGTTACATATAGAGTCTCACTTTTTTTGCTGTCACTGCTATGAAGAGGAAGAAGAGTATCTGGGCAGGTGGTCACTCTTGGGGGTGGAGCTTCCCCCACCAGCCAGCTGCCCGGGGGGGGGATTGTAGCCCCCCAAAGTGGGGGAAACCCCTCCCGGACCAGGGGGCTGGCAACCCTAGCCAAAATACTGGAACTTGATGACATCCAATTAAGATGATGTGCAGTCAATTCAGGACAAACAGAAGGAAATACTTTACACAGAGAGTGATTAAACTGTGGAATTTGCTGCCAGGGGATGTAGTGATGGCCACAGGAATAAACAGCTTTAAAAAGGGATTAGTTAGATTAATCCAGGAGAGGACTATCTGCCACAACTAGCTATGGTGACCCAGGGGAACCTCCACATTTAGAGGCACTAAACCTCTGAATCCCAGAGAAAAAAGGCATTAGGGAAAGTGGGAAAGACCTCAGCCTCTATGCCCTGCTGTTGTCCCTCAGAGGAACTGGTTGGCCACTGTGTGAAACAGGATGCTGTACCAGATGGACCACAGGGCTGATCAGCAGGGCTAGTCTGATGTTGTTATGTTCTGAAGTCACCCCTATGAAGTAGACAGTGTTGGAAAATTTAGTAAAAATAGTTCAATATTCAGAGTTTGCAATGGATCTTTGTTCACTGGAGAGGAGACAGTGAGAGCCAGTTTGGTGTAGTGGTTAAGTGTGCGGACTCTAATCTGGGAGAACCGGGTTTGATTCCCCACTCCTCCACTTGCACCTGCTGATGTGACCTTGGGTCAGTCACAAGCTCTGGCACAGCTGTCCTTGAAAAAGAGCAGTTTGTGTCAGAGTTCTCTCAGCCCCACCCACCTCACAGGGTGTCTGTTGTGGGGAGGGGAAGGGAAAGGACTTTGTAAGCCGCTCTGAGACTCCAAGTGAAGGGCGGGGTATAAATCCAATCTCTTCTCTTCTTCTTCTTCTTCTTCTATTTCTAAAGGGGAGGGTACACGGGAAATCTACAAAACAACAAACACTTAAGACTACATGCTTACTGTTACTAGTACACAGACAGACTGACCACACAGTTGGTAGCTTGGATTTTTCTTTCTTCTTGACCCCTAGAAGGAAATCACCTGAATACATTAGCCAATGATTATTAGTAAATAGACTTCAGTTTCCCAGGCTTTCTCCCCAATGGCTGTGTGCCAGGTTACCTTCCAGGTTAGTCTAAACAATAGCACACAAGGTAAACACATTAATCCTATAATGACTGAATGTAGACCTTGCAACACACATATTTCCATCAGACAACATTCAACCAGGTCTTGGTGCTGCTTGGAAAAGATGCAAACCAACAAATCCATCCATGGATGCCCTGCTGGGGTTCATTGTCCTCCCTTCCTGCTTCTGGTACTTTTTAACTGCCTCCTTTCAATTCATTTGGGAAGAAGTTGAACGATCAGCTCTTTATTTGTGAGCAAGGGGGTTGCTACCATGGAGTTCATCACAAGGACACTTACTACGCACATCTATGTTCTAGGTAAACTAACGTACATCCCTACACTACAGTAGTCATGCTTATTTCCAGTCTTCCATACTGCTGGATGTAAAACTAAACTTTTCTATATTCATAGGCTAAAAACACCACTACCTCCTCTCTGCAAATTCTGCCTCCATCTCAACTGCTGAGGTGTCACAGAATGATGACAAGTGTTCTAATTTCTGAGGAAGAGGATCCTTAAAATTTGGGGGCCTGCCTGTTATCAAAGAAGCAGAATCATAGAGGTCCTGTAGTTAACAGAGGAAGCCATGAGTCAAGAAGCTTCTTGTTTAAATGTCACCTCAGCCTCAGGGTTGGCTGGTGAGTTCTCAGGCAAGCCACTGTCGCTCTGTGTCTGTCATATGGAGGCAGCAATACTGGCCGTGAATGCAGTTGACTAAGACTACATAGCTTGGATCCACATGTAGAGGCAGGAGATGACAATGTTGTGCTCCATATGTAGAAATCCTTCCATTGGGGTGATGCTTTACTGGATCCAAGGCAACCATTATGCAACACGTGCAGTATACACTTGTACTAAGGAGATCTACCAGACTGTCCTCATGTAGTGAAATCCCTGTATGGTTCTACACTAGAAACTTGTTTCTCCATTTCCTTATTCCCAGGTGGTGCACAGATGTAAGGAGAGCTTGTGCCCTTCATGTTATGGCAGCCGGCCATTTGTGGAAAGGGAGGTTGAGTCCCAGGCATCAGCTGAAAGAAATCAGCCCTGTGTTTGTTATGGGTTCCCCCCTCCCACACAGGCCTTTATACTTGATGGGAACTAATAATTTTGCTGGGGAAAATCTGCCTCACAGTGGGGAGAGTAACAGGGAGTGTGTCATAGTCACGTTTACATTTTAATGTGTTTTTGGGATAACATCTTCTGTGTGCATCTAAAAATATAAGAAATGAAGTAGACCCAAGACTACCAGGATGGAGTCTGCAGATCTCTGTCCCACTGTCAATGACCCTTTCCTCTCATGTGAGTGATTAAGTGCATAGGTGAACAATCCTGTCCTGTTGTACCAACAGTTTATCTACCAGCAAAGTCTAAAATATGAACAGATAGAAGAAAAATGTTCTCAAATAATCTACTGCTTCCATATTATGGTATTTGATTCAGCACTGCAGAAGTTCAGCTACTAATTCTGAAAGTATTGTGTTGATTTGTCTAGCCAGCACTGCACGGCACTGTCATTCTGCCTATGGAGAATTAAATTTTAGTTCATGAGAACAGGTTTGTTTTGTTCTAAATTAGGTTTTGTTTTGTCTCCTATACAAGACTCACCTTGTTGCCGCGCTGATGACATCAAGTGGAATTATGGTGCAACTCAAAGGTGTTTCGCCTCCTCTGACAGTTGTGGCAGCTGTGGTTGTTTAATTTTTAATCTGATGGGTTTATGTGCTACTAATGTAATGTGCCTGTAAGCCTTGGAGTGGCTGCGTGTTACTGCAAAAATTCTGCAAAACCCTGAGGATGACAAAGAGAGAGAAAAAAGTCAAAAGCAGAGGCAGGAATCACAACGAAACCTCTTCATCTAAGAGGCCTTTCATCATAGAATTATCATAGAATCACTGAGTTGGAAGGGTCCATACCAACCATCTAGTCCAACCCCATCTAACTCTTTCTTGGGTTTCTACAACTTCAACGGAATCTGACCAGTGAGAACCAAGCCAGAAAGTCATCAAAATGATAACCTCTTCTCTGACAATGAAAATTCAATGGTAATGCTATTAATCCTAGGTGACTGTGAAAGGGCAGGAGCTTGCTGGAATCAGGAGCAAAGTACAAAGATTATGTTGGAATTCTAACTCACAAAATGGAGTCTGGAGCTTCATGCTAATCTGGAGTAGCTTCATCATAGAGAAGGTCATTGTACCACGTCTTTTCTCATGAAAATAACAGACACGGTGGGTTCCATTGGTTCATAGAGGCAGGAATTTTGGGGCTTTTAAAAAAAATCATTGTTTTATTTACACTGTGAGGTGCCTTGAGTTCCAAAGGGTAGAAAGGCAGCTAAGACATGTTTGATATACATAAAATGAAGATGAGGTATAAATGAAGTAAATAGATAATATAGCTGAAGATAGGATGCAGATAAAAGGGATGTTGGTGAATGGCTGAGAAGGAGAGAATGAGACATAAGAACATAAGTACATAAGCAAAGCCAATGTTAGATCAGGCCAATGGCTCATCCAGTCCAACATAGAGAGGCCAAAAATACCAGGTGCCATCAGGAGGTCCAGCAGTGGGGCCAGGACACTAGGAGCCCTCTCACTATTGACCCTAACCCAAGCACCAAGAATATAGAGCATCACTTGCCATGGAGTTCCTATCTCTACCTTGTGGCTAATAGCCACCGATGGACCTCTGCTCCATATGTTTATCTAATTCCCTTTTGAAGCCGTTCATGATTGTAGCCGCCGCCACCTCCTGTGGCAGTGAATTCCATGTGTGAATCACTCTTTGGGTGAAGAAGGACTTCCTTTTATCTGTTCTAACCCGACTGCTCAGCAATTTCATGGAGTGCCCACAAGTTCTTGTATTGTGAGAAAGGGAGAAAAGTACCTCTTTCTCTACCTGCTCTATCCCATGCATAATCTTATGAACCTCACAAGACTCCACAGCTTAAAGGGAGCATTGTTTAGAATATCCTTCATTCTTATTCTTAAAATACTCTTAACATTTATCTAGCACTTTCAACATTTAAAGTAGTTCATGCATACTTAGGGTTGCCAGCCTCCAGGCACGGCCTGGAGATCCCCTGGAATTACCGCTGATCTCCAGATGACAGAGATCAGTTCCCCTTCAGGAAATGGCTGCTTTGGAGGTTGAACTCTATGGCATTATACCCTACTGAATGTACACTGCTGTCCTCAGGTTCTTCCCCAAACCTTCAGGGATTGTCCAACCCAGAGTTGGAAACCATACAGTGGCCCCGGTCACACGACAAAGTTGCCATGGGAGAGACATGAATGGTGGGCGGATTATCCGGGTGCAATCACACCCCAACATCTGGGAAGTGGAGCTCACCCATGGCTTACTGCCGACAATGCACATTTAAAAACTAGTACCTCCAAGGTACTAGTAAATGTTTGCCACAGGCTGCCTCCAGACGCCCGTGGTGTGATTGCGCCGGCGCACAGCATTCCCCTCCGGTCCCTCATTTACCCGCCGGCGCAGAGGGAAGGACCCGTGGTGTGCTGCCGGCGCGTCTGATCGCATAATCATGGATCAAACTGTGCCGGGGCAATTAGCCACACCTCTGGCCGGTATGACCGGGGCCAGTGACTGTGACCACATTGGCGGCTTGGTGCGATATGGTGCCGCCTCTAATTGAACCGGGTTAAAGTGTAGTGGGATATATCAGCCACACAGCACACCCTGCTGTGGGTTACCCACAGAGACATCCCATGGTAAAGCATCCACATAATTGTGGTGCCTCATCCATGGAGCCAACTGCAAAAAATATATATATCCAAAAAACATGTGTGCGCGTAGTGCGCATGTGCACACATGTGCACATAGGCAATTCTTTTTTTAAAAAAAACTGCCTCCATAGCGTCAGAATGGATCTGCAGGTTCACACTGCCAAATCCATTCTGCGTGCGCTCCCCCATGTTCAGACATCTGACCATGCGCATTGAATGTGTGGGGGAAACACCCCTTGGAGGTTATGGCTTTTTAACCCGGCTCCAAGTCATCCTCTGACAGGGTGAGTACGCCCGGGGAACGCCTGACAGATGTGGCTGTGTGATCGTGCCCGTTTAATCCATTTGTAAAATATCCCTATATCGGGCCAAACTTCCAGTCTGAACACAACCATACTATTGCACCATTTCTTAGAACAAGACCTACAAGGTAAGCTGGGGCCCCGGTCACCCGGCAAAGTTGCCGCGGGAGAGGCACAGGAGTCCTGCGGATTTTCCAGGCACGATCTCGCCTCAACATCTGGGAAGCGCAGTGCTCCCGTGGCGAACCTGTGGCTCCCCGTCGAAGATGCAGAGTTAAAAAGTAGTACCTACAAGGTACTAGTTTCCAGAAACCGCGGGGAAAGGGCGGGCGTCTGACTGCGTTTCCGGTGGACTTCCGTGGCATCCGCCGCTCGCCCGAGTCCCATCGCAAAGAAGGGTCGTTTCCCCCCCCCCAAGTCTCCACAGGATTTGCACAAGCACCCAACGGAGCATGCACACAAACAGGAAGTGGTGTTTGCCACAGGAGCCGCACGGCACGAGTGCCGGTTTGAACGCGCTGTGCTGCTTCTTTGCCGCACTGCGGACTAGCTGTCTGATCTGCACCGGACGCCTACCCACGGGACCTCCAAAGGACTTCTGATTGGGCTGCCGCACGTTATTTTCCTCCGGGGCAATTAGCCACGCCTCCCCCCCCCCGCATTTTCCAGCCCGTGTGACTGGGGCCTAGCATTATTACTACAGACAGGAAACGGATGTTGAGTGAGTCTAGCCTGAGGCCACCTAGTTGGTTCATGGCTGAGATGAGGTCTGAGCTCCTGGATAGTTGCTTACTATTTCAGCCACCATGGTCCTTTCTGCACTTGGATCTCATCCCTGGTTTTATCAGAGTTCAACTCTCGACACAATACCTTGCATTTATCCCTGGTTACAATAGCATCCGTTTATCCCTGGACAAATGTGGGGTGAAACCGGGGTGACTTCAATGTAATGTGGAAACAAAAAATACCCCAAGATAATTACAAGGGTGAACTCGAGTGTAGTGTAGAATGTAAATTCAGGGACAGGGTTGAGCCAGGATTGAAGGTCTAGTGTGGAATCAACCTATGATACACCAAGTTGTCTTCTAAAACAGACCGGAAAGCTGTAGGTTTTGAATTTGAATTCTCCTTTCTCATCTCTAAGATAAAAGGCCTGTTGCAGCTACGAGATGCGCATGCCTGTACACTGGCTCCCATGTGCATTATGTCCTTCCAAACTTACCTATCAACACAGAACACGTTCCAGAATCGTTTCCTAAAATGTATAATTTATTTATTTTTATTTACAAAATTTGCATGCCACCTTTCTACCCTAACATGGGACACCAATGCGGCTAACAATATAAAACACACACAATAAAATCACATTTTAAAACTATTAACATCCATCCTTCTATACGTGCATCATTGAAACATTTTTTTTTGAAAAAAACCCAGAGTGAAAATACATACAAGACATAAAAAAGCAATTAAAACATTGGTTAGGAAGGAAGGATCACCAAGGGAATGCCAGACAAAATGATAAAAGTCTTCATTCGCTGGCTGGACGGCAACAGGAGGGGACGGATGAATCTCCCTGGGGAGAGAGTTCCAGAACTTTGGTGCCATGAAAAAGAAGTTTGTCTCCTAAATTGCCACCCACCTAATCTCAGGGGGGAGGGCGGGGTAAAAAACAAAGCAATTAATTAGTTAATTAAGAACATGGACTCTAATCTGGGAGAACCGGGTTTGATTCCCCACTCTTCCACATGCAGCTGCTGGTGTAACCTTGGGTCAGTCACAAGTTCTCTCAGAGCTGTTCTCTCAAGGGCAGTTTCCAGGAGAGCTGTCACCCCCCACCTACCTCACAGGGTGTCTGTTGTGGGGAAGGGAAGGGAAAGGGATTATAAGCCCCTCTGAGACTCCTTTGGGTAGTGAAGGGCGGGGTATAAATCCAATCTCCTCTTCTTCTTCTCTTCTTCTTTTTCTTCAGAAGGTGTGGGCACCTGGAGCAGGGCCTGTGAAGATGATCGTCCTGGTTGGGCAGGTTCATAAGGGAGTAGGAGGTCTTTCAGGTATGTTGTTCCCAAAATGTATACAGCTTGGGAGGTGTATGCCAGCACCTTGAATTGTGCCCAGAAGCAAATTGGGAGCCAGTGTAGGTGGGTGAAGACAAGAGTGATATGGCCCCTATGATCCAGTTTGCAGAACTACAGGCCCAGAGGCCTGTTTAAACATTGACTCTCACCCCAAGTGGCTTTCTGGGAGGGACACCTGGATTCTGTGTTGCCCATCAAACAGCCAATGGGTGCAATGCCCACCTTTCTGCATGCCTGGGAACACCACAATGTATTGCTGGATCAGGGCCCATAGATTTTCATGAGATGTTAAAAGCCTTCCCACATTTAAAAGAAAACATAAGAACATAAGAGAAGCCAATGCTGGATCAGGCCAATGGCCCATCTAGTCCAACACTCTGTCACACAGTGGCCAAAAATACCAGGTGCTATCAGGAGGTCCACCAGTGGGGCCAGGACACTAGAAGCCCTCCCACTGTTGCCCCCCTCCAAGCACCAAGAAGACAGAGCATCACTTGCATAGAGAGTTCCTCTCTATGCCTTGTGGCTAAGAGCCACTGATGGACCTCAGCTCCATATGCTTATCTAATTCCCTTTTGAAGCCGTCCATTTTTTAAAAATTCGATTTATTACCCCGCTCGAACCCCCGCTAAGGGGTCTCTGAGCGGCTTACACTTGATTCTCATACCTAATCTATGGCCACAGAAACACAGGGTGGGGGACAATCCCTATCAGCACCCAGTGGAGGTACCGGACGGTCTCTGGGTCGGCATTCATCGGCTCGATGTCTCGGCTGTCTTCTGGCTCCATTTTCGACGGTCACTCCTGCGGTGAGTCAGTTGTGCCCCTCCGACGTGCGGCGCTTCAGCTCTGTCCTTCCGGCTCCACCGCGCCTGCGCCGTCCACTCTCCCCACGTCGTCCGACTCCGCCTCTCCGCCGCCGTCTGCTTCCGTCGTTCGAGCTGTACCGGGACGCCATCTTCCAGCCGCTTACTCACCGCCTCGCTGCTCCACCAGTCTTTGACACTCCAACAACCCCCTCGATAGGGAGGGTGCCCCCTACCCTCTAAGGTAGGTACCCATTCATCTACTTGTGCATAGATGTTAATCGGCGATTTCGAACCGCTGGGTTGACGGGAGCTGGGACGAGGGCCAGTCGCTCACACTGGCTGCGGTGGGAATCGAACAGCTGTAACAGCTGTTCAAGGATGTTACTGGCAGGCGTTTAACCACCTGCGCCACCGCTTGTAGCCGCCACCACCTTCTGGGGCAGTGAATTCCATGTGTTAATCACTCTTTGGGTGAAGAAGTACTTCCTTTTACCTGTTCCGACTGTTCAGCAATTTCATGGAGTGCCCACAAGGAGTTCTTGTATTGTGAGAACCTTTTCTTTCCATTCAACCAGTCCATGCTTTTTCTTATTTTTTGCTCCCTTCACATCTTTTTTCAGATGCCTCTTCCGAATGTTTGTTCTCCATGTAACAAATCTTCCCATTTGCTTTTATTTCTGCCTCGATGAGAATTTGGCCATCAAGTGTGCTGAACTGAAAATATTGTAATAATTTGAGTTGGCAGTATACAATTTAAGACCCCAGCACTTCAGCGGAATTGCCGCCTAACTTTCCATATTTGGAAAATCCATCTGCATTTTAGCTTCTTGAGTTTATTGCATCCATTTTAGTGCTTTAACCTTTGTCATTTGACTCCATTCAACTCTCTGCAGTCTACAGCTGTTTTGGGGTGGGGAGGAGAGGAATAGATTTTGTACCTAGGATGTTGAACCCTTTATGGTGTTCTATAATTGTATCCTTTTATTTAAGGGTATTATAAGCAACACATAAGTCAGCCATAACTGGAGCTTTCTCAGCCGTTTGAATTAATGCAAATTCTGTTACCGTAATATTTTATAAACGGAGCATAAAAGAGTACTCGAAGTGAAGCAGAAGCAGAGAACTCCACAATGGTGCAATTTCCTCAGATTTATTGCCTCTGAGTCTGTGTGTAAATCCTAGCAATTTCACAAATTGGAAATGGCTCCGCCACATTGTATATTTATAGAGGGGTTCATAATTACCAACATTCTTTTTCAGAGTCCTTTAGATATAGTCAGGTCTTATTTATTACATGCTTGCTTTTTTAAAACACACACACACACATTTCATACTGAATATGTATCAATTTGCCTTAGTCAATGCTAAGACTCATTTTGCCGTGTGTCAGTGTGATTATCCAGCAGATAAGCAGTATTTTGCATAAAAGCCTGCATTGTGTTCCCCATTCCATGTAGGCTGAGCTGATTGAAATTGGCCTTCAGAAGCAGGAAGAGGAGGAAAAACCAAACAACCACACGGTGGGGTAACGTGTTATGAAGCTTTGATAACTCGACGGGGAGTCCATGAGCACCATGCTCCCCACTGAACGTGCCTGGTGCCCACTTGTTTCTTCGACAAAGTGCCAGTCCTGGCTTTGCAGGAGACATCACCTCGAGTTCTGCAGGGAGTACCCATCCCAAAACAGCTGCCCCTAGCATAGGAAGACAGTTAGTTTGGAGACTGCCAACATTCAGCAATTGTCTCATGGCAGCCATGTTGTGACTGGAGCCACCTCCCATGGTAGCCATTTTGTGGTGATGTCCACCACACTCTCTCAAAACATCAAAAGTGCCACAGGTTCAGCAAGGTTGGGGCCCCTAATCTATCGAGTACGTTTTTATCGTGCTACTCCTCCCACAAGCCCAAAGAGTTCTCCCTTCCCTACTTTATTGTCTCAATAACCCTATGAGGTAGATAAAATTGTCCACACTGGCTAAAACAATTACAGTCGATTGCGAGAGAACAACGCTAAAATCATGTGATGCAGCCGAATTATCTCACCCAAATTGGTTACGCTGGAGTTTTAGGCAAACCAGGGGGTTCACCCAGGTTTGCAGAATCTCTTTGGCTATCCCTGTGGCTATCCATATGAGGGGCAGTCAGTTAGTTATAGTGGGGCAACATACTATTGAGATATATGTCTAGGTGATAAAGGTAGCAAGCAGTTACTAGATCTGTTTGATCTGTTTGACAGTCCTAGCTGTCATGCTAGTGATTGAGTGATTACAGCCAGGTGTTATACTAGCAGGTGTTCTCTATCAGGCATGGTTAGAGTCGGTAATTAATTCACCTTGTTAGTGATTGGCTGGGCTTAGTATATTAGCTATCAGCTTGATAAGCTGGGGGGGGACTTAGTCTCTCAAACTAAGGAATGGTATGCTGTATGGTAGCCTGTATATCTCTGTCTATATTCACCATTATATCTATATAAACTTTCTATGCACCTTCATCACCAGTTGGTCTCCAGCTTCTTATTTACTACACCCAATACATTCTTCAGTGGCACTGTTTGCCTGCTTTCTCCTCTTGAACTGTTTGGTCAACATGAGAAAGCAGAAAGCTGAAAGGTAGAAGGTAACTGACTACTCAGGAAACCTACAGTGGCCCTTTCTTCCCTAGAAAAAAGCCATCACTATCCGTGTGTCATCTAAGGCTGCGATCACACGAACCTTTAGATCTGACATAAGTGCGAATGCCTGACGGATCTAAATGTAGTGATCAGACAGCAACATCTGGGAAGCATCCCACAGTCGTCGGCAACCCGTGCTGCTCCGCTATGGAAGTGGAATTAAAAGACATCGGGGAAAGTCCGGTAGTAAATGGGTTCCGATTGGCCATGGATGGACTTTCCCCTGTCTGATTGCTCAAGCACGCTCTCAAGCTGTTGGGATGGTCTGATCAGGCCATCCCAGCTCGGTGCCGTTTCTCTCCCCCCCCTTTGCAGTAGGCGCATCATCGCATACTCCATAGGGGGCCCTCAGTGCGGAGGTACAATTCCTCATTTATGCGCATGGGAAACAAATGGCCAAAAAAAACCAAAAACCTACTCACCCGCAGTTGCATCTGATCACACAGTGACAGGCTGTGCCCGCAGCTACAAAGGGAGGTGTGATCTCGCAACTGTGTGTCAAATTCCTCTGGAGGGAATAGCCTCGCTTCCCCTCCGCTCCAACTGGCGCGTGTCAGATGCAGTATTCCAATCCCAAACCTCTCTCCAGAACTATTTGCATGCCAGACTCCCACCATCTGGTGGACATTTTACTCATCTGGTAGATATAAAATACTCTGTACATGTGCTGCACATGTGCTGCAATTTCAAGTATGAAATCTCTGGGGGGGGTTTCCTTTCCGAGATGTATTTCCTTTATTTAAGGTTTAAAAAAGAGGATCAGAGGAGTCACTGTTTATCCTAGATGAGCTCTAGTGCCTTCCTCGCTTGACAGTTTCCCCCCCCCCCCTTATTCTTCAGGGATCTCCCAGATTCAGCATATTGATATTCTGCAAAAAGCAGGAATAAAAGCACAAATCTTTAAACTCCTGATCAGTTGCGGGTGCTGTGCAAACAGATTCCCTGCGTACTGAGAGCAGATCCTTAAATAGAGGGAGGGGGGGGGGGGGGGGGGAATAAAGATGTGCTTAACTTGCAAAAAGAAAGCGAAAGAGTGCAAAGGCACCAGCCTGTCACTCAAAGAAGACTACAACATGCAAGGCCTGCAGCAGCTGGATATTCTTTAAGTAAGCGGCTAAATCCTGTGTTTTTAGGGCTTTAAAAATCTCTTCAGAGTTCCAGTGAAAGTAAGAAACAGTTTGACTGACTTTAGCTAAGTCGCGGCATCATTGGCTCAGAATAGCAATGAAACATGTCAAAGGCCAGTCGTTCCTAGAGCTCAGGCGGGCATTTGTACGACTCTCGCCTTCTTGTGTGCAGATTTCCAAGCTGTCCTTTGAAACCTCTGGAAGCCAGGCACCTTGATCCTTTCCAGGAGTCATTGTTGTACAGACCCTAGAGGGGGAAAGAGGATCATTACGCATCTTGCTTGTCTGCTGACTTCAGCAGAATGAAATTATCTGGTCTTACAAGGCAAGGATGGCTGCATCTTATAGTCGAGGCCTGAGGCACTGTGAGCCTCCTTTTTCTAAACCACAACAACTATCCATGCCAATAAGGAAGGAGGAACGGCTCCACCTTCCTCTTCGAAACAATTGAGTATGCCACACTGCAATGACAGTAGATACCTGCAAATAAACACATTGCGGGGTGGGGTGGGGGTTAATCAGTTTTGAAGGTGGTTGCTTTGAAGGAGGCATTTAACACTTTGACCCTGTCTGGCTGGATATACAGCAGTGTTACAATATGGCTGTGTTTCGGGCAGAAGATATGCTGTTGTTGATGGTTGTCCTTGCTCCATCTTTGATTTGGGGCTGAGGAAAGGCTTATATCAGACTATAATTTTCAAGCATGGCAAAACAGGGCCTTGTTGTCCTTTGGCTTTATTAAAGGGCTGTGTTGAAGAGGAGTGTAAACAGTGAAAGGCCAAAGCCTGGCTCCTATGCTTGCCAGCTCCAGGTTGGGAAATTCCCGGACTCCACTCACACCTTCATTGAATTTAACTCAGCTCAGACATTTACTGTGTTATCAGCAGCTCTTTTGTGATACCATAGCACCATAAGCTATCCATTCCTAAGCCACAACCAAAACTTATTGAGGGTCCGGGTGTTCCATACAAGCGTCTTGAGATAGGACATGCCTCCTTGCACTGAAGGGAAGTGCCTCCACTATAAGACAGAACCCAACAGAGCCGAACCCAAACCATACTCTGTATTAATTTGATTCTTGTCTAATATAGTTTCAAAGTCCCGCATCTGAAAGAGGGAACGGGACTAAGTCACCATAACCATTGATCATGTAATCCTGTTGGCTGACCTATGGGATGTGTCAGATATTTTCAGCATTGGTCTCCAACAGTTACATGTCCTGGAAAAAAGTGACATGTGGCCACCCAGTGGCCTTATGGGATCTGCCCAGTGTCATCCTGTAGATCAGCAGGACAAAAACTGGGGTGAATCGTACAAGCATTTCATAGAATCACAGAATCACAGAATTGGAAGGGGCTATACAGGCCACATAGTCCAAACCCCCTGCTCAATGCAGGATCAGCCCAGAGCATCCCTGACATGTGTTTGTCCAGCCGGTGCTTAAAAAGTTTTTCCTAATATCCACCTGGTACCTTCCCGCCTTTAATTTGAACCCATTATTCCGAGTCCTATCCTCTGCTGCTAACAGGAACAGCTCCCTGCCCTCCTCTAAGTGACAGCCCTTCAGATACTTAGAGAGAGCACTCATGTCCCCCTCAGCCTCCTTTTCACTAGACTAAACATTCCCAAGTCCCCCAGCCTTTCCTCACAGGGCTTGGTCTCCAGGCCCCCGATCATCCTCATTGCTCTCCTCTGCACCCGCTCCATTCTACTCACATCCTTTTTGAAGCGAGGCCTCCAGAACTGCACACAAGACTCCACGTGCCACCTGACCAATGCAGGGTACAGCAGGACTATGACATCTTGCGATTTGGATGCTATGTCTCTGTTGATAACGCCAAGATCACATTAGCCTTTTTTGTCGCTGCATCACACTGCCCGTAATTAATTGAAGGTCGACCCATACCCCAAGATCTTGTTCACACACACTGCTACCCAGAAGTAAAATAGAAATGGCAAATGGACCACAATGAATAAAATTGCAAGAAAGTTTTAGAGATCCGATGAGGCCACTTGCATTCGCAAGGTGTCAGTTGAGAATGTAAGAAAATCAGAAGAGCCTGGTTGGATCTGACCACTGGTCCATCTAGGCCAGCATCCTGCAGGTCTCACACGGTGGCCAACCAGTTCCTCTGGATGGCCAACATCAGGGCAGAGAGGCTGAAATCTTCCTATGTTGCCTCCTTGCTCTGGGATTCAAAGGTTGACTGCTTCTGAATGTGGAGGTTACCCTCAGTCACCATAGCTAGTAGCCATTGATAGACTTATCCTCCATGAATCTATCTAATCCCCTTTTAAAGCTGTCTATTCCTGTGGCCATCACTACATCCTCTGGCAACAAATTCCACAGTTTAATGACTCTCTGTGTAAAGAGGTATTTCCTTTTGAGATATTTGGGAAAGCCACAAATTAATGGATGCAGCGATGAAAGCTGAATTGCTCAGTATTTACTTTGCTTTGGGGTTTTTTTTAAAAAAAAAAACAGTAAATTTTAAACAGAGGAGTAGTGAAATCAACCCGGAGAGAAAAGGGGAGAAAAGATAACAGGCAGTAAGCATTTAGTCACTTCAATTCAAATCACCACGTCTTGGTGAGTGACCCCTCCATGTCCTGGTCACTCACGGCATCCATCTGCAATCACCTTTGCAGTTTGGTGTAGTGAATAGGAGCACACTCTAGTTTTGGAGAACTGGGTTTGATTCCCCACTCCTCCAGATGCAGCTGCTGGTGTGACCTTGGGTCAGTCACAGTTCTCTCAGAGCTATTCCCTCAAGGGCAGTTCTTGGGAGAGCTCTCTCAGCCCCACCTACCCCACAGGGTGTCTGTTGTGGTGAGAGAAAGGGAAAGGGATTGTAAGCCACTCTGAGACTCCTTAGTGTGAAGGGTGGGGCATAAATCCAATCTCTTATTTTTTTGAGACCTCCTTCAAATCAGGTGACTTCCCAGCATATTAAGGAAGGGCAGACTTACTATCTACCTTGAGCAAAGGTTAGGAGAGCAATTACAAGCCCCTTAGCTTAGCTTTTATGATGATTATTAGGGATGGGCACTGACCAGGAAATGCCAGTTCGGTCTGTGAACTGAACTGGCCCAGTTCCCAAACCGTTTTCCGGAGTGAACTGCAACTTGGTTCGTGAACAGTCCACAAACTGTTCCAAATAAAAAAAGCCTCCCTGGGGGCCTTCAGGCTCTCGGATAGCAGGGTGTCTCCAGCTCATTCTCCTCAATGGGCCCACCAAGTTTGGTCTGCATTGGACTTCAGGGGGCTGAGCTGCATTTGGGAGAGTTGTCCAGTTCCAGTTTCAGACAGTACAGAGCAGACCTGGTTAAGCTACAGGATCCATCTCCCAGACGACCTTCCCAGCAGCCCCGTAACTAACAACTTTTTGCTCGTTGGGGGGATGTTTTTTCTCAGGGGGCCTGCCATTATATGTCTGTGCGGTACTGCCATGCCATTCTCATACTTCAAAATCATGGCGACATGGCGGCGGTCAGCACGGAGGAGATGAAGAGAGGCAGCGACATCCCAAGGAGGCGGTTGGCTCGGCAGCTGATGACGTGGCCAGCAGAAGGACGTCCGGAGCCACAAGGACGTTGTGACGCCCACCGCGGCTGCGCACCAGGGCCCATAACCAACAGCCCCCGAGAGGAGTCGCCAGAGAGCCAAAAGAAAAGCGGAGGCCACGGAAGACGCACCGGAGAAAACTGGAAGAAGTCGCCCACTCGCCAGATAAATGAACGATCGGAGACGGGAGAGTACCTGGTAGAGCTCCCCCCACTCCAGATGTACTGTGGCCATAGTTAGGGTTTCTGCATAGGTCTCTGCACCATGCACCGTGTAAGCTGCTCAGAGCCCTTCGGGGGTGAGTGGGGTACAAATCGAAAGTATAAATAAATAAATAAACAAATAAATAAAAATAATAACTAAATTAGAAAAGACACCTTTAGACATTTCTCTGCTAGTTTGACATATTTATTGCTTTACAGCTGTTGACCTTATAACCTTCACTTGTTATTTAGTGTCACTTTGCATATCTTGATCATCACTGTAGATGGAAGGATTTAACCTGGGACCTATGGCATACCATAGAAGTACACCCTCTGAAGCTGCCGTTTTCAACAGTAGTCTGGATATCAGTTGTCATTCCTTCATTTTCGCAATCCTATGATTCAGGGTAAATTTAAGAGCCTGACTCCTGGATTACCAGACACCACCAAAAGAAAACAGCATGTTAACCAAACACCTTTAGGTCTGAGAGAGCCGCACAACTGATTGCTGTTTAATGAGGGGAAGATGGGATGTACTAAAAGGAAGGACAGAATTGCCCATTGGAAACAATGGGAAACACTCGTTGGGTAAGATTTCCCCCTCTAAAAGATCTTTTGCCAAATCAACCGTTGACCAGGCCTGGTCAATTCTCGACCACGATCTGTGTCTAGGAGAGTAGTACGTGTAATCTTTTTTCATGGGGTTCCGTGTTCTCCAGATGTTTATCATATTAAATTATTCCACTATTGCTAAGAAGCTTTTAGGTAGTAACGCGCCAGATTTTAATCCCTTTCTCGACTTTATCCTATCAAGAGCAGGGTCAAATACCGAGTTGAAATCCCCAACAATGCAAACATCTTCAAGAGTTTTTGTTATTAATATGTTTTATTTTGGAGGTCCTTGAAAAAGATTTCTTGGTTCTGGTTTCTTGGTGCATAAATATTTATTATTAAGGTTTCTTTCCCATTTCTTGTAATCATAACAGCTATGATTCTACCGTCAGTGGATTTATATTTGAGTACTTACCCAACACGTATGCTGACCATAATCCTATTTGGTTGGCTTTTCAAGAACTACATAAAATAACAAGATTGAGATTGAATGGTGGATTATTGAGAGATAAAAAATTTGTTGCAAGCCTCAAAACAGAAGATTTTTTAAAGAGAATCAAGAAAGAAGATACACCAATAAACACTATTTGGGACACATTTAAAGTGTACTTGAGAGGTTTATTAATCAACCAAGAAGCATGGAAAAGAAAACAGAAGAGAGAGAAATGTAAAATATTGACAAAAGAATTAAAAATAAATGAAGACAAAATGAAAGGAAATGGAGAGACAGATGTATTAAATCGTAAAATAAAAATGATACAACATCAGATAAACATATTATTAACACAAGAAATAGCTAACAAAATAGAATATGCCAAATTATATTATTTTGAAAACGCAAATGAACCCACCCGCTGGCTGGTTTATAAACTTAGAAAGGAAAAAGAGAAAAGGATAATCCCAGCTCTCAAAAATAATGTTCAAGAGTTAAAATATAGAAATCAAGTCTTGAAATTTAATGAAGATCAGAAAAAAATTCTAAATGACCCAATTACACCTTGTGAAATAGTAGAGGCACTCAAAAAGCAAAAGAAGAAGAAATCTCCAGGTCCAGATGGTATTACAGCAGAAGTTTATCAAAAGCTTGGTGGTGAAATTCTCCTGCCTTTCAAGGATTTACTCCATAAAATTACAATAACAGGAGATTTGCCCAATTCATGGAATGAAGCACTGATTACACTTATACATAAATCTAATACTGATGATAAAGAAATCCATAACTATAGACCTATTTTGCTTTTAAATGTCAATTATAAGATCTTTGCAACAATCATAGCCCCTCGCTTTAAGAAGATACTTTTACAGGTTATACACCAAGACCAGGCAGGCTTCCTCCCGAAAAGACAGATAAAGAATAACATAAGAACGATTATAAATACATTAGAATTCTATGAGCAGCACCCTGAAACTTTGGGGTTTTTGGATGCGGAGAAGACCTTCGATAATGTAACCTGGGAACTTTTAAGATGTAAACTGGAACTTTGGGATTGTGGCAATAGTTTCATGATGATGATAATGTCTATATATAAAGAACAATTTGCAAAGATAATAGTTAATGGAGATTTAAAACAAAGTATATCTATTCAGAAAGGAACACAACAAGGCTGTCCATTGTCACCATTACTATTTATCTTTGCACTGGAAACTTTAAATGATTTGGTAAGAGATAATAT
>NW_015167528.1:741002-741153 GCF_001447785.1 Gekko japonicus | reverse complement strand
CTTGATGTATTATCCAAATATGGTTCTGTAGCAGGACTTAAAATAAATTTAGAAAAAACTAAGATTATGACCAAAAACTGCTCACAAGATTTGAATATCAAGATACAAATACATTCAGGTATCGAGGTGGTCAACAAGATCAAATATGTAG
>NW_015167528.1:740211-740359 GCF_001447785.1 Gekko japonicus | reverse complement strand
GGTGTCAGGAAACTGTTGGAGGTGTAAAAATAATGTGGGTACCTTTTTCCATATCTGGTGGTGGTGTGAAAAGATCTATAAATTTTGGAAGGGTATTAAGCACTTAATAACAGAGATTATGGGCATCGAATTGCAGCTTGTACCAGAA
>NW_015167528.1:731908-739742 GCF_001447785.1 Gekko japonicus | reverse complement strand
AGGAATGCCAATTGACTATGGGCTCCATTGAAATATGTTACAGTACAAGTAGAGTTGCAATAAAAATGTGGAATGGATTTTCCATTAGGGTCTCTGGACCCAAATAGACTATTCTGGGACTGGAATGACAGGCCTCATCTTGGAATGACAGACCCTAGGAGTAACAGAAGTCTTCTGGGACTGGAATGAGAGGTCCCAGAGTGGAATGACAGCCCCAGGGGTTACCAGAAGCATTTTGGGACTGGAATGAGAGACCACGGAGAGGAACGACAGTCCCTGGGGGTAGCAGCAGTGTTCTGTAACTAGAATGACAGGCCCCAGAGTGGAATGACAGCCCCTGGGGGTAGTAGGAGTGTTCTGAAACTGGAATGACAGTGGCCCGCCCCTCCTGGCCTGGAAGGTAACAGCATTCCGTGCACCTTGGCGTTTAGTCATGCCGGTCACATGACCACGGAGAAGTCTTCAGACAGCGCTGGCTCTTCGGCTTTGAAACGGAGATGAGCATCGCAACCCTAGAGTCGGACACGACTGGCTTTCGAGCAAGGGAACCTTTACCTTTTAACATCTATTAAGTTTTGCCAAGAACAGGGGGGGGGGAGTTGAAATACTCAAAGGTATCTCAAAAATAACTTTAATATTGATATCATTATGGCAGGAAGAGCCCATGAAGGCAATAGTGCCCAGGGCACATGGAAGTCATAATGCAGGTCTGCCTCCAGCACAAGGGGTTCCTGATGGAGACAACGCCTTTCACGCACCAGAGACCGTGTAGCACATATGAAGAGACCACGGACACGTTAATTTATCTATTTATTCATTCAAATAGGTGTGCATATATGTGTGTTCATCTAGTCTCCAAAAATTGGCTTCCCTGTCATTATGACAGACCCCCTCCTTCTTCATCTCTGTGAGGCAGATTTTCCCACCAAAATGCTGTTTTCCACTCTGACTCAGCAGCCTCTTAGTAGAGTATTTGAATTATAAAATTATAACTTTCTGCGTGTCCCACCCTGTGATAGAAAAGGTATTTGGCTTTTGCCCAGGCCAGAGATTCTTTTGTATCTCAGCAGGAGCCCTCTTATAAATCCCTTTTCATAATGGCACTTGACGCAAAGTAAGGTTCAAACAGAAAGGTTCATTTTTTTGAACAGGCACAGCTGAGTTAGGAAGAGGGCAGGGGACGAGAAATTGAGGTAAATTTAGTTGTTTATACAAATTATAATAGCTTGAACAGGCAACAAAGTATATTTGAAACTTACATTCGTAGAGTCTCAGTTCTTAACTGTGAGAGGTTTGTTTGTCTTAGAGATTTCTTTCAGCAACAATGTGTCTTAATAAAGTTTAATAAAACTGTTCTAGTTTCCTGGAAGTTAGTACTTTCTTCCTGTATTTAAATACTTCCCTTGTAGGATTATAACTTTCCCTTTTATACTCTTGAGGAGTCTAAGACCATTACCCTTTTCACACAAACCAGGGGTCCCTTCTGAGTTGAACCCTTTGAATAACTAGGGAAGAAATATCTTCCTCTTTCTAGGAGCAATAATCCTTTGGCTAGACTGGCAGTTTTCAACCTACTGTCCAGCCTCTTCTGTCAAACCTAAACCCCAGTTCTGGAGACTGTGAATAAACAGAATTCAGCTAAGGCTGACAGACTTTTAAGTTCTGATTTCTGAACTTTTCCTCAAACGTGTTGGTACATAGTAAGAGCAAGGAGTTACTCTCTGAATCCTGATTTCGGAAGTAAGTTCATCACAATCATATCTCAAAACAATCCTGTTTAAAATAGACAGGAACAAGCGTCACAAAATCCAACACAGTATTCAAGCAAACCCTAGATATCAACTATTAAACACTTTCAAAAGCTTGTCTTTACAGCTCTGCTTTGCACAATTTCTCGGTGTTGTAGTTTAGAAATTTTTCCCACTGGCTTATTCAATGATCCCTTTTAAACCCAGCTAGTCCTGATTCCATTTTAGACACAACTCCATCCAATATAAAATTTCGATATCTGGTATGAAAGTCTGCATGTTTTGAGCATCCAAATTCCATTTTTAAAGCCAGGGTTCTGCTCAGCACTGTGGACAACAAGCTTTATGCTACACTCAGGAAACTATTTATCTCCCATGCTCTCTCCTTGGGCCAGTAATCATTGAAGAAGAAGAAGAGATTGGATGTATACCCCGCCCTTCACTACCCAAAGGAGTCTCAGAGCAGTTTACAAACTCCTTTTCCTTCCCCTTCCCACAACAGACACCCTGTGAGGTACGTGGGGCTGAGAGAGCTCTTTCCAGAACTGCCCTGTGAGGTAGGTGGGGCTGAGAGAACTCTTGACAGAAACGTCTCTTTTTCAAGGACAGCTGTGCCAGAGTTATGGCTTGCCCAAGGTCATCCAGCCAGGTGCAAGTGGAGGAGTGGGGAATCAAACCCGGTTCTCTCAGATTAGAGTCCGCGCACTTAACAACTGCACCAAACATTTGTTAAATGTTCTTATTCTGAATTTTGAGGCACACACATTTGTCTGTTTTCAAGCACTGTCCCTTGTCATAGACTCTTACCCAATAAAACCATTTATTTCCAACAACAGATTCTTAATCTTACATTTTACTAGTGTAATGTTTAAGTAAACAAACTGGGGCAAAATCCAGCCAAAGTTAAATAATTTCAAATCTTACATCAGTGAGAGTATATGCTTAATTCCCCCCTCCCCCATTTAAATCACTGGATTTGAAAAGTACTTAAATTCGGCTGGCCATTGATATTACTTGCCATTTTTATATTTGTTTTTGAAATAGATGAGTTGCTTTTCTCTCCATAGGAAAGTGACTTACAAAACAAAAACTACACTTTATACAAGTAACACAGCCAATGTAAAAGTGATAGAATTATAATAAAGCAATCAACAAGGAAATAGCCATAACATTAGGAATTAAAATGCACTCTAGCAAACTGCCATGTCTTCACCTGTTGACAAATTACAAGTAGTAATTTGGTCTAATTCAGACATGATGTGAAACATAATTTAATTAAACTAACTATATTTAGTGTGATTGTCTGAACATTGGCCACACCACTAACTGTGGTTTAAATAGGATTTGTCAAACCAGGATGTGATACCATGGTTTGAAATCAGTTTATCTATATATATAAAAGAAAGTCCCCTCACCATAAAATCAACACCCTGGCCAAGCCCCTGGACCTAGAAACACACTTCTACCATGATGAAGGAAGGGATTATTAGAAATTTGACCCCTAATGGGGGTCAAAAGGAATAAAACGTGCTTCCCCCATTGCTTCCTATGTGGCTGCCAAGCTGCTGCCTCCTTGCACCCCCACCCTCTGATTGGTCAGCTGCAGAGCTCAGTGTTCTGAGGTTAAAAAAAAACAGTTACAGGAGGCTGCAGAAAGCTAATGACAGTTGAGGAAATCAGGAATGGCCATCCACCGGTGAGGTGCAGTAATTCTGCTGGTCCAGCCTCCCCATGGCTTCAAACATGCCCCCCACCTCCTACATCTGACAGGTGGTTGTCTGTCAGGTGCAGCAGTGGTTGCAGGGTGCTTAAAGCCATCAGGGAGCTGGCCCAGCCTCCACAATGGCTTGCAATACCCCTCCCCCTCCTACACCTGACAGACAACTGCCTGTCAAGGGTTGGAAGGGGTGTGAAGTCCATAAACTCATAGGGGAGGCTTGCTTAGCAGGATTTCCTTAGCGCTGCTGCTGGCCCAGCCTCCCTGATGTCTTTAAACACAATCCTCCCCCCCTTACACCAGACAGGTGGGGGTTTGTCAGGTGTAGGAGCAGGGCCAGGGTACTTTAATCCATCAGGGATGCCACCCCAGCAGGATCACCTTAGCGATGCTGCTGGCCCAGCTTAGCCACACCCCCACCCACTATGGAAATATACCCCAAATTTGTAAAAAAGTGGTTTCCTGTATTAGGTTATTTAACTTCTCACAACGTGGGTTCTAAAAAATTGGTTCATATTAACTTGCTCAATATCTGTTTGCTCGGATGTTGTTTTGAATACATAGTTATGTCCCACTTCTTCAATGTAATATAAATGAGAAGCATTTTTGCAAAACAACAACAACAACAACAGGGTGTGCTCTGCAACCCCCATTCCCAAATTCAATGCCCAGGCCAAACCCCTGCACCGAAAAAACAAAAAAAAGGGGAGAGTGCATTCCTACCATGACGTCAACCCTACTACAAAGAGACTTATGAGAAACACGACCCCTAAGGGGGTAAAAAAGGGGCAAGATGGTTGTCCAGTTTTTGGTGACTCAATGGCGGACATGTGTCTCGGGCGCTCTCAAGGACATGATCCATGAACCAGCGGACTGAGAGGGGGTGCGATCATACACAGCCCCCCAGGGGCCCTTGCAAGGGCTCCAAGCCATGGGGTGCCAAGGGGCACCTCTCCACTGGCACATTGCTGGGGGATCGAGGCATCCCAAAAGCCCCAAAGTTCTCGCCACTGCGTTCCCACCCGGGGACTAAATGCACACACCGGGACAAGTGTGTGGAGATCGAGCGCCTTAGACGTTTGATGGCGAGATCTACATGATCAACATTAAAAGTGAGTCTGATTGAAACGAGCACCAGAGAATTGGATGAAAGTCCCCCTTAAACTGAGGGGGGGTACCCCCCCATGGAACTAAAACGGACTTTAAGCATGATTGTTTGAGGGGGACAGAAGTAAAAGCGATATGAGACTAAAGTAAGGAACTTACAAGAGATTTTCAAGCGGCTTGCAGACTTTAGAGACTTTTAGAAAAACAGAGCAAATGTAAACATCCTCAAAGATATTGCATAAAAAGACAGAGAAAGATAAGCTTCCGAAACCTAAGCCTTCTTCAGGAAGGGCCAGCCCAGCGAGTGCAGTCACGCGATCGGACACAACCATAGACTTTTCAAAAATGTTAACAGAGGCTTTGCGACCCCTGCTGGAGCAAATGAAGACGCTCAACGAAAACTTTGCCGCACAACAACAACTAAATGAGACTGTTAAAAAAAACAGAGCAAACAGTAGAGAACTTGAAAGAAGTGGATGCCACCACAAAAAAGCTTTAAAAACAAATGCAAGGGATGGAAAAGAAGAGTACTCTGATGAAGCGGAATTACTACAACTCCAAATGGAAAAAGCAAGCTTTACCCTGAGGTTTCAGGGGGTTCCTGAGAATAAAGGGGAGAATCTCAAACAGATTATGCCTGATGCGTTGGGACCGGTTGCAGATTTAAAAGCAGATTTCCTTTTAAGTGGGATGGATGTGATCTATAGGTCATATTCAGAATTTATAAAAAAAATACTAATAATCTGCCCGGAGAGGTGGGGGTGAGGTTCTCCAGAAGACAAGTGAGGGACCAGATCCTAAAAGCTACAAGTGGAACTTCCCTTAAAATCGACAGTTAATACCACGCATACTACTCATACCATCAGAAAACCCGTTTAAGTTTAAGAGGCTGCAGTTCCCCCTCAAGGTCTGCTTTGCTATGACCATCAACAAGTCCCAATGCCAGACACTGAAGGTGGCAGGAATTCACTTAACAGACAACTGCTTCTCACATGGATAGTTCTATATGGCCTGTTCCAGAATGAGCTCACCAAGCAGCCTGGTTATCCTACCACCTGAGGGCAGAACCACCAATGTGACCTCTAGAGAAGTCCTTCAGTAGAGAGAGAAAAAGACAGTTTCAATATCTGTTTCAATAGATTGGTCCCTCTTTGCTCCAGTGGGAGCAAAAATGGGGAATGGGAGGAGGAGGAAGAGGAAGAGGAAGAGGAAGAGGAAGAGGAAGAAAGAAGAAGAAGAAGAAGAAGAAGAAGAAGAAGAAGAAGAAGAAGAAGAAGAAGAAGAAGAAGTAGTAGTAGTAGTAGTAGTAGTTTGGTGTAGTGGGTAAGTGTGTCAACTCTAATCTGGGAGAACTGGGTTTGATTCCTCACTCCTCCACTTCCAGCTGCTGGATGACCTTGGCCAAGCCATAGTTCTGTCAGACCTGTTCTCTCAAGGACAGTTCTGGAAAGAGCTTTCTCAGCTCCACCTACCTCACAGTAAGCTGCTCTGAGACTCCAAATGAAGGGCGGGGTATAAATCCAATCTCTTCTTCTTCTTCTCCTCCTCCTCCTCCTCCTCCTCTTCTTCTTCTTTCTCCCATTCCCCATTTTTGTTCCCATTGGAGCAAAGCGGGGCCAATCTATTGAAACAGATAAGGCTCCTCACCAGCTGTGGATTGAAACTAATGAGGCCAGCAAAATTTTCAAGGCAAACCAGAATGGAAGTGATCCTCTACAGCTAATCCTGGTAGATAAATGAATCACAGTTAACATCAACCATGGGTCTTGTGTTATGTCTGGGCCCAGCTTCTAACTCTCAGCATGAAACCTGCCTCACTGCAGAATCAATTTTTAACCAACCTGTATAAGTTGACCCGAGGAATGTAATGAATTCACATCTCTGTCGAGAGCATTATGCCGGACCCATAAGGCAGGCCTTGATAATCCCCCACTCCCACCCCCAATCAGTGTGCATGAGCAAACTTGCCCTCCTGTTGTGTTATTTTCTGCAAAGCCCCCTAGCCCCCCAACAACTGTCCGACAATCAATACACTTTGCTGCCGGTGAGGAGGAGGACAGGCAACTCCGGGAAGGGCCGCACAGCCAAAAGACTCCCATGAATAAAGCACTTAAGAGGAAGACTGTATAATTAAGTGAGGACCTGCACTCCAGTCTCCCATTGCACAGAGGTGGGCTATTAAGACGAGTGAGCCCCCCTATCATTATCTGGTAAAGAGTCTGATGATTGGCTGCTCAGTGTCAGGCCTCTGGTGACTGGCTTTGTCACACATGCGGAAAAGGAGAGTTCACTTTCTGTCAAAACTGACTTTGCCAAATGTTATCATTTTAAAGGCTGCGAAAGAGAGGGAGCTGGGCCTAGGGGTATACACAGCCCCATATGCTGGTGACAGAGATACAAGTGTAATTCTAGACTATTAGAGTGACATATAAGATCGTTTCTGCCCCAGAACATGAGACAGCTGAGGGGATTATGCAGGACAGGCTGTCATGCAATAAAATTTTCAGAAATCTGTTAACCCCAGCTCAGACCCGGTGAATATTTTATTGCCAAAAGTGGCAGAAAAGGGATATTTATTAACTATAGAAAGGTATAGCCAAGAGGCTGGGTGGATGGAAGGTTACAGAAAACGGGGCTCACTTGATATTGTACGGCAGAAGGAACAGAATGACAATGCAAGGAGAGGGGAAGAGGGGGGGTAAACCTTCCGTGCACCAGGGAATATTTTTTCGCATCAGAGATAGAAATCTCTCGTAATAAATAGGTGACATTGAAATCAGAAAGGGAGGGTGGAAGATAATTTGCTTTGAAGGCAAAGTATGATCCCCACGGTGTTAAGTGGTAGATTTCATTATGCAATTCGGAAAACCAGAACAGAGTCCCCTGATGCCCAAGCAAATCTACACACCCATCTGGAACTTTTTGCAAACTGAGGCTGCCACACTGTCTAGTGTTCAAGAAGTAGAGTCATTATGGACATCTCAGAATCTTCCTTGATAGTGCTCTCATAAACCAGAGTTTTGCAATGTGCCAAATGGGACATCCTTATACTAATAGCCAAGTTGCCCCCTCCGTGCGGATACTTAAATCAGCACGGAGGGGGCAGCTGGGGGGCCGGGGGAGGTTTGTGCACACGTGGGCCAGTCCCCACGTGTGCACAAAAATAAAAAAAGTTTAAAAAAAATTTGGGGGGATGTTTAAATCCCCCCGAAAGTGCAAGAGCGTCTCCTGCGCGTGCGCAGGAGACGCTCTGCTAACGCTG
>NW_015167528.1:721003-731159 GCF_001447785.1 Gekko japonicus | reverse complement strand
CGGCCTTGCCGCTGCGGCCACCGCCTCAGGGAGATCGAGGGGTGGGGGGGTGGAGGGAGTCCGGAGGCCAGGTCTACCACCGTAGTGGGAATGGGTCAGTAGACCTGGCGTCCGGAGGCCAGGTCTACCACTGTAGTGGGAATGGGTGGGTAGACCTGGAGTCCGGAGGCCAGGTCTACCACTGTAGTGGGAATGGGTGGGTAGACCTGGCCTCCGGAGGCCAGGTCTACCACTGTAGTGGGAAGGGGTGAGTAGACCTGGACTCCGGAGGCCAGGTCTGCCAATATAGTGGGAAGGGGTGGGTAGACCTGGCCTCTGGAGGGGGGGCGCTCCAGGGTAGGGGGGTAATTGAGCCAGGGGGTGGACGGGGGTGGAGGAGATGGGAGAACCGGCAGGATAGGGGGGGAACTTACCTCCTCCTGCTGCTTCCTCCTCTTCCTCATAGTTGTGGAATTCCCCCTCTCCCGCAAGTATCGCGGGTCCCCCCCTTGTATTAACTAATCTCCAACTAAAGAAATGACATTTTTTGACTGTTTTAGAATTTCTAGCTGTTTCCAGTCATGCTTCGGCCCTCTTTCTGAAGCATTTTGCTTTTGCACTCTTGATTGCCCTTACTTGACTTTTGTTACAAAATAAAGGCCACAAATCTGATTGGCAGCATAACAAGCCAGTCAGTCCTCATTAACTAAATGAACCCTGATTGGATGGGATCATTCATGTGACTAAACCAGGGAAGAAGAAATACTAAAAACACCAAAATGGCAACAGCCATGGGTGACAATGAAACCAAACAGAATTAAATGAAATATCCATCCAACAGATGTGATTTTCAGGAGAAAATTTTACCTCCCCCAAATAACTGGAAATAAATACTGGGAAATATTTGGTGCAGCCCCTGATAAGAACAGAAAATGTTTCAAGGGAGTCCTGATGTACATTAATGCAGTCGATATCCTGTTTGAATAATAAACAGCAATGTTGCATACATAGCTTTATATTATGCAACATAAATAGATGCAATACAAATAGATAGAACACTGATTATTTTATTTTGAACTTTAAAAAAAGTAGTTATTTCATCATTTCATATTCACTGTTGCAGTGTGAAAAGACGCTTTGTTTGTAAAAAATTCCATGGTTTTAATTTTGACTCTTGGCTTCGTATAAATCCAATTGACATTTTTTTTAAAAAAAAAATAGCCACACATATGTAATTAATAGCATTTATTCTCTGTTTTAATGCAAGTGGCTACGACTGCACATGATCGCATTTGGCCAACAATGTCACAGAGGTCAGCAGAGAAAAATAACATGATATGCTACTTCAAAACTGCCAGCATTTGAGCACTGAAGACAGGGTGTAAGAGGAGCCTGGGGGGGGGGAGTGCACTTGGAGAACAAAAGCAGCCCTTCTGCTAATTGACTGAAAAATTAGCCAGGTCCCCCTGTGGGAAGCTCACAAGACGACAGCAGATGGAGACAGCTCGGACACCGTGGTGCGGAACACTCCCCCGAAACCTGCTGTGAATCTGCCCGCAATTATGGGTCGCAACACTTTCTCTTGTTTAACCTGAGCCCAAGGAGCAAGACAAACAGAGGCGTAGCCAAATGGGAAAGGTGATAACCTACGAAAAGCAGACCGTTAATCTCTTGTTTTAACCACTGAATAACTGGAATTCCTTGAAGGGCTGGGTTATTGTGCAGCCCACATGGAAATCGACACAGAGTTCTTTATTTCAGTTGCCAGAGATCCACAGAGCCTTGTTTGTTTCTTTCTTTCTTTTAGCAATTTTTAAAAATTGTGTACAGAGTACCGCCTACAAATATGGCCTTCGTGTCAGATTCCAGAAGAGTGTCATTTCCCAGATCCCAGATCCCCACAGACTGTGACAGCAGCCATGAAATTAAAAGACGCCTGCTCCTTGGGAGGAAAGCGATGGCTAACCTAAACAGCATGATGAAAAGTAGAGACATCACCCCGTCAACAAAAGTCTGCATGGTCAAAGCAATGGTATTCCCAGTAGTCATGTATGGCTGCGAGAGTTGGACTATAAGGAAGGCCGAGCACCGAAGAATAGATTCTTTTGAACTATGGTGCTGGAGAAGACTCTTGAGAGTCCCTTGGACTGCAAGAAGATCAAATCAGTCAATCCTAAAAGAAATCAACCCTGACTGTTCCCTGGAAGGCCAGATAAAGAAACTGAAGCTCAAATACTTTGGCCACCCAATGAGAAGGGAGCACTCACTGGAGAAGACCCTGATACTGGGAAAGATTGAAGGTCAAAGAAGACGGGGACGGCAAAGGATGAGATGGTTAGACAGTGTCATAGATGCAACGAACATGAAATTGAGCAAACTTCAGAGGACGGTGGAAGACAGGAGGGCCTGGTGGGAGCTGGTCCATGGGGTCGCGAAGAGTCGGACTCGACTGTGCGACTGAACAACAACAACAACAACAAATCATTTCAAACTAATGATAACACATTCATACTATGAAATATTATGGATGACTGTAATATCTATCATACCTGGTTTCTCATTTAGCAAGTGTAAATGGCAATGCACTATGCAGAACTGCTCATGTTTATATGAAGCTGCTGAATGGTGAGTCAAATCCTTGGTCTGTCAGTGTCAGTGCTATGGAAGTCCACTGCTGGAGAACTTGGAGATCTGCTGCCCATCAGAAGAGATAATGCTGACCTTGATAGACCAAGGGTCCATTTCAGTAGAAGGCAGCTTCATCTGTTCATGTATGCTCTGCTGCCAAGTCCTTCCATACACACCATCTTGGGGTGGCTTCTATGTACCGATTGTCCACTGAATCTCCACGTTGCAGAAGAATAGCAACTCTAGATCAGACCCAAGGCCCAACTAGGCCAGCAATGCATTCCGAGCAACAACCAGCCAGATTCCACTAAGAAGCTAACAAGCAGGGCATGGAATCAAGCTGTCCCCACATAGAGTTTGGTGGGATTCTAGAGCATCACACCAATGAAGCTGCCTTATCCTGAATCAAGGTCAGTATAGTCTACTCAGACTGGCAGTGGTTCTCCAAGGTCTCTGGTAGAGGACTTTCACATCACCTACTGGACCTAATGCATGCAAACCAGCTGCTCTTCCATGGAACCATCCTTTGATTTAGAACTGAAATGGAAAATGAGTACCATTGAAAACACAGAATGCAACATTTTCTGATTTACACCTGTAGAGACCACACCACCACCACATACACAACTGTCTTCTTGTCAATCAAACCACTTTTCAAATACTTGGAAGTCTGAGATCACATGGTTATGGCCTATAGCTTGCGTTTTTCCTAACCAAATGTCCCTCCTTACTGGCCAATTGGTCAGTTTAGTAGGAAACATCTGCACAATTACCCAAACTTGCATATCTGCACTCATGGAAAGAAGCCCTAGGAAAAATTATCCATGCACCACTGCAGGAACTCGGACCTAACTCCAATCTGCATGTAATTTGGAAGGCATGTAGAGGAGCATCAAAGGGAAGTCTCTGGTGAGTTTGATGTCTCCAGCTTGCACAGGGTCTGTTCAATACACTGAACCTCCTGAACCTGTACCTGTAATTCCCCGAAAAAAACACTTTCCTGGGGCACCTTCTTTGGGGCGCCAAAACTCAGACCCTGTAAATCTAATCCTTACCAAACTTGGAGGACAGGTAGAGGAGAGTCAGCCGGAGATACCCTATGAGTCTGGTGTTTCTAGCATGCAGGGGTGGGCATTCTACCACATCACAAACCTCAAATCTGTGCCCATTACCAAATCTCACCTCTAGGGCAAGGCAGTACTTCCTTATGGGAGTACTGAACTTATACACAGTGAGTGAGTTCTACATGTCCATCTATTTACAAGACCTAGTAGGGTATGGTTTCAAAGCACTTGATGCAGCATCAATGTCTGGATGGGAGATTTGCTGGATACTTTCAATGGCAGAAGAAAGGCAGAGTGTTACACCCTTCTAACTCTACCGACAACTCTAACATTCTATGATTCTAAGTCAAGGACGCAAACACAAAAGGAACTTTTGCAAGTTCTTTTATTTTATTTTTATTTGATTTATAGCCCGCCCTCCCCTCCGGAGCAGGCTTAGGGCAGCTTAAACATAAATTAAAACACATCAAACAAAGCAATTATAAAAACAATCCTGAACAGTTATAAGGTGCTAGTGACAGTAATAATATCGCATAGCGATGGCGGAAACATAATAACAGATAATGGTGAAATAATCATAGTGGAATACAGGCAGTGTTGATGTTCAGCTGTTGTCTTAATCCATTTATGCCGGCAGGCACAGGCTGCTGGTGGTGATTCCATGGGAACAGGGCTTTGCCACTGTTCAGTTATTAGATGCAGCTCCTTGATTAAACTCCTGGTGGAAGAGCTCCATCCTGCAGGCCCTGCAGAACTGTAAAAGGTACTGCAGGGCCCTGATGTCTTCTGGGAGCTCATTCCACCAGCACGGAGCCGCCACTGAGAAGGCCCTGGTCCTCGTCACAGCCAGCCTGGCATCTTTCGGACCAGGGAGAGCCAGTCAATTTTGCGACCCTGAATGCAGTGCTCTCTGGGGAACATGTGGGGAAAGGCGGTCCCTCAGGTATATAGGCCCCTGACCATAAAGGGCTTCAAAGGTGAGAGCCAGCACCTTGAAGTGAATTTGGTATGCTTTTTTTGTTTTGGGCCCCCCGGAGGGGATTTTTTAATTGCATTTTTAAATGGACTACAAACTACAACGAAGATAGGGGAGGGGAACTACAATTAAGGAGAAAGAAAAGATGACCACTACTAATTAAACCCTCAAGAGTAGGAGATCATTAAAACAGCTTGAGTACAAAGTATTTCCTTAAATCGCTAATATCTTTTGAAATTAGTCAGACATGCTAAAATATCTTTTAAATCTTAGATTTAACTGTTAGAGAGAAACCCCAGAGCATCTCATTATTAAGAGCTATACTTTCAAAGGCACAATTCAGAGTCCTCCAGCCTTCATTTATTCTTATCTTGTCTTTTCCTCAGTTTGTATGGACTTTTAGGGGCAGCCGCCCCCTTTTTCAGAAAGAGAGTCCTCTCCGGAAGACCCTGAGTCCAACTCGCCACTGGACTTGCTGTCCTTGAAGAGAATTTGGTATGCTATCAGCAGCCAGTCCAGTGCTTTCAGCACAGGCTGGATGTGCTCCCACATGGGGAGACCCATCAAAAGCTTGGCTGCAGTGTTTTGCACCAGGTGTAGCTTCTGGATTTGGGACAAGGGCAGCCCCATGTAGAGAGCATTACAGTAGTCTGAGCTAATTCCAAATCTCCCACTATGGCAGGAGACCCCCAGCCTTCCATCCACTGTCTTTGCCACCACAGAACAGTGGTGGCGCAAGCAATAACAACGCTTGCATGTAACATCAACGAACAACCCTAGCGGCTGTTCGAGACCCACCGCGGCTGGAGTGAGCTCCCAGCCCCAGTCCTAGCTCCCGCCCACCCAGCGGTTCGAAAGTAAGATTTGCAAGTAGATAAATGGGTACCTACCCTTAGAAGGGTAGGGGGCACCCTCCTCCTCTGTGTGGGGACGTGGTGGAATTCGGCAACAACACGGCGATGACGGCGGCAGGCGATAACATCAGCAATGGCGGCGGCAGCAGTGACGGCGAGGACGAAACAGCAGCGCAGCATCGTGATGCGGCGATCCCTGGCGGCCAAGGAAACAACGGCACCCAGTACCCGGCGTCCAATGACGAAGAAACGGCGCAACGGTGAAGCGCACAGCAACGCAGGCGCAAGCGGAGCCAAATACGGGAGAGTTAAGCCGAGACTGCAGTGGGCCGCGCGCCGGAAGATCTACACTGAGAAAGAAAAAATCAACTGCAGATGCACGCTGATCAGCGAACTGCCGGAAGAGCTGTGAGCAAGCACAAACCCACCCGGGTGCTGGTAGGGAAAAACCCCCACCCCTGTAACAAAAATGTGGCCATAGAATTAGGATCATCTGCATTTGCAGCAAAAATTGTAAACCGCTCTGAGACCTTCGGGTCTGAGCGGTATAGAAGAGAAAGACAGACTCTGCTGGCCAAAGAACCTTTTGCCCGTGATTGTAAAATAAGGTACAAAAATTGGTACTTCCATTGACTAATCCATGACTGAACAGTGTAGAGTTCAAAGTAAGGAAATAACAGATTTGTAATATGAAAGAACTGCTACTACCCCAAAGGAGAGCCCCATGGCAGGTGAACCCACATCCTCTTGACAGTATTATGATTTGAATTTTCTTCCAGGAGTAGGCAGTAATGTGGAGTTAGGTAAGCAATGTAATGATCAGGTAACTTATGGGAGATGCCATGAAAGGTAACATGGGTAGGACCTGACACAGCCCTGACATTTTCAGTGGCAGCCGTGTGTCCTTCGGGATAAACTGTATTTGGAATACTTTCAAAATGTCTTCCGCTAACATCTCCAGTTATTTTCACTTACAAGAACTGTGTTAGTTTCAAAACAGCACAGATCTCAGAGAAGACAAAATTGAATTTTTTGGCAGTTTCTTCAAGCAACCAAGAAATATAGGATTTAAGAAAAAGACCCTAGGGAGAATACTGTTGAATCCCACAAAAGATCCATAAAGCATGAACACAAGATTTATATATCAAAGCTTGGCAGAAGGGGGGGGGGGACTATTCTGGAGGAAAAAAATCAACATTATATAGGATTTTCGTTGTTGTTAATTTTCAGTGGTATGTGTCATTGCAATGATGTTATGAAATGAATGTGAAATTATTCCTCAGTGTGTTTAACCGCCGGCTTCTCTTCTAAAACAACAACAAAAAACCGAATTTCCCTTTTGTTTTCTTTTTGTATAAAGGATCTGAGCTGGCTGAGTGGAATCAATGAAGCAAGTTGTAAATGAGGGAATGTATGAAAGGGAGAGTGTAATTAGTGTGCCCATGCACACAAGAAAATGCAGCACTGCAGAGCACCATTGTTGCAGCGCCACACTGTTTGGGGGTAGCAGTGTGGATTGAATGTTACGACCCCAGTGGCAATTCCAGCTGAGCCACATGAGGAATTCATTGATGCTCTACCCTGGGCTGTGGCATTGCGGATGTATTGGCTGGTGTGGACTGGACAGGGAGGTCTAGAAAATCATCACCCTTTGAACACACATGACGCCACCTGATACCAAATACCCCCTTGGTCATCGGAGTCTACGCAGACTGTCAGCCGCTCTCCGGGGTCTCAAGCGGAGGTTTTTCAGATTAGCATCAAGGTCACATGACAGAAAGGGAAAGCCAGAGAAAGAGAGGGTTGCCAGGTCTGGGCTGAGAAATACCTGGAGATTTGGGGGGTGGAGCCTGGGGAGGGGATGGGCCACAGCAGGGCATAAGGCCATAGAGGCTACTCTCCAAAGCTGCCATTTTTCTCCAGGGGCATTGATCTCGACCATCTGGAGATCAATTGTAATGGTGAGAAATCTCCAGGTGCCACCAGAAGGGAGGCGACCCTGCAGAGAGATGACTTCCCAGATGTCAAGTGTAGAATGATGGGCAGCAGACCAAGAAAGCAAGGGACGGAAATACAAGCTGAACACCAGGTGGCATCTGCTACTGAGGAACAGGTCAAAGGCCAACCCAATGCTCCACTCGGGTTCACTACAGCAGGTCCTTCCGGAGCTGCCCTCCTCTTGTTGGGGGGGGGGGATGGGAGGTCTCCCACTTCCTGCAGGTGCTCCTTGCTGCAGTTCAGCTGGCTGGTGGGGAAAGAAAGGGCAGGAAACTCTGCAGGATCTGACACATTAATGTCACCACCCGTGCCCTTGGAACGATGCAAGCACATCACTGGGGGATGCCAGGGATGTTACAGCATTTGAGCAAAACTTCATGGTGAAACCATTACATTGCTGGTGAACCACACCACCCCCTTAAGCCCCCCTGCCAGAAGCCAAGCCATTCCTGGAAACTGTGGGTCCTTCCGAAATGCAATCGGAAGGGCCCTAGGGTGACCCAGCGGAGATGGGCTGTAGACTGCTGCTCCAACACAAATGAATGAAAAGCAAGAAAGGAGGAGGTCAGTGTACAGCTCGCTGGTGACTTCCCTGTAATGTCATAAAGATGCAATCTTGCCTCCAGGCTGCAAAGGAAGAAAAAGCCAAGGGGAAGTCTACACACATGGAAGCTTGGAGCCGAGTCACGTCTTAACAAATTCCTCATATCCTTATAATGTCTGGTCAACAGATGTGGTCTGGGATTTCTGTGGCCTGAACTTATTCCTCCGTTGAACGTGGGGCCAATTGAGACCAGATATTTGGTTGCCAGCCTCTAGGCGGCCCCTGGAGTTCCCCTGGAACTCAGTTTATCTTTAAACTAAAGAGCTCAAAGGCCCCGGAAGGAATGGTGACTCCGGAGGGCGGACTCTGTGGGATTATTTCCCAAATGAGCTCCATCCCCTCCTCAGGCTCTGCCTTTCCAACATGCAGCCCCTCCATCTGCAGGGATTCCCTGATTCGAGGGAGGCCGGACTTCAGCCTTCCCCTCATGCCACTTCCCTGATGTGAAATGCCTGGAGGAGACACTTACCTCACTGGGGAATCTTATGCTCTTTAGTACATGTAATTTTTTTTGGCGGGGAGGGGGAATAGCTGCTTCTTCAGGGCTCTTTTAGGTCCGGAAAATGGCGTGAGGCCTATGCCCCCACTCCCAAGAGAGGAAAGCGGAAGAACCTCATAAAACAACATGGAGGCCAAGTTGAACTTTCAGGATAGTTTTTCATCTATCAGGTATCCCTGTAGGAAATGACTGTTTTGAGGAGTGGTCTTTGTTGTTGTTGTTCAGTCGCACAGTCGAGTCCGACTCTTCGCAACCCCATGGACCAGATCATGCCAGGCCCTCCTGTCTTGCGCCGACCTCTGAAGTTTGCTCAACTTCATGTTCGTTGCATCTATGATACTGTCTAATCATCTCATCCTTTGCCGTCCCCGTCTTCTTTGACCTTCAATCTTTCCCAGCATCAGGGTCTTCTCCAGGGAGTGCTCCCTTCTCATTGGGTGGCCAAAGTATCTGAGCTTCAGTTTCATTATCTGGCCTTCCAGGGAACAGTCAGGGTTGATTTCTTTTAGGTTGACTAATTTGATCTTCTTGCAGTCCAAGGGACTCTCAAGAGTCTTCTCCAGCACCATAGTTCAAAAGAATCTATTCTTCGGCGCTCGGCCTATATGGCATTAAACCCCACAGAGGTCCCTCCCTGCCCCAAACTCCACAGAAGCCCCTCCCAGGCGCCACCTCCAAATCTCCAGTTATTTTCCAACCCGGTCTTGTTAACCCCCTAGTCATGCTTCAGTTCCCAACTCTCACCTCTTTCTTGAAGGAAAGCCAAAATAAGTGGACTATTTCCGTTCATTGACATATTAGCCGTTGCTGTGTGTCTCATCCTTCTAGCAACAGTCATCTCCTGGGTGAGGACTTTTGGATTCACTTGACATTCCCTCAGTGATCCCTGTTTCTTGCCCAATTTTTTTTGTGTGTGTTAGGTGTTTTAATTCTTGTTTTTATCTGTTTGTATGTTTGTTTGTTTTTAGCTCTGGCTCTAATTGCTTTAATGATGGGTTACTGCTGTTGTTTGGTTGGTTATAATAGTTTTTAAAATGTGATTTCATCTTGTATGTTTTAATGTGTTGATCACCTTGGTGGCCCTTGTGAGGGAAGAAATGTGGCATATAAATTTTCTGAAATGGAGAAAATAAATATATTTTCTACTGATGCATTGTATCTGTATCCTGAATCACACCTAATAAACTTTGCTTGTTTCAGAGATCTATAAACCTAGCCCTAGTACATTGCTACTGATTGAATCAATTTACACTATGTAATCCACATTGAGTCTCTCTGAGAAAGAGGAGGAGGAGGAGATTGGATTTATATCCCGCCCTTCACTACCCAAAGGAGTGTCAGAGTGGCTTACAATCCCTTTCCCTTCCCCTCCCCACAACAGACACCCTGTGAGGTAGGTGGGGCTGAGAGAGCTCTGAGAGAACTGCCCTTGAGAGAACAGCTCTGAAAGAATTTATGACTGACCCAAGGTTATACCAGCAGGTGCATGTGGTGGAGTGGGGAATTAAACCTGGTTCTCCCAGATTAGAGTCTGTGTTCTTAACCACTACACCA
>NW_015167528.1:698503-718503 GCF_001447785.1 Gekko japonicus | reverse complement strand
GTTTGCATTTTAGAAGCCCCATTTTATGCTTATGCGTTAGGCCCACCCCCACCCCCATTTCTGTTCAATATTTTAGCAAAGGAAGCTCAGTTTCGCAAGAAGTTTTCTTCAAATTAACCAGTAAAGTCACATAAATATATTTAAAAGTTGCCAGATACAGACGTGTGGTGGGTTTGGATGATTCTTCACAGGCCTGTAAGCCTTAAAGGGGGGGGTCTTCATTATTTAAAGAGAAATTTCACAGGCCATTAGTTCTCAAGATGAAATAGGTCCCAAGAGCACTTGGGGAGGGGGAAATGTTTAAAGAGAAGTTCATAAGGAAAATTCAATAATATTTATTTCTACAAAAAAACAAAAAAACCCCAAAACACAGTGATAGCTTTACTTTTCATGCAACTGTCAAATCGAAATGAAAATCTAAAGTATGTTGTTTCGTCTTCAAGTCTGTAGTAAACCTTAACAAAGCGCACAATGACTTTTATTAGTGCCAAATGTAATAATATACTAGAGAGTTAGTCTGTTATATTCCCCCACATGCGTGTGCACGCACGCACACACACAGACACACACCCTCAAAATCCTTTTATATTTTGAGCCAACCCAGCGGTTCGAAAGCACCCTTAACCAACTAAAGCGCGAGTAGATAAATTGGGAACCTACCTTAGAAGGCAGGGGGCACCCTCCCCCATTCCGGGGGTCGTTGCAGGGCCGGTTTTGGCGGAAAGTGAACGGCGGCGGCAGCAGCAAGCGGAAAAATGGCATCCGGAATACATCAGTGGCGAACCTGACAGCAGCGGAGAAGGCGGAGCCAGGACGATGTGTGAGGGTGGCGGCGCAGGCGGGCGGAGCCGTAAAGGACAGAGCCAGGACCGTGCTAAGCATGCCGCACACTAGAGGGGCCTACCGATCCACCACGAAAAGAGGACCGCCAGAAAAAGAGAGGAGCCAGAAGCCGCAGCTGAAAGACAACGGAAAGAAGCCGACCGAGGAAAGAAACCCCCCCCTCCACTGGGTGCTGGTAGGGATGTCCCCACCCCTGATGAATTGTGGCCTTAGATAGGGATAATGGATAACTGTATAGCCGCTCAGAGACCCCTTCGGGGATTAGAGTGGGATAGTAAGACGAAAGTAATAATAATAATAATAATAATAATAGTTTTCATTCAACAGCAATGGCACATTTCAGGGGGACAACCTTCCACATGGTCGTTTCCCCTCTCGCTCAGGCTCTTAACTGCAGCAGGTTCTCCTTAACCTTCCGCATGATGGCTGCGGTCACACGGAGCCACGCTACAGAGACAGAAGATAGGCGGATTTTCCGGGCCCGATCAGACCGCAACATCTGGGAAGCGTACAGCTCCCATGGCGAACCCGAGGCTTCCTGTCTGAAGATGAAACCATGGGGCAAGGGCGGGCGTCTGATCACGTTTCTGGTGGTAGCTCGTGGCATCCGGCACCCGCCCATGTCCTGTCGCAAAAAGTTTTTTTCCCAAGTCTCCGCGGGATGCGCACAAGCACCCAACGGCGCATGCGCACACTTCAATTAAAAAACAACAACAACCCCCGCCACGCCGCAGGATTGACGTATGATCGGCACCTCCCCCCGAACCACGGGACGTCGACTGGACGTTTGATCCGGCAGCCGCGTGGTAGTTTGCTCCGGGGCAAACAGCCACGCCTCCCTCCCCCCATAATATCCGGCCCGTGTGACCAGGGCCGATATTGCTCAACAGTCATTGCTCTCTAGATAGGCTTACTAACTCTGGGTTGGGAAATTCTGGGATTTGGGGGGTGGAGACTGGAGAGGTCAGAGTTTAGGGAGGGGAGGGACTTCCGTGGGGTACAAGCCATAAAATCTACCCACTAATGGAGCCATTTGCTCCACAAGAAATTATCTCCATAGTCTGGAGATCAGTTCTAATCCCAGGAGATCCGCAGGGCCCACCTGGTGGCTGGCAAGCCCACTTTAAGAGATATGTTCCCAGGTTCCTCCTATTCTTCTTCAGAGCAGTCCCAAGAATGTGGATAAGGATGAGTCGAGTGTGGGGAAGGAGTGTACGACCAGCAGGGCTTTTTTTCCTGGTGGAATGCACCAGAATGGAACACTTTCCCTGTGAGGAAAGGTTAAGGCACTTAGGGCTCTTTAGCTTGGAGAAACGATGACTGAGGGGTGACATGATTGAGGTTTATAAGATTATGCATGGGAAAGAGCAGGTAGAGAAAGAGGTACTTTTCTCCCTTTCTCACAATACAAGAACTCGTGGGCACTCCATGAAATTGCTGAGCAGTCGGGTTAGAATGGATAAAAGAAAGTACTTCTCCACCCAAAGAGTGATTATCACATGGAATTCCCTGCCACAGCAGGTGGTGGCAGCTACAAGCATGGACGGCTTCAAAAGGGAATTAGATAAGCATATGGAGCAGAGGTCCATCAGTGGGTCTTAGCCACAAGGTATAGATAGGGACTCTGGGGCAAGGGATGCTCTGTCTTCTTGGTGCTTGGGGGGGTCAACAGTGGGGGGGCTTCTAGTGTCCTGGCCCCACTGGTGGACTTCCTGATGGCACTGGTATTTCTGGCCACTGTGTGACAGAGAGTGTTGGACTGGATGGTCCTTTGGCCTGATCCAACATTGGCATCTCTTATGTTCGTAATGGAGTTCCAGAATCTCTTCAACAAAATTCTTTTTTAAAATGTTCAAAAGCTAGTGAGTTTTTGGTATACAGATTGAAACTTCATTTCCAGCACCTGTTTTTCCAACAAACAAAAAAAGCCCTGGCGACCAGTAAGGATGTCAAAGACCAGAGGGCATTCAATGAAGTTGATGGGCAGTAGACTCAGGACGGACCAAAGGGTGGGGTGCCTCATCAAGGCTTGGGGATTTGAATTCATACCGAGTGGTTAAACACATACTAACTATTAGCTTTCCAATCCTGATTTTTCTCCCCACTTATGGTCCGGGTTGATTTCACCACTCCTCTGTTTATAATTTACTATTTTTTTTAAAAAACAAAAACAAAACACAAACCAAAATAAGTACTGAGCAATTCAGCTTCCATGATAGTGTCCATTAATTTGTGGCTTTCTCAGATATCTCAAAAGGAAATACTTCTTTACACAGAGAGTCGATAAACTGAGAGGGGCCGACAAGTTATGGGACCAATACCATTCGAGGAAGTTCTACCCCATCTTGCACTGACACTTTGTTGTTGTACTGTATTATTTTATTGTTTTATACTGTTTTATCTGTTTTAATTCTGGCACTTGTGCCTCGTTGTTAGCCGCCCTTAGCCTTCGGGGAGGGCAAGATATAAATATAAATAAATAAATAAATAAACTGTGGAATTTGTTACCAGAGGATGTAGTGATGGCCACAGGAATAGACAGTTTTAAAAGGGGATTAGATAGATTCATGGAGAACAGGTCGATCAGTGGCTACTAGCCATGGTGACTGAGGGGAACCTCCACATTCAGGGGTGCTAATTCTCTGAATCCCAGAGCCAGGAGGCAACATTTGGCCTCTATGCCTTTTCACTGGCCCTGCAGAGGAACTGGTTGGCCAGTTTGTGAGACAGGATGCTGGACTTGATGGACCCTCATTGGTCTGATGCAACAGGGCTCATCTGATGTTCTTATGTTCTCAACTGACCCTTAGGAATGCAAGTGGCCTCATTTGATCCCTAAAACATTCTTGCAGTTTTTACTGTCTGATTAGTTTTGTTCATTGTGGTCCATATACCATTTTCATTTTACTTTGAAATGCTTGTACTATTCATCCTAGTGTTTCTCCTCCTGATCTACAGGATGACACTGGACAGATCCCATTAGGCCACTGGGCAATTTTCCAGGACATGTAACTGTTGGAGACCAATGCTGAAAATATCTGATAGATCCCATAGGTCAGCCATAAGGATTCCATGTTCAATGGGTTTTTTGTTGTTCAGTCACACAGTCGAGTCTGACTCTTTGCGACCCCATGGACCAGATCACACCAGGCCTTCCTGTCTTCCGCCGTCCTCTGCAGTTGGCTCAATTTCATGTTCGTTGGATGTTGGTGATTGCTGCCTCCTGTACAATGTCACGAACCTCCATATCAAATCCAGACCCTTGAATCTATTCTTCACCTCTACTGTATATTCATCAGGGATGCGATCTAGGTCAAACCTGAATGGCCTCGTGGTTTTCCCAATTTTCTTCAGTTTAAGTCTGAATTTTGCAATGAGTAGCTCATGATTTGAGCCACAGTCAGCTCCAGGTCTTGTTTTTACTGACTGGATCAATGGTATATAACCTTTAATACAGCTATGATTTCATCAGTGGACCCCAGTGCTTCCCTGGTAAGAACTGTTGAAGGTATGTGGTATATACCTGTTGTTAAAGAGTTTCGTGGAAGACTCAAAATAAACACACCAAATACGGTTAAGTCAAATGGTGTTTATATAACTATTAACTGGTGAATGATTAAACAATAACTTTGTATATAACAACAGATTAACATAGAGCTAACAACAGTTGTGCTCACAGACAGACCAACTGACAGAGAGTAACTGAATAACTGTCACTCTTAGAATCTCTGTGTATGACCAAGACAGTCGCGACAGCCAATCAGAGTTCAGGCTGCCTCACACAGATGAGACTGACAGAGCCTCTCAGTACACGCCCACATCTATCAAGCTTGAATCCTCAAGTAGTTTGCAGGCGCAATCTAACTTTATACATGTAAACATTATCTCTGCACCTGTGCCTCTATATTCATATTCTGTCAGAATTCTCCCTTCCTGTGACCTTGGGCAAAGGACCCCAGAGAAGAGGTGGCAATAAAGAAGGTTGTTTGGCATGTCACACTGGAAATTTCCTGATCCACAAACAATATTGGGCTGTTAGCCTTGTAACCTAGCACTGCCAGTAATGTAAACAATGATGGTTCACGCATTAATAATCTTCACTAGATAACCACATTACCACGGCGTGACATGCACATATATACATGAGGGCTGGTTTGCACCACAGATGACGAACATGCCTCCATGTGTTCCAGTGCCTGTGTGCTAGTAGTTGCTACTGGTTCCCACAAGTGCTACAAGGACTTGCAGAGCGAGCCAGCCTTCCCACACCTGCCGTTTACCATCTCACTTGCCAGCAATGTACGGCTCCTTCTGAGCATCTAAGGGAAAAATGCCATTGCTGCCTTGTCCCTGCCTGCCAGGAAAAACACAGGTAAAAGCAACACTGATTCTGAGGGCTGGAAAGAGGTGCTCTCGGGGTTGCCAACCTCCAGCTGGTGGCCAGAGATCTTCTGCTATTGAAACGGATTGCCAGGTGACAGAGATCAGTTCACCTGGAGAAAAAGGCCACTGTGGAAGCTGAATGCTATGGCATTATTATTGAAGTTCCCTCTCCAAACTCCACCCTCTTCAGCCTCCATCCCCCAAATCTCCAGGTATTCCCTAACCTGGAGCTGACAAGCCTAGGAAAGTGCCTGTAGCAGCTATCTGTTCTGACAGCTGCTGCAGGCACTCGGCACCTTCTAAACAAAAACTATTGAACTGTGCTTTTTTTTATTGGATGTGGTCAACATTTTCAGCTGACCTCATTAAAGGGATGCACAACCACAGGTGACCTACCCACCACTCCATACTGACTGTGATGTTCCTGTGGAGAAACAACCTAAGAGCCTGTGCAAAGTTTATATAGCATCTGTACATAATGTTCTGTATGGAAAGGGGTAAAGTTTTAGGAAGATGATCTTGATAAAGCTATGTGGCCAAAATGAGGGTGATTTTACTTGCAGAACTGATTTTCAGGGTCATACGAGGAGGCCAGGGTCTGCAAAGCAGTGGAGATGTTTCACAGTTACCATAAGAATGGTTCTTTGGGAGGGTTTTACTATATTTAGAGGACAATCTCTATATTTATAGGGAATCTAAAGCGGTTATAAATGATTGGTTAGTGGACAGTCTATCGAGTCAGTAGTCTATTTAATTACTTAAATTATCTATAGTCCGCCTTTCTCACTTGGTCTCAAGGTGAATTGCACAGAGTGAGTCAATCAAAAGGATGGGAAATTCAATAAACAGTACAATAAGACTAGGGCTGTAGAACCAACCAGAAGTCTGAAAACATGAGTGAAGCAAAGCGCAAGTATTAACATGACACATTAAATGATGTAAAAGTTACAAAGTAGGATCCTAGTTTCAGCAAGCTATGCACAGGAGTCGAGAGTAGAGACCACAGTCCCTCTTCAAGAAGAGATTGTGTCCTCTGTATCTAAAGGTGTGCTTGCATAGGAAAGCTTAGACCTTGAATTAAACTTTGTTGGTCTTAGAGGTGCCACTGGACTTAAACTTTAACCTGGAATTGCTTCTCTAGCATGGGAACATAATTGTTGTTCTCTGTGTTGCAATGAACACACACACACAACAAGCAAGAGAGAGATTAATTAGCTATTTAATTGCCAAACTGAGCAGTTCGGCTATATATAAGGAGGGCAAGAGAGGATAAGGATAACAAATAGAATGTTTTGGATAATGAATAGAATTTGTTGGGTGATAGGGATCAGTTTAATAACTGGGTACGGTAGAGAGAAGGAAAACAGCACACTGTTTTTGACCTGAATGAAACATGACTAGTTGTTTGGCAAAGATTTCTAGAATCTGCTTCTAAAAATGTTTTTTTTTTAAATGAAAATATACCTTTGATAACAACCAACCAAATGATACCTAGCACTGTGCAAGCGTTCAAACTCAACAGAGCTCTTCATTAGGCTTGATGTTACAATTTAAAAAAACTGTTTATCTGTAACACCCAGCCTGAGAAGAGTGCTGCTGAATGTGAAAACTTGCAGAGTTAGGTGTCACTGGTTGGTCCTAATCAAAGTTGTTACATGGATAGTGTTGTGACGTCTTGGTGTTTCCTTCTCTGGGACTGACACAGCTGCTAACCATTTCGTCCAAAAAGAAATATGCCTATCTTGGGCAACTGGAATGATTCCTTGGTTTCTTTTTATACTTCCAAAATGGCAATGGGCTTTGTTAATGCTATGTTTTGTTGTTGGTATTTGTTCTCTGTGTGTAAATTTTAAAAAATATTATTTAAAAAAATGGCAATGGGTGTTTTTCCCCCACCCCATGAACTCTGACCTCTGGTGCTCCAGTAACTGTCAAATGCAGGCAGAAATATTGACTTAGCTCCAGACTGGGACACCCACGAACCACAACTAAAGAATGAGGCATCCGCGCACATACCAGTATCTGCTGAATGGGAATGACATGCATGTGTGCATATCTTGCAGTGTTCCTGAAACCACTGATCATGCATTGCTCGGCTTGTCCCCGTTTTTTATAAAGCTCACCCTACTTTTTGCACCTCTTCGATATACAAGATGTGGCTCTAAGATTCATTCCTTCTTAATAATATTAATCTGCATGTTCTCTTCCTGTTTGTAAAAACAATCATCTGGCTGTGCTCTTTTGAAGACCTTGTGGATGAATGAGTCACAATGGTGGGCTGACGGAAGAGAGCAATGCCCGAATAGAATGGAACATTCTATTCCATAGACCCATTGTTTGGCTTTCTCCAGGCCCAACAGATCTTCAGAGGCAATGGCCTGCTGGGAACTTCCACAGTAAGCTGAACATCCAGCTTGCCCCAGTCCCTGGGTATCTAAGAGTCGGCAACATTCTCCTCACTCCTGCTGGTCAGTAGAGACAGGAAGGCTACCCTTGGGAGTGTAAGAACTCAGCTCAAGTTGGTTTGTCCATCCCTACCTCCTCAATGTCTAGGGAGCTTTATGAAGGGGTGGGAGACAAAGCAAAAAGACAGTAAAAGTTATCTGTACCCCAACAGGCATCTAATTTACACCAGAGAAGCAAAAATCAAAAACAGACTTATGACACCTGGGGGATGCACAGATCTGCCCTCACAGAGGGAGAGCTTGTACCTGAAGGCGGGCCGGGGGGGGGCTCTACAACTTACCTGGCTGCTTCTTGCTCCTTGTGGCCTGACTGAGGGCTGCTGGGAGCAGGGGGTGGGGCTTGTTGCATGTACCCCCCCCGGGCTCCTTATTGCTGGAGCTCCAACTCCTGTGCGCTCCTGCAGGAAATGACCCCTGGTGTTGGTCATGATAGTTCCATACACTATTTAACAATTTTACCATGCAATATCTTTTTTAAAAAAATAAATATATTTTTATTGTTTGTTTAGTCTGTTACATCGAATATTTGTATCTATTTACAGTTTCACCCCTTTCCTCCCTTCCTCCCTCCCTTCCTTTTAATCTTGGTTTTTTCATCCCAGCCATGGGCACAAAGTCTTAATCTTCCACTGAATGTCTTTTCTTCTTTCTTTCAGTATCCAATCTAGGTAAGTCTTCCATCTGGTCTTTATTTCCGTGGATTTTTCTTCCCATGTTGTTCCCTTGTTGATTGACCCCACGATATCTGACTGTATAAAGTCAAACAAATAGTTGCGCCAGATTTCTATTGTCCATTTACTTTTGTCTTTCCAACCCAGAGCTATAACCGCCTTTCCCACCAGTATCATAGCCTTAACTAGATTTAGCCATAGCCCTGTTGAAGGTATGTGGTATATACCTGTTGTTAAAGAGTTTCGTGGAAGACTCAAAATAAACACACCAAATACGGTTAAGTCAAATGGTGTTTATATAACTATTAACTGGTGAATGATTAAACAATAACTTTGTATATAATAACAGATTAACATAGAGCTAACAACAGTTGTGCTCACAGACAGACCAACTGACAGAGAGTAACTGAATAACTGTCACTCTTAGAATCTCTGTGTATGACCAAGACAGTCGCGACAGCCAATCAGAGTTCAGGCTGCCTCACACAGATGAGACTGACAGAACCTCTCAGTACACGCCCACATCTATCAAGCTTGAATCCTCAAGTAGTTTGCAGGCGCAATCTAACTTTATACATGTAAACATTATCTCTGCACTTGTGCCTCTATATTCATATTCTGACAAGAACATGTGATAATATTCAAAGGCAAAAGGTGGCTTGGGAGTGTAGTACATAATTTTGGTTATGAACTTGTCACAATGGAAGTATCATTAATGTATATTGAAAATCTTTAGGCAAAATAGAGCCAATATATTGACAGTCCTTGGCCCCGGTCTCACCGCAGGAAAAGCCGGGGCGGAAGTGCGGCTTTTTAGAGCCGCAGCAAAAGAGAAGCGCAGCAGCGGGATCAGGCAGATCCCCGAGCCGCTGCACATATGCTTCCCAGCGTGATCAGATGCAAGGGGGAAGCCACGAATGGGAGAGCCAGGCGAGTCAGGTGCGCATGTGTGCACCTGCACAGTTCGGCAGGGGGCCTTGCATGCTTCGGGAGACAGGCACGTCGGTGATCACATGGCTGCCCGTGCTGTGGATTTTCCAGTAGGTAGTAGTGTTTTGCAGGTTTATTTTAACTCCACATCTTTGGCTGGAACAGACAGATCAGGGACGAGTGCACACCGCTTCCCAGATGTTGCGGTGTGATTGCGCCTGCTTGATGCGCCCCGATCCGTCCCTCTTGCGGATCAAATCCTCCTGTGTGACTGGGACCACTGTGAGCTAATAGAGCCCAAAGACAAAGCAAAACAACTAACAACCTTAAAATGTTTTTTATGCCAATAAAGGTACTGACTGACTGACATTTAAATGTTCTTTACCTTTCTTGAATGAGGCCTTGATGAAGAATGGACAGAAGTTCTCACTCCTTCTGGATTATGGATAACTAGGAGTAAGGCCCATTGTGGGAAGAAATACAATGAGCGCTATAATGAAGCACCAGGTGAGTGTCCCAACTGTGACTGGTGGGGTGGCAGAGGGAAGGGGAAAATAGGAGGCAAGCCATGTTTATTTCCTTCTGCTTTGCTATAAGGCAGGGCTGTCCCAAGTCATTTTACTGCCCCAAGTGGGTAGTATGTGAGGACAGCCTCATGGTAACAGGTATGGTTCCCTCCACCCCTGACTTATGTTGATTTGGGGCTATGCAATGGCAGCGAAGGTAGAAAAGCCCCTCCTCCAGTGCCACGTTTTCTGGGTTCCAAGGGTCTGGAAAGTGGTTCCATAGCCAATTACAGGGTTGCCAACTCTGGGTTGGGAAATACCTGTAGATTTGAGGGGTAGAGCCTGGGGTGGGCAGGGGTTGGGGTGCGGAGGGACCTCAGCAGGGTACAATGCCATAGAGTCCATTGCCCAAAGCAGCCATTCTCTCCAGGAGAACTGAGCTTGGAGATCTCCAGATGCTACCTGGAGGCTGGCAATACTAAGGGGAGAACCAGACCTGTAGATTTGATGGGTTGAGCCTGGGGAGGGCAGGGTTTGGGATGTGGAGAGACTTCAGCAGGGTATAATGCCATAGAGTCCACTGCCCAAAGCAACCATTGTAATAGCTGGGAAATTTTCTGTAGGGGAAGTGATGTGTTGTGGCTGGGGAACACAGTCATTTCTGGGAGATCTCCGGGCCCCACAGGGAGATTGGCAACTCCAGCGACCATTTAAAGGAAGATTGGGATATGTATTTTGGCAACTCCAGTGACCGTTTAAGGGAAAATTGGGATATGAATTTTACCTCAGGACACATTCAATGACTCACAACAACAAACTGTTTAGAAAGTTAAAGGTGAAGGCCAATCAGGCCGCATATGCAAATGACCTCTGTGTTCCGACTGGCTATTGGGGGGAGAGGAACAGCAAACTGTTTAGAATGTTGGAGGAGGGACTCAGGTAACGCAACCAGTGGATAGGGACAGCTTCTGAGTGACAGATCAGGGAGCCAACTGATTTGGGAGTGTGTGGAAAGTTCAGGAGAGTCCACGACCAAAACAGAATTACTATATAGAGAGATACCATATCAAGCAGTATAGACCCAGTGAGAAGTTCTCTGCCTAATTTAGCCCATTGCATTTGGGCTTGTGAGACGAGAATTAAACTGATGCAGAGTATGGGTTGGGTTCTGTCTTGTAGTGGAGGCACTTGCCTTCCGTGTAAGGAGCCATGTCCTGTCTCAAGACACTTGTATGGAACACCCGGACCCTCAATTACTTTTGGTTGCGGCTTAGGAATGGATAGCTTATGGTGCTATGGTGCCACAAAAGAGCTTCTGATACACAGTAATTGTCTAAGATGGGTTAAATTCAATGAAGGTGCGAGTGGAGTCTCTTCATATGATGTTCATGGTAACCTGGGTTCCATTTAGGGTTTGCCAACTTCCAGGTGGGGCCTGGATGTGTCCTGAAATTACAACTGATCTCCAGTAGAAAGATCAGTTCTCGTATTTAAAAATGGCAGTCTTGGAGAGTGGCCCGTATGACATCCCACCCCTGCTGAGCTCCCTCACCTTCCCACACGCCGTCTGCCCCAGGCTCCTCCTTCAAATCTCCAGGAATTTCCCAAGTTGAGATGGGGAACCCTAATGCCATTGGCTGCTTCCCTTCCTTCTTAGATTTGTTGTTTTTCAGTTGCACAGTCAAGTTCGACTCTTCATGACCCCATGGAACACATCATGCCAGGCCCTCTTGTATTCCACCGTCCTCCACAGTTTGCTTAATTTAATGTTTGTCACATCAATCACCCATTCCCGTCCACTTTAGTTCTTTGATTCCCAAGATGTTGATTCTCAGTCTTGCCATCTCATTTTTTACCACATCAGACTTACTTTGATTCATAGATCTTACCAGGGGTCGTTTCGTAGAAAAAGAGCTAGGGGAACTCATTAGCATAACTCATTAGCATATGCCACACCCCCTGAAATCACCGGAAGTGTGTCATAAGGCCACACCCCCTGACATCACCGGAAGTGTGTCATAAGGCCACACACCCCGCCCCCACCCATCCCGGCCGCCACCGCTGGCCTTGCAGCTCCACTGCCGAGCCCCATGAGGGGCCCGGCGGTGGACCTGCAAGGCCGGCAGGAGTGCGAGGAAGCCCCGCGAAGGCCCTCCCTGGCCCCAGGCAGGCAGGGGTGGGGAGAGGCAGGGAGGAAGCAACTTACCCTCCCTCTTCTCCTGCCTCCTCCTGGCTGAATGAGGGCCGGAAGCAGGGGGCGGGGCTTCGTCATGTGCCCCGCCCCCCGTACCTCACCCGGGGGAACTGCGATCCCCCGCGATCCCCCCCGAAATGACCTCTGGATCTTACATTCCAGGTTCCTCTGCAGTATTGTTCTTTGCAGCATCGGACTTTCCTTTCACCATCAGACACATCCACAGCTTAGCATCCTTCCGGCTTTGGCCCAGCCGCTTCACTCTTTCTGGGGTTAGTTGTACTTGCCCTCTGCTCTTTCCCAGTAGCATATTGGACACCTTCCGACCCGAGGGGCTCATCTTCCGGCGTCATCTCTTTTAGCCTTTTGTTACTGTCCATGGGGTTTTCTTGGCAAAAATATTGGAGTGTGTTGCCATTTCCTTCTCCAGTGGATCACGTTTTGTCTGAGTTCTCTGCTGTGGCCTGTCCATCCACGGCATAGGCCACAGCCTCATCAAACCACGCAAGCCCCTCGCCACGTCAAGGCAGTGATCCATGACAGAGCCTTCTTAGATTGCACTGGGTTTAAACTTAATTAGTTGTCTGAATCTTTAAAACCAAAAAGTATGCTTGTGCATAATGCTAACCTCTGTGCCGGCAATCAACATGTGTGTGGGCATTTGCTCTACCTGAAAAAAACAACAACCAAATGCTAAATTGGATCCTTATTTTTGAGTACTTGAAACCAGAAAACACTGACTTAGCTCTCATTCCACGAAACTTCCTCACAGGTGTCTTCCACACAGGGATGGGATTTTGTGGTTCCCCCATTGGTGGTACAGTTGCAGATTAAGCACAGCAACAATAAAAACAATATTCTAGTTCCATTTTTTTCCACAAATACAAAGCCACGGGGCTACCATGAGGAAAGGGTCAGGGAGAATGGCTGCCATGAACAGGAAACTTCAAATCCCTCCCCCAACACACACACAGCCGCCATCCTGATTTTACTTCAGTCTTTTCCCAAACTTCAGAGCAAAGCAGGTTTGAGAAAGACTGGACAAAGCCTGGGATATCCCCAGAGATACATGAATGCGCTATAATGATGTGAGGAAGGAGGGGGGAAAACAATTCCCAAAAGCACTGAACTTGGGGCAGATGTTGAAGAAACCGCAGTAAACTTTTCCTCTAACATGGGGAAAGTAGTCTTGGGCAAGGGAGGGTGAAAAAACTACCAGAAGGGAAACTCTTTATCACCCACCCCTGCACTCTTTCAGGCCTTGGCTGCATATGTTGAGAAAAAGAAAACCACATATAACGTAACTAATGGCTTTTCTGCATTCTCAATTTCATCACTTGTAAACCGCTTTCTTTCTTTCTGTGGCCAGGAATCTCGTAGAAAAAATGGTGCGGCCTTTATAGTCAACAAGAGAGTGCCAAAGTCAGTACTGAGATACAATCTCAAAAATGACAGAATGATTTCAGTACGATTCCAAGGCAAACCATTCAACATCACAGTAATCCAAGTCTATGCCCCAACCACTGATGCAGAAGAAGCTGAAGTGGACCGGTTCTATGAAGACCTACAACAGCTCCTAGAACTAACACCAAAAAATGATGTCCTCATCATCATAGGGGACTGGAATGCCTAAGTAGGAAGTCAAAAGGTAACGGGAATAACAGACAAGTTTGGCCTTGGAAAGCAAAATGAAGCAGGGCAAAGGTTAACAGAGTTTTGTCAAGAGAACACACTGGTCATAGTGAACACCCTTTTCCAACAACCTAAGAGGCGACTCTACACATGGACATCACTAGATGGGCAACACCGAAATCAGATTGACTATATAATTTGCAGTCAAAGATGGAGAAGCTCTATCCAGTCAGTAAAAACAAGACCTGGAGCTGACAGTGGCTCAGATCATGAGCTACTCATTGCAAAATTCAGACTTAAACTGAAGAAAATTGGGAAAACCACTAGGCCATTCAGGTTTGACCTAGATGGCATCCCTGATGAATATACAGTAGAGGTGAAGAATAGATTCAAGGGTCTAGATTTGATAGATAGAGTGCCTGAAGAACTATGGACAGAGGTTCGTGACATCGTACAGGAGGCAGCAATCACCACCATACCAAAGAAAAAGAAATGCAAGAAAGCAAAGAGAGATCTCTAGGCCCCACCTGGAGGTTGGCAACCTGATGCCTTATACAGAATCAGCCCATTGGTATTGTCTGTTCAGATGGGCAGAGGTTCTCCAGGGTCTTTCACATCACTTCCTTTTAATTGGAGATGCCAGAGATTGAAAATGGGGCCTTCTGAATGCAAAGCAGAAGCTTTTCCACTGAGGTATTTCTCATGAAGAATTCTAACACTGGGAAAGAAAACTATTCCAGATTCCTGTTCCCAGCCCTCTGATTGGAATCATGGTCCACCACAATCAAGTCATTGATGGCACATTGTTTCAAATGTTCTTTTTGGGATGGTCTAGCTCTAGCTGGTCAAGAATTAGGGCAGTTTGTAATTTTTTAAGCTCTTTGACCCTAATACCCTTTGGTGTGCAAGAAAGAGTCTGTGTTTTCAAAACATTTTTGCAATGTTTAGACTTGTAGCTCAGCAAAAAAAAATTCTCATCAAGCTTCACTTTGAGAAGGAGCATCAGATAGCTGTTCTCAGTGATGCAGGTAAAGTTATGCAGCTGAAGGTGTCTGTCATTGCTAGGGTTGTCAGCACTGGATTGGGTAATTCTTGGAGATTTGGGGGTGGTGCCTTTGGAGGGGTGGGTTTGAGGAGGAGATGGAGCTCAGCATGACATAATGCCATATGGTCCACCCTCAAAAACAGCCATTTTCTCCAGGGGAACTGACCTATGAAGCCCAGAGATCAGTCATAATTCCAGAAGACCTCTAAGCTCCAACTTGAGGTTGGTAATGCTAGCATTGTTCAAAACAAAAAAATCTTAAAGCCTAAAAGAGGATAGGAAATACCTTAAAGTCTTTTCAGTGCCTACTTTTTCTGGGTCTAGGGACATACCTGAGGTCCCTTCACTGGCTGCCTATTTCTGGGTCCAGTTTAAGTTGCTGGTAACCTACAGCCTTGTCGTGGCGAGGGGGCTTGCGCAGTTCAATGAAGCTGTGGGCTATGCCGTGAAGGGCCACCCAAGACGGACAGGCCACAGCAGAGAACTCAGACCAAGCGTGATCCACCTGGAGAAGGAAATGGCAACCCACTCCAGTATTTTTGCCAAGAAAACCCCATGGACAGTATCAAAAGGCTAAAAGATATGACGCCGGAAGATGAGCCCCTCAGGTCGGAAGGTGTCCAATATGCTACTGAGGAAGAGCAGAGGACAAGTACAAGTAACCCCAGAAAGAGTGAAGCGGCTGGGCCAAAGCCGAAAGGACGCTCAGTTGTGGATGTGTCTGATGGTGAAAGGAAAGTCCAATGCTGCAAAGAACAATACTACATAGGAACCTGGAATGTAAGATCTATGAATCAAGGTAAGCTTGACGTGGTCAAAAATGAGATGGCAAGACTGAACATCGATATCCTAGGAATCAGTGAACTAAAGTGGACAGGAATGGGCGAATTTAACTCAGAAGACCATTATATCTACTACTGTGGCCAGGAATCTCGTAGAAAAAATGGTGTGGCCTTTATAGTCAACAAGAGAGTGCAAAAGGCAGTACTGGGATACAATCTCAAAAATGACAGAATGATTTCTGTCCGATTCCAAGGCAAACCATTCAACATCACAGTAATCCAAGTCTATGCCCCAACCACTGATGCAGAAGAGGCTGAAGTGGACCGGTTCTATGAAGACCTACAACACCTCCTAGAACTAACACCAAAAAATGATGTCCTCATCATCATAGGGGACTGGAATGCTAAAGTAGGAAGTCAAAAGGTAACTGGAATAACAGACAAGTTTGGCCTTGGAAAGCAAAATGAAGCAGGGCAAAGGTTAACAGAGTTTTGTCAAGAGAACACACTGGTCATAGCGAACACCCTTTTCCAACAACCTAAGAGGCGACTCTACACATGGACATCACCAGATGGGCAACACCGAAATCAGATTGACTATATAATTTGCAGTCAAAGATGGAGAAGCTCTATTCAGTCAGTAAAAACAAGACCTGGAGCTGACTGTGGTTCAGATCATGAGCTACTCATTGCAAAATTCAGACTTAAACTGAAGAAAATTGGGAAAACCACGAGGCCATTCAGGTTTGACCTAGATCGCATCCCTGATGAATATACAGTAGAGGTGAAGAATAGATTCAAGGGTCTGGATTTGATAGATAGAGTGCCTGAAGAACTATGGACGGAGGTTCGTGACATTGTACAGGAGGCAGCAATCACCACCATCCCAAAGAAAAAGAAATGTAAGAAAGCAAAGTGGCTTTCTGATGAGGCTTTACAAATAGCAGAGGAAAGAAGGAAAGCGAAAGGCAAAGGAGAAAAGGTTTACCCAACTGAATGCAGATTTCCAGAGAACAGCAAGGAGAGATAAGGAGGCCTTCCTGAATGAACAATGCAAAGTAATAGAGGAAAACAATAGAATGGGAAGGACTAGAGATCTCTTCAAGAAAATTGGAGAAATCAAGGGAGCGTTCCATGCAAAGCTGGCCATGATAAAGGACAAAAACGGTAGGGACCTAACAGAAGCAGAAGAGATTAGGAAAAGATGGCAAGAATACACAGAAGAACTATACAAGAAAGACCTTGATGTCGTTGACAATCACAGCGGTATAATCACTGACCTCGAGCCAGACATCCTGGAATGTGAAGTTAAATGGGCCTTAGAAAACATTACTAACAACAAAGCTAGTGGAGGTGATGGTATCCCAGCTGAGCTATTCAAAGTCTTAAAAGATGATGCTGTTAAAGTGCTGCACTCAATTTGCCAGCAAATTTGGAAAATGCAACACTGGCCACAGGATTGGAAAAGGTCAGTATACATTCCAATCCCAAAGAAGGGCAATGCCAAGGTATGTTCAAATTATCGCACAATTGTACTCATATCACACGCTAGCAAGGTCATGCTCAAGATCCTACAAGCTAGGCTTCAACAGTACGTGGACAGAGAAGTACAAACTGGGTTTCAAAGAAGTAGAGGAACTAGAGATCAAATTGCCAACATTTGCTGGATTATGGAGAAAGCAAGAGAGTACCAGAAAAACATCTACTTTTGCTTCATTGACTATGCTAAAGCCTTTGACTGTGTGGATCACAACAAACTATGGCAGGTCCTTAAAGAGATGGGAGTACCAGACCACCTCACATGTCTCTTGAGAAACCTGTATAAGGGCCAAGAAGCGACAGTTAGAACCGGATACGGAACAACTGATTGGTTCAGCATAGGAAAAGGAGTACGACAAGGATGTATACTGTCACCTTGCTTATTTAATATATATGCAGAGTACATCATGCGAAATGCTGGCCTGGATGAATCACAAGCGGGAATTAAGATTGCTGGGGAAAAGATCAACAACCTCAGATATGCAGACGATACCACTCTAATGGCAGAAAGTGAAGAGGACCTAAAGAGCCTCTTGCTCAGGGTAAAAGAGGAGAGCGCAAAAGTGGGCTTGAAGCTCAACATCAAAAAAACTAAGATCATGGCATCCGGCCCCATCACTCCTTGGCAAATAGAAGGGGAAGCTGTGGAAGTAGTGACAGACTTCACGTTCCTGGGATCCCAGATCACCGCAGACTGTGACTGCAGCCATGAAATTAAAAGACGCCTGCTCCTTGGGAGGAAAGCGATGGCGAACCTAAACAGCATGATAAAAAGTAGAGACATCACCCTGCCAACAAAAGTCCGCATGGTCAAAGCAATGGTATTCCCAGTAGTCATGTATGGCTGCGAGAGTTGGACTATAAGGAAGGCCGAGCGCCGAAGAATAGACTCTTTTGAACTATGGTGCTGGAAAAGACTCTTGAGAGTTCCTTGGACTGCAAGAAGATCAAATCAGTCAATCTTAAAAGATATCAACCCTGACTGTTCCCTGGAAGGCCAGATAAGGAAACTGAAGCTCAAATACTTTGGCCACCCAATGAGAAGGGAGCACTCCCTGGAGAAGACCCTGATGCTGGGAAAGATTGAAGGTCAAAGAAGACGGGGACGGCAAAGGATGAGATGGTTAGACAGTGTCATAGATCCAACGAACATGAAATTGAGCCAACTTCAGAGGACGGCGGAAGACCGGAAGGCCTGGCGTGATCTGGTCCATGGGGTCGCAAAGAGTCAGACTCGACTGTGTGACTGAACAACAACAAAAACCTCTTTCTTCAGGGTTTGTTTGTTTGTCCCACATGTGTTATGCTCCCTCTAGTGGTCAATTCAATATTACACCAATTTATGTACACAGCTTGTCCAATTTAAATGTCAGGTTTTTATGCCAGAGATAAACTAATGTACTATTGAATTGACTACAAGAGGGAGCAAAAGACATGCAGAAACCCCCTCCCCAAAAAAACCAAGAACTTACAAGTGAGGAATATGAGGGAAAGCTCTGAGATTCAGTTTGAGCCTCGGCTTGATGTAGAGAAAATTGCCATCACTGTACAGACCAATGGATGCTGACAGCCATTGGGTCTCCTTCGGGTTAGCCATCTCCAAGTGGGCGCTGGAACTACAGCTTCTTTCCAGACTACAGGGATCAGTTCCCCTGGAGGAAATGGCAGCCTTGGAGGTCAGATCCTGTGGCGTTGCATCCCTGCTGGTCTCCAGGAGTTCCCTAACCTGGAGTAGAGTTACACCTGGCTCCTCAGTTGCCAAATGGTGGCAAGAGAGGTTTCTGTGGAGGGATGGAGCCTTGGAACTTGCTCAAGTACAACCTGGGAAGGGAACAAGTTGGATTGTCAACCTCCAGGTGTGGCCTGGAGAGCTCTGAGAATTATAACTGATCTCCAGGCTACAGAGATCAGTTCCTATGTCTATGTGTCAAAGAAGGAGGAGGAGGAGGAGGAGGAGGAGAAGATTGGATTTATACCCCACCCTTCACTACCCAAAGGTGTCTCAGAGCAGTTTACAAACTCCTTTCCCTTCCCCTCCCCACAACAGAGACCCTGTGAGGTACGTGGGGCTGAGAGAGCTCTTGACAGAAACTGCTCTTTCAAGGACAGCTCTGACAGAACTATGGCTTGCCCAAGGTCATCCAGCAGCTGCAAGTGGAGGACTGGGGAATCAGACCTGGTTCTCCTCCCAGATTAGAGTCCACACACTTAACCACTAGACCAAACTTGCTCTCAGATTATACCCTACTGAAGTCCTTCGCCAGGCTCTGCTCCAAAATATCTGGGAATTTCCCAACGGGATCCAGCTAGGCTCTTCTTATGTTCTTACCATTTCCTTGAGAAAGTATTTTCCGGGGTGCCAGGGGGCACGGACACTTGAACTGAATCTTCATCGACAACAAAGTCACTGCGGCTAGGAAGTCAGCTGCAACTCCTTCATTATTCAGGCAATGCAGAGCTCGGGTTTCTTTGCTATGACACACCACAACTCCTCTGCTCGCACTCAGGCCAATGCCCTCCATTCCTTGGTTATTTTCCCTCTTTGAAGGCTGGTCCTACCTTAGCCCCCACTCCCTCTTTCCTCCCAGGGAGCCTTTCCCCAGCCTCTCCCCAGGACACGTGCTTGCCTCCTGCACTAAAGACTGATCCTACTCATGGTCCTAGTGACCCCTTTCATATGCCTCTGCAGGGGGCCAGGGGGCTGGCAGACCAATGTTTCCATGGACCAGTCTGGCATCTGGGTCCTGACATCTCTGGGTGTAGAACTCTCCAGCAGTTTTTCCTTGGGGACTCCCATCCAGTTGCCACAACTGCTGGTTTCGAGGGGACCTTTCTGGAGTTGGATCACTGTTGCGGTGCGGAGCCAAACCCAAAATTGCCCTCTGCTTTTTCTGGGAGGCCACCTTCATTCCTGGGCCCATCATACCCCTCCCTGTTCTGCCCAGCCTCAAGGTGTAGCATCTGCCCAGGGTGGGACCTCACACACTTGTATTAATTTTAGGGTTGGACA
>NW_015167528.1:606511-698467 GCF_001447785.1 Gekko japonicus | reverse complement strand
AATGGTGGAGGAAACCTGCAATGGGATACAAACACAGGGACAGATAATGGTCCCATTCCAGCTATTGGTCTCCTTGAATCCTCTGCTTTTGATTGCTTGCAGCACTTCATGACCTACCCACATAGCCTCATCTTGCCTGAATAGCCTCAGTGTGTCTGCATAGAACAAAGTTTGAGTCCAGTCACACCTTCAAGACCAACAAAAATTAATTCTGGGTATAAGCTTTTGTGTGCATGCACACTTCATCGATGTATCTGATGAAGTGTGCATCCACATGTGTATAGATTCTGCCCCCCCAGGCCAGTCTAGGGATGGAGGGGAAAACTCTACACTGGCTCAGTACATTACACAATAACCCAGAAAGGTAGGCCCTCTGGATTTCAGAACACTATAGCCACCAGGATCTCTAAATTTAATCCCTCACCAGCCTGAGATTGGAGATCCACAATCTCATCTGGCATGTGGGTTTTACACATTAGCAACTCTACTCAGAGTACAGTTAATCTTACCAAGGTAGCATAATTGGTCAGCGGTTTAGGCTGCAAGATTTAGCTTGGAATTCAGTTACACATCAAAACAGACACTATTTATAAACAAGAATAAGGTTTATTCAGTACAGAACTTAGCACAACTAGAAGGGTTTCAAAATAACAGCCTAGGCAAGTTTTGCCTTAACTAAACAGTAAGAAGCATATTTACCAACATTAGGGTAGCATCCAAGAGTTCAATATTGTCCATTGGAATAGTCCAGGTACCCTCAAGGGGGTTTGAGGAGGAACATCCCCTCCTTGCCTTCATGTGCTCTAAGGCCCAAGGGGATCCTTTGTTCTCCCACAGACCACATGGCAGGACAAGAGCATTTCAGGGGTATGTCCACAGAGCAGCAGAGATAGCAGGAACAGAAGAGAGAGAACATCTGAGCACTCCTCCAAGGGTCAGACAATTAAAAACCCCAATCTAATCATGACTAGCCATGGCCATCAGCCAATCACGGGTAGGAAGGGGGTGTCCAACTTTTGGGTTGTCATGGCAATGGGTGGGGGATAGGCTAGGTCTGGGGAACACCCTCTGCAGTCAAATGATCCCCAAACTCCAGCTTCTCCATGATCTATATGCAGTTTCTGGCATGCTGGCCTAGCTTCCAGCATGGAGGTGTGGAGGCATGTTTTTATGGCACGGCAATAGAGGCCACCTGGACCTCTCTATTTGGCTTCAACAGGAAATCAACACAGCAGGGTATCAGCAAGACACATTCCAGGGGGAGGCAGGGGTTTATAGGAATCAATATTTCTATACAACGTGAAAGCTTACAATGTGAAATTTAGGATTAAACTTGAAGAAGCGAGCAGTGACTCATGAAAGCTCATACCCAACCACAAACTTTGGTAGTCTTTGGCCCCTGCCACACGGCAGGGGGAAAGCCTCTAAAGGCGCAGCTTTTAAAAGCCGTGCCAACGTTGAGACGCCGCGGCGGGATCCCACGGATCCCCTGGCCGCGACGCCTTTTCTCCCCGATGCAATCAAACGCCGGGGAGAAAACACGGCCCTAACCGGGAGCCGGCCGAACTGCGCATGTCCAAGCATGCGCAGTTCAGCTCGGAGTCGGGGACGTGCCAGCACATCCTTGCGCCAGTGATCAGACTCCCGGTTTGCGGTGCAGCAGGGAGATGAACCACCTCGGTAGGTGGTTCCTACTTGATCCGACTCAGCGAGTGGATGGGCCAGTTCGAGGACAGAAGCACCACGCTTCCCAGATGTTGTGGTGTGATCGCGCTGGTTTGATCCGCCCCCGAACTGTCCTGCTAGTGGCCCAAATCCCCTCATGTGAACGGGACCTTTAAGGCACTACTGGGCTCTTTTCTACTGAATTAAACTTTGTTAGTCTTAAAGGTGCCATCAGATTTAAACTTTGTTTTGTTGCTTTAGACCATCACGGCTACCAACCTGAATCTATATCTGCATAGCAATTCACAGACTTGAGCATAACAATCCCTGTATTAATTCACTAGTGCCCTGGGGTCTTCTCCCAGCTATGGCACACCTGAAATTAGACATGTCATTAATTTCATGCCAAATTGTTCAATAGCTGAATGTACCAGGTTTGAATGTGGCAGTCAGTTATGAGCTAATCACCAGGTCTGCTCCATTCAGCACCAGACTATTTGAATGACCACTGAATAGCTTTGCACTGGGCTGCTGAACAACTGTGCATGGCAAAACACACTTCCAATGCAAATAGGTGGGCTGCCATTAATCACTGTGGACTGCTTAGATAAACATTGAACAGTAGGATTTTTTTTTTAATTTAAGACTTATTTAAATTATTTGTGACTGATTTAATTATCTAGTTAAACAACTGAATGCTGAGCAGAGTAGAACCATAGGATCATAACGATGAAAGGTACCCCATGGTCATCTAGTCCAACCCCCTGCACAATGCAGGAAATTCACAAATACCTCCTGTCATGCCCCCAGTGACACCTGTTCCATGCCCAGAAGATGGGGGGACCCTCCAGGATCCCTGGCCAAACTGATCTGGAGAAAAAATAATGTTTATTTATTTATTTTATTCAATTTTTATCCTGCCCTCCCTGCCAGGCAGGCTCAGGGCGGCTTCCTGACCCCAAAGTGGCAATCAGCATTTCCCTGGCCATTTAAGAAAGGGCCACAAGAACTAAGCACTGAGGCAACCCTTCCTGCTCATGATCTGCCTAAGCTCACAGAATCCACATTGCTGTCAGAGGGCCATCTTGCCTCTGTTTGAAAACCTCCAAAGAAGGAGAGCCCACCACCTCCTGAGGAAACCTGTTCCATTGAGGAGCTGCTCTAACTGTCAGGAAGTTCTTCCTAATGTTTAGCCGAAAACTCTTCTGATTTAATTTCAACCCGCTGGTTCTGTTCCGACCTTCTGGGGCAACAGAACACAACTCCGCACCATCCTTTATATGACAACCCTTCAAGTACTTGAAGATGGTTCTCATATCACCTCTCAGTCGTCTCCTCTCCAGGCTAAACATACCTAGCGCCTTCTACCTTTCCTCGTAGGACTTGGTCTCTAGCAAGGCAACAAAATAGGAGAGGGTAAAACTGTGCTGGGCTGGGTAAGAACCCACATTTATGAAAAGCCAACAGAGTTATACTGTACTGTCAGGAATACACTAAAGCAACCTGCCAAAAGTCATGATTGGGTCATCAAACAGATCCCAAAAATCATCTCTGTGAGGGCCCAAAAAACCTGTTGTTGTTGTTGTTCAGTCGCACAGTCGAATCCAACTCTTCGCGACCCCATGGATCATCTCCCGCCAGGCCCTCCTGTCTTCCGCCGTCCTCTGAAGTTGGCTCAATTTCATGTTCATTGCATCGATGACACCATCCAAAACCTGTTACTGTTCCCCAGATCTAACTCAAGTTCCCTGCTCCCGCTCCTTATCACCAATAAGACTTAGCAGTCCTGAAAAAAGATTTGGGCTTTGTCCCAGTTCCCTCTTATAATGATTTTCAGACACGGGTAGATGTGTTTTGGTTAACTAGGATGTTAAAGTTAAAATGCATGTTTGGCACTGATTCAGGTAGCTTTAATAAATTCAGACCTAAATCTTCCATTGTACCTAATGTGTCGGAACCCACTGTTACTACTTTTGAGAAGGTGGTCCTTCGGGACATTGCAGCCCTGGAGAACAGAAGTAAACACTGGAGAAAATACAATCTAACCAAAGAGGAGATGACTGCCTTATCTAATCTAACACGACCTAGAAATTACTATAAAACCTGCTGATAAGGGGGGGGGGGAGGAATTGTAGTCATGAATACATCAGATTATATTCAAGAAATCAACAGACAATTAAAGGATAGATCCTTTTATTTACCTAGTATGTCGGATCCTACTAAACACATCATGAATATTATCAAAGTTACTGTAACGGAAGCTGCCCTAATGGGATATATTAATGAACACACAGCTGCTTATCTTTTACAAAAATATCCAAAGGTGCCAACTTTTTATGTTTTACTAAAATACATAAGGGAATCCTACCTCCTCCAGGGAGACCTATTGTGAGCGGCATAGGTTCTCTTCTAGAACCTTTGGCTAAATATGTAGACTCTTTCCTACAGCCATTTATTCCAGGAATTAGAACATATATTAAGGACACCAAAGATCTGATTTGTAAGTTGGAAAACCTTAATGTGCCTGAAGATGTTTTCCTAGCTACGTTTGATGTTTCCTCACTTTACACTAATGTACCTTTTGATGAAGCACGTTTGATTTTGGAAAATTATCTAGATTTACTTACTATTAAGTCTCCTCCTACTCATTTTTTAATGGAGCTTGTTGACCTGATTTTTGAGAAGAACTTCTTTAGATTTGCAGATTCTTTTTATTTTCAAATCTGTGGTGTGGCTATGGGCAGCCCCATAGCACCCAGTGTGGCAAACATATATATGGCAGATTGGGAAGAGTTTATTTTTGATCAGTCACGTAATCCCTTCTATGACCACATATTTTTTTTGAAAATGTATATTGATGATATCATCTGTCTTTTTTGAGATGAAAGTAAATTTCAGCAACTTTGTGTATGGCTAAATTCTTTGCATGCCACTATTATGTTTACTGAACATCATCACCATCATCACATCAACTTTCTGGATGTGCTCATCACCATCAGTGATAATAGAACATTATATTTCAAGACTTTCTGTAAGAGCTCGGATAAGAATTCCTTTTTAAAATATGACTCTTCTCATTCACCTCAATTACGCAACAATATACCATATGGACAATTATTGAGACTTAAAAGAAATTCTACACTTCACTCTGATTATGAACAGGACTCTAAGAAAATGCTGGGTCAATTCTTAGACAGGGGGTACCCAAAACATATAGTCTATTCTGCTTATTCTAGAGCTAAAAAAGTAGATAGAATGTCCTGATTGCAGAACAAAGCCAAAACAGATAGAAATCGCATTCAGTGTGCTTTTCAATATAATCTCTTAGCAAAACCTATAAAAGCAATTATATTAAAGCATTGGCATTTACTCAGTGAGGTTCCGGAGTGCACCTTGACTCCTTTAATAGGTTTTAGAAGAACCAGAAATTTAGGAGATGTTTTGGTCCATTCTGATATGAGTAGACAACATAATACAGTTCCAGTCAGAGTGGGACACTTTAAATGTGGGAAAAGTTGTAATGTTTGTTCACTATCAATTGAAGGTTCTGTTTTCTAGCAAGTGAAGATTAATCATTTCAGTAATTGTAATACCTCTAATGTGGTATATGCCTGTGTATGTGTATGCAAATTGGTCTGCATAGGAATAAGTACAAGACCTATAAAAATATGCATTCAGGAATATCTATCTTGTATTAGGAACCAGGTGGAGTCTGCTCCAATGGTTGCCCATTTCAAATCTGCAGCACACAAACCAGAAGATTTTAAATTTATGGTATTGTTTCATTACAGATCACAAGCCTATAATCAAGTGGATGTATCCCAGGTTTTATTACAAAGAGAAGCTGAATTTATCTTTAGGCTACACACACTGATTCCATCAGGATTAAATCAGGAATTAGACTTGAGTTCTTTTCTGTAAATGGACAGTTCTTTTCTGTAAATGGATAGAACATGCCATCTTAAAACATAAGACCTGTTGCAGCCTACAAATTTTCCATTGAGACATTGTGCCACACTGAGGGAAGCTTAGCCAATTATTATATGCTGTAGACCCAGTCACATTAGAGCTTGCTATAGGAGCTCCCCAGTCATCAGGTTGGTAAATTTTAAAATGTTCTCTTTATTTTGAAATTTTTTTGTATGTGTTGTCATTGGAGAATTGTGAAATACATATTGTGCTTGTCTGCTTTTTTCTAGAATCTAAGCGCGGCAGCGTACATCAAAAATGTATAAGAATTAGCATTTTGAAACATGGGTGAGTTTATAAAATGTAAAATGCTCCTCTATATATATTAGAGTAATTTTTAATGTTTTTGGTTATTAAGCATGTTACACTCCATTGCAGCTTGCAGCACTTCATTCTAATGAAGAAATAATTACAGAATGACAAACCTGAAGAAGGATACGCAAACGGATAGTGTACTAGAACTCCGTCGTTTGTCTGTAACTAGTACTGTATTACTCGTACTGCTAAGCTTTATATCGCATATTGTAGTGTTATTGTTGTGATTTTGTTAATAATTGAATTCTAAACATTGCATATAAAAACCAACAAATATTGTTTAATTGTACACGGTGATTTACTGTTTTACTGGCTATTCTACACCGTGGTCCCGTTTGTTGTAATGTGATCAGTGAATGGCAGATGATGGTGTTTGAGCATCCCTAGCTGAAAGCACCCTCTCTTGCATTTCAACCTACCAGCTCCTGGACACCCATCCCCCCCAGTTTTTTTCCCCTTAATGACCTTCAAATAACTAGTTTGGTGAATACATTTGGTAAGCTTTTTTTTCCATATCATGAATGACACCGTGGTTTTTAAAAATCATATTTAAATTCATTCAGGAGGTGTGTATTTTGAGTGAGCTACACGGACACAACAGGTAAAGTAAGCATTCATTTACAGCCAAACGTTTCTATTTCCAGAGGGGATGTTTGGGGTTTGCCTCTGTTCTCCAAGGACTGACCACATCCTGGCTGTTTCTGGCTTGTAGATAGAGCATTTCTACACTTTTTCACTCTTTTTCCTCCCAGTTATATTGAAAGGACAAATTCAAATTACCTTGGTGGTCTTGGAAAAGCAATGAAGGGTGCTGAATATAAAAAAGTGAGTCAGTATTTGAAAACTGGCATCTGGGTATAAAATAATATCCTCATTTTAAGTTTTTATGGTCAAAGATGAATTGTCAAACATGGAGTCTCCTATAGAGCTGTCTATGTGGAAACCAGTATCTGGCTCAACATTGTAGAGATATACAATGAGACTGGGCAGCTTATTTTCATTTTATGTATTTTAATTTTGTTACTACATGACTGCTTTGTTTGTTATAATTATTTTTCTCATTCCCATTCTATGGAAACCACACTTGCCTCAGGCGGCCCCCAAACGAAGAAAGGGAACACCAGCTTGGGTTTAACTAGTTTATTTTAAGCTGATTTACATCATATTAAATATGCTAACATATTTAATTGGGTGGGCTGTGCTAAGCAGCCTGTCTATGGCTGCCTTTATTGGGAAGACCCACCCTAACTCCAAAATCAGCCAGCACCTTCGGCCAGCCTCATTTATCATTGCTTGCACATAATGTGCCGAGAGGTACCCAGCCCCTTTCCCTGATGCGCCGCACAGCCACTACCAGGTCCAGAAAGAAGTTGCTCAACACCAAGGGTTCTCCTTCCCAGCCACACCCTGCCACACAGCCAGTAAGATGCTGTTCCAGACACCACCACCCCATCATTCTCAGGGTAGTTGCCAAGCATCCCTATCCCTGCCAAACTAGTCATAGCTAAACTAGTCAAAGACCAGGCCCAGGGCTATTTTTGGGCAGGAACGCACAGGAACGGAGTTCCGGCTGGCTTCAGAGTTGGCCACACCCACTACAGCTAAAACCACTGCACGTGTGGCTACAGCGGAAAGGCCTGGAGAGTAACACCCCCCCCGGCAACTCCGAGGCGGGTGGGCCGGGGGAGCCGGGGAAGGATCGGGGAAGCATTTAAGCCAAGGGAAGGCATGGAGGTGTGGCCTAATAAGCTAATGAGCTGTGTTGTCAGGGGTGTGGCCAATATGCTAATGAGTTTGTGCTGCTGGGTGTGACCTATTTTGCTAATGAGTTCCTGCTGGGCTTTTTCTACAAAAAGAAAAGCCCTGAGCAGGCCTATTTAGACCAGGACTTCCCAAGACTTCCCAAAGCAGGTGAAAAAGGGCTCCCCCTTTGGCCAATCCAGGGAAGCAAAAAATATACATCCTGTTCAGCCCCAGTGACAACCAGCTGATCCCATGATGCCAAAAGGAAGGGAAGGTGGGTTAGCAGCCAGCAGCAGGGTGGAGGAAGTACGGCCAGAATGTATGCTTCCAAGGCACACCTGCGGTTTGCTTTTGTTTTTTAAAACATTTTTATTGCTTTTCTAGAACTGCAATACAAGGATTGGGGGATGGGAACAGCCTAAAACTAGAGTACCAAGGACCATTATTACAAAAGTTTGAAGTTGTTGATACATCTCTTTTGTCAGAATAGTAAAGCGTGAGAGATAATATTATAAAATATCAAATTAAAAGGCAAACAATCACAAACATATTTGGCTGTAGTTGTGCATCTTAATTTTAAAATTATACGTTGACAATAAACGCTATGTTGTAAATATCATTAGTTTGGAGTTATGCATTAAGAATAAACATCAGGCTATCGAAATTAAGCTATTTTGCATTTTCCTCTCCTCCTGTCAAAGTCCAAATTAGTTTTTAAATGCTTTGGGGGTAACAACCCCTAGTTCTGCTTCAAAATCAAATGGTTTTGCCAGACTAATCGAATTGATATCAGAGTCTTTCCCATCCTTCTTCATCTTCTTCTTCTGCGTCTTTATTCTCCTCCACTTTCTCAGGTACCTCTTCTGCTTTCTGTTCTTGCTTCAGGAACATCCGTTTTATTTATTTCATGCAGAAATTTTTAGTTCCTTTTGCAACGCATACAGCTTGTTGTTAAGGTGGGCATCTGGTCCAGTAGAGGGTGTCAAGCTGCAGAAATCAGTTGGGGAAAGTCTGTAGTTGCTTCCGGTCTGGTAGCTGGCGATGATGTGCTGGCCATTCCTGTTTTAAGTTTCGTTTTCTGCGCCATTTATTCTGCTCGCTGCATCATTGTTTACACAAGAGGAAAGTTTAAAAGTTCTCCGTAAGTCTAGTGATTTATCACTTTCTTGCTTGTCCGCTGCACACTCCGTCATAATCCACTTCGTTCAAGCTGCCCTTTCTACCTCCCGCTTTACATTCAGTCTTTTCAGGACTGGGCATTCCCCTCCCACTTCTGCTTGTTTGGGGCTTTGGGAAGGCTTTCAAGCTAGCCAATCCAATCCAAAGCCTTTTATTGGCATATAAATAAAGATACAGTAATCTAAATACAGAATCATACAGAGTCAAATTAACATTGCAGAGTATCATCATAAAAAAACCTAATTCATAATATCATTTATCAGGCCGTAGGGCCATGGTACTGCAGAGAAACTTTGCTGCTATTTCAGTTATTTCTGTATCTGAGTTAGCTTTGCTGCTAGCATTTTATCAATTGTTTGCTGGGTTATAGCTTCACTCACATTTGTTCTTGTGTTCGTTGCGTATGTAGAGAGGATCATTCCTTAGGATCCTTGCGTACGCTATCCAGCATGCACCTCTTGATGCCATGCTGGCTCCGTGCTGCAGGGGCCTTTGGGGGCAAAAAGGTGCCTCAATCCTTTGGCTTCCGCATTGGGAGAGACACCTCTCACACCCCAGGCTGCGGCCCCCCTCCAGGGGGCCTGGGGGGTCCAAGATCAACTTGGACCCCCCCCCCCATTGGCACATTTGTGGAGTGCTCACATCGGAGCTATGAAGGAGCACACCTGCTTGCGAGTCACCAAAAACCAGAAGTCTGGCATACCTACCCTTTGGATGGACCCACAAGAGAGAGACCGAATGAGCTCCATGCTCCATTTGAAACTGTGAAACCAAGGAGAACGGACCCCCAGCTTTAGTGCTGGGGATTACACTTCTTTGCCCCATCCAACTGGCACAAATTTCTTAGGATTTTATCCCTTACCCAAATGATCCTTTCTAGCTGAGAGATTGGAGAAAGTGTCACCATTTTATCAGCAATTAAAATTCTTCCTTTCAGAGCAGGCAAAACAATATAAGCAATATGTGGGAAAACAATATAAAATAAACAGGGGAATCCTCCACAGATACCCATTCACATTATTTTTTTAAAATGGAATGTATGGACAAGGGGACCTAAACCCTGTTCTCATCCACAGCTGACTTGGTTGCCTTCCTGTGCTTATATGTCCCCCCCCCCATTCAACTCTAAGACAGCAAATGGGCTGGTAGAAGAAATGCCTCAAGCACAGCAAGGTAAGATGCAAGAAGAAGAGTCAGGGTTTCGCTCCCCTTGTCCAAGTTCTCCATTTGTTTTCAAGCAGACAGTTTGTCTTTATACATGGACCACCTGTAGGATTTCTTATCCACCCTCCCCAGTTTGGTGTAGTGGTTAAGTGCATGGACTCTAATCTGGGAGAACCGGGTTTGATTCCCCACTCCTCCACTTGCACCTGCTGGTGTGACCTTGGGTCAGTCACAAGCTCTGGCACAGCTGTCCTTGAAAAAGAGCAGTTTGTTTCAGAGTTCTCTCAGCCCCACCTACCTCACAGGGTGTCTGTTGTGGGGAGGGGAAGGGAAAGGAGTTTGTAAGCCCCTTTGAGACTCCAAGTGAAGGGCGGGGTATAAATCCAATCTCTTCTCTTCTTCATGTCTAGTGAAATTGCCTAAAAAGGGTTTACACGACTGGGGATAAATAATAATGAAAGGAGATTCCTGTATGGGGAACTCACAAAATTCTAGTATTAGCTCTAGTAGAAGGCAAAAGAGAGGTAATATTTTTCCATCAGGGAAAAGTTTACCCTTGCCCCAAACTGGGCTTCCTCACAACTGCTTGAGAGGTCTTCATCACTGATATCTTATGCCTTGTCTGATTTGACCTGAAATCTTATCTTTGTTTCTCTGATTGCAATAGACACACTGAGAGACCACAGTACAGCTGTCATGGGCCGGGGTGTCAGTCAAAGGGAGTCCAGAACAGGCCAAGGTCAGGAGCCAAGAAGACAATGCAAAGGCCAAAGCCAAGCTGGGGTCAGGAGCCAGGAACACAGAGCCAAGTCCAAAGCCAGGGGGTCCAAAGGTCTAGATGCAAGAGCTGAGCCAGTGTGGATGCTAGCAGCATGAAGCTGACTTGTTGCTTCCACGAAGAGTACTGCCCAGAGTGTGGAGTTAAATGCTGCTGCTAATTAGCCAGCTGCACAGTCAGTCAGGCTCCTGTTAGAACTCTGGGCTGACTGAACGTCTCCCTTGTAGCCTGGCCTCTCTTCGCCTGGTTGCTAAGTTTTGTCGCAGTCGCTCCCTTAAATGAGTCACACGTGGGGGTGAGTCAGGAGGACTTTCAGTTTGCAGTTCCTTCTTATCTGGGCCAGGTGTGAAGACTGCTATTACAGAAATTTGCCAGCTATCCTCCTCTGCTGCTTCAGAGGGGCCAGCTGTGGTTCCTGCAGGCTCTGTCAGCTCATCCTCGTCCATGCCTATGACAACAGCAGACAAAGCTTGGCATCGAAGAGAGTAAGTAAATCGTTTGCCTCTGCTGTTACCCAGTCTATGGCCCTGCCTGTCTGCGTATGCAAGCAAAATGTTTGCCCCTATGCCTAGAAGTGGTAGCCAAAGAGAGGATAGAACAGCAAGCAGAAAGAGGACACCATTTATATAAAATCAAAACAAAGCCTTTCAAATGGTTGGCGGCGGCGGCGGCGGCCGAGATATCGGCTCGGAGATCGGAGAGATCGGAGATCGGAGGTGGCGTGGCGAGATGGCGGTGGCAGCAAGTTACAGCGATCGACATGGCGATCCCTGGTGGCCAGGAGAGAGGAAAACACCCAGGCGGCTGCTGAGACGGGGCACAATGATGATGTCAGATGCTGGCGCAGCGGAGCCAGAAGGACGTGGCTGGGACCAGCAGAAGATGCGAGTCGTGCACCCTATAGGAAGAACTATAGCCGGAGCATGAAGCCCGCCGGGACGAACAAGAATGCCAAGCCGAATGAAGTACCGAGTGCCGAAGCCGAAGAACGAACATCCCAACCACCACCACAAGGGTGCTGATAGGTAACCCTACCCTATACAACTCTGTGGTCCTAGTTAGGGAAAAACTTGTGTGATTAGCACCAATTGTAAGCCGCTCTGAGACCCTCTGTGAAAAAAGGATTCGAGCGGGATATAAAGTTGAAGGTTAAATAAATAAATAAAATAAAATAAAAAGTCAGCAGTGTGACTGATGTAAACATCAGTTTGGAAAGATGGATTAGACTGATCCACACAGTCCTTTGTATTGGGTATCTCTGCTGATGGGTAAATATCCCAGTTAGAGATACAGGGAGGAGTAACCCCATCCTCACTCTCCCTTGTCCTGATGACCTCTTTGTACCCTAACCTAGATAGCCCATCTCCAGAATAACAAAGAGAGCCGAAGGTTTCTAAACATTACGGGTCCCCCTCCCCCTGGTTAAGATTGAGTTACTGCAGTGCTAATGAAAGAAGCACTTTTGGTGCAGTTTTTGTGTTTAGTACCTGAATGCACACACACACACACCATCACTGAGACCTACAATGAATGAAGTTGGGATATGAATTTGTCTAGCTCATAATACTGTGCTACTGTGGGACATTTCCTCCAGACATTTTTCTTCAACTTGAAAGTTAAATGAGATCCTGCACATGCACAGTCAGTGTTCGGCAAATAAAAGCAGTCCAAAGCCAGATGTTCCATAGAAGGTGCATGCACAGATCACACACACACACACACACAAACACCCTGTGTTAACTGCTTAGTCTTCATGGAAGTCTCATTGTTCACTGTGGATTAGGTGACCACACCAACCAACCAAGCAGCATGTTGGTTCCGGAGTGGCCCTTCTCTACATGGGCGAATTAATCATTTCTTTTAAAACAAATTTTATGTGGCTGTTGTCCACCCGCCCCCCCCAAAAGAAAACTCTCTGTGTTATTTCCAGGTACTTGGGAGGGGGGGGCAGCAGTTGAACTTTCCAAGTGCCCTCCTCCATGGCTGGCCATTTGGGATGGGAATACTGCAGGCAAAACCAAACTAGGACTGCGGTCACACGGAGCATTAGCCACGCTACAGAGACAGAAGATAGGCGGATTTTCCAGGCGCGATCAAACCGCAACATCTGGGAAGCGTAGAGCTCCCGTGGCTAACACGAGGCTTCCCGCCGAAGATGCGCGGTAAAAAACTAGTACCTCCGAGGTACTAGTTTCCGGAAACCGCGGGGCAAGAGCGGGCGTCTGATCACGTTTCCGGTGGTAGCTCGTAACACCCAGCACCTGCCCATGTCCTGTCGTGAAAAGTTTTTTTTCAAGTCTCCATGGGATGCGCACAAGCACCCAATGGTGCATGAGCACCTTTCAGTTAAAAAAGAAAAACACAACCCCCATCGCGCTGCTTCTTTGCCGCATCGCAGGATTGACGTATGATTGGCTCCTCCCCCCGAACCACGGGATGTCGGCTGGACATTTGATCTGGCGGCCACGCAGTAGTTCGCTCGGGGGCAAACAGCCACGCCTCCCCCCACGATATCCGGCCCGTGTGACCGGGGCGCCAATTTCTCATAAGGAAATATGATCTCCACACAGAACCATTAATTTGAGGTGGGAGAGAACTGTCTGAAAACAGATGAGATACTTCTGGGTACTTGCTAAGAAATTCTAGATCAGGTAAGTGAGTTCATCGCTTTAAAAAACAACACATTGTACATTTGCATGATGTCGTGTGTCATCAGAAAGGCCACCTGATCCTGAGATGCTCCCAGTCTGCTGTGTGAACAAATAGGCATCAACATAGCAGTCAGCACAGTTGCCCTGTAGCCTGTGGTTAAGGATGCCATGAATTCTGCAGCAGACGTGTTTGGTAGGCACACACGCCATGGTTGCCGGCTCCATGAATTAAACTAATCTGGTTGTGTGTCCACTATCTGCCTTGAATGGCTGTTGAAGGGCTTTGCAGCTGTGCAGTAGCTGGGCTGGTGGAGTTTCCTTGCCTTGCCGTACTTTGCAGGGGCTTTTGCATCTGTGCTGGAGGCAAGATAATTCTACCCGAGATCATAGATTACCAGGTGAGCTAATTAAATTATATAGGGAGGAACTACACCTCCTCTAATTCAGTGTGAGAACATGCATGAACAAAATAAAATGGATAACATGGACTAAATGAACACCAAATGCTTTTGAAAAATACAACAACAATATATCTCATTCTCAACAAGGCCAAATCTGTGGATACTGGAGACTGGAGGCATGAACATACAAGACAGTTCTACAGATATGAAAAAAGCACCAGGTTTGCAGGAAAATCTGATTATTTTTTTTTAAAAAAAAGATGTTAAGGGTTAAACCATGCGAAATGATAGAAGCAGCACCTGTAGCTTAAAAAAAAAAAGCCCTGTCAATGGCCATTGTAGGGATTGCTAGGCCACCATAACAGTATTGCCAGCAGTGTTCCCTCTAAGCTGAGTTAGTGTGAGCCAGCTCACAGCTTTTTAGCCTCCAGCTCACAGCTTTTTGTCTTAGCTCAGGAAAGATGGCTCCAGAGCAAACTAATTTATGCAGTAGCCGAATCGCTCGCTCACAACTTTAATGCCAGTAGCTCACAAAGTATTTTGTTTTCTACTGCCTGGGAGGTAGGTGGGGCTGAGAGAGCTCTGAGAGAACTGCTCCTGAGAGAACAGCTCTGACAGAACTATGGCTTGCCCAAGGTCATCCAGCAGCTGCAAGTGGAGGAGTGGGGAATCAAACCTGGTTCTCCCAGATCAGAGTCCACGCACTTAACCACTACACCAAACTGGCTCTCCTACACCAAAACTGGCTCCCTGGTCAGTATTTTGGAGACCACCAAGGAATACCAGGGTCACAATGCAGAGGCAGGCAGTAGCAAACCACCTCTGAACGTCTCTTGCCTTGAAAACCCCACACAGTCACCATAAGTCAGGTGCAATTTGATGACCCCCCCCAAAATAATCTAAAAGGGACTCTCCTCAAACCATGCCTTGCCCCCTACTAATACCAATTCCAGGTGATTACATAGGGAAAAGGGAAGGGTCGTGGTTCAGTCGCAGAACACAGACTTCTGTATAGGAGATGCTGGGTGCAGCACTGGCACCAAGTAAAGTTCTTGCTCACAGGACTCCACAGCTTAGAAGGAGCATTGGTTGCCAGCGTTAGTTTATGTCAGTCAAAGGCAGGGGAAGAGAGCAAGTCTTTTTCCAGGGCTGTTTCATGAGGCCAGGCCATGCAGCAACCACTGGGTGACTTACCACTACACAACTTGCTTGAGTCACCCTGGACTGACTGCTTGCTACTGTGCAACAGCATCCCCCCCCCCCAAAAAGCCAGTGTGGTATAGTAGTTATCCTGCCTTTCCTGGCTCCGGTCACACGGGCAGGAAACTGCGGGGGGGGGGGGAAGCGTGGCTGTTTGCCCCGGGGCAAACTAACACGCAGTTAAGCAATCAGACCTCCTGTGGAGGTTCTGTGGAGGTACCGTGGAGCTTCCGTGGGTAGGGAGAGGTGCCGATCACAACACATGCCTGCGCGCAATGAAGAAGCGCGCGGCACGGCAAACTGGTTTTCTTTTTTGTGTGTACACTACGAATGCGCATGCTCCGTTGGGTGCGTGTGCGCATCCACAGAGACTTGGGGGAAAAACAACCCTTTTTTGCAAGGGGACATGGGCGGGCGCCGGATGCCACTGGAAACGCGATCAGATGCCCGCCCTTACCCCGCAGTTTCCGGAAACTAGTACTTCCGAGGTACTAGTTTTTTGCTGCGCGTTTTCGGCAGGAAGCCTCGGTTGTGCCACGGAAGCGCTACGCTTCCCAGATGTGCTGGTGAGATCTCACCCGGTAACTCCGCCTGTCTTCCGTATCTCTTACGTGACTAATGCTGCGTGTAACTGCAGCCCCTGTTTAGCTCTTTGGAGGCCACCACCCTGCTATTTTTCAGCAAAACATTCAAATACTGGCCAATGTCCAACAAACTTACAATATATGAATCATACAACTGTGATAAAGAAGCATTCACAATTTTTAATCTAAAAATGTTATAAAAAACATTAATTTCTGAAGTGATTATTACAGGAGATAATACAAAAGAAACAGAAGCGAAAAGGTGGGACGGTGGTCTCCGGATTGGTGCTGCCGTTTCGACAATATGTCTTCTTCTGACCAAAAATTGTGCCAGTCAATGTGAAGTATGGAGTTCCTCAAGCAACAAAAAGCTGCATACTCATGAGTTTTCTAGTTCTTATAGCTTGAGAAGCAACATCTCTAATTCTAGAAAAAGGTTCTCCCAAAAGGGCTGAAGTCAAAGCTTCAGAAATTAATGTTTTGTATAACATCTTTAGATAAAAAATTGTGAATGCTTCTTTATCACTGTTGTGGACCTCCTGATGGCACTGGTATTTCTGGCCACTGTGTGACACAGAGAGTTGGACTGGATGGGCCTTTGGCCTGATCCAACATTGGCGTCTCTTATGTTCTTATATATTGTAAGTTCTCTGGACTGTGACCATCTCTTTGTTTGACGTTCAATGTCCAACAAGGACAAGACATAGTCTACCATGTCAATTAGTTGTACTTAAGATCCCACTATGATGGTGTAAAAAGAAAAAGAAAGAAACTAGAAAAACTTTCAGATCCATTTCCAAGCAAATAAAAGCTGCTGCATTACCATAGAAAGTTATGAGGAACATCCCTGGAACATAATATATGGAAGTCATTCGCTTTTTCAAAGTTGCCTTACTTTTTATACAGGAGGGAAGGTCTCATCAGATCTCAGAAACTAAAGTAGGGTGGGTGTTTTGATAAGAGACCACCAAGGAAGGCTCTGCAGAGGAAAGCAAATGGCTAACCACCTCTGCTCCTCACTGGCCTTGGAAGCCCCTCGCTGGGATCGCCATAAGACAGTTGCAACTTGACAACAATTACATATGTACCTTTTATATTTATAATTAAGTTTTATATATTGCAGCCTTAACCTATATCACACAACACTATTAACTAATATTGCTGTATTAACATGAAGACGAAAGTAGCCAAAGGTTTATTCATTTTTGGTGTGTTTGCTTCTATGATAAGGGCTATAGTGGGATTGTTTTATTCAGCGCACAGGACTGCATATACATTTTACATTTTTATACTGTTTTTAATTAACTTTTATGTTAGGCTGGGACTGTGTTAAGTGCTCTGTAGACAACTGCTTCTGTTATGCCCATAAAGGTCATGTTCCTACAAATATAATTTTCTATAGACTTTCCAAGTTGAATTAATTTTTCCTGGATCCCGGTAGACTTTGAGGTATGATGCCCTCTTTCTGCAGTTACCACTAAGACTGGCACTATATGCACCTTGCATAGAACGATACAGGGTTGGACTAGTCATCACAGATATGGCTGGTAATATGGGGGGACAGCAGCTGGACTTGACCAAAAAAATCATAGATGATATCGCTCCAGGCTAGAAACAGAGCTGGCCACGTCTCCCAGCTAAACAAAAGAGAATTCAAAGTCCCAGAATTGAATAGCCTTAGCGAAGCCATATCAATAGATATTACATGTTGAGGTCCAGGTACAGAAACATCTGAGAGCATCAAGAGTCTTAAAACTGAAGATATAGTTCGAAGTTGGAGTCTATCAGTTGAAGTCCAGGTACAGATATTCATATGTCTAAGAAACTTGATGTTGTTGTTGTTGTTCAGTCGCACAGTCGAGTCCGACTCTTCGCGACTCCATGGACCAGATCACTCCAGGCCTTCCGGTCTTCCGCCGTCCTCTGAAGTTTGCTCAATTTCATGTTCGTTGAATCTGTGACACTGTCTAATCATCTCATCCTTTGCCGTCCCCATCTTCTTTTCCCTTCAATCTTTCCCAGCATCAGGGTCTTCTCCAGTGAGTGCTCCCTCCTCATTGGGTGGCCAAAGTCTTTGAGCTTCAGTTTCATTATCTGGCCTTCCAGGGAACAGTCAGGGTTGATTTCTTTTAGGATTGACTGATTTGATCTTCTTGCAGTCCAAGGGACTCTCAAGAGTCTTGTCCAGCACCATAGTTCAAAAGAATCTATTCTTCGGCGCTCGGCCTTCCTTATAGTCCAACTCTCGCAGCCATACATGACTACTGGGAATACCATTGCTTTGACCATGCAGACTTTTGTTGGCAGGGTGTCTCTACTTTTTATCATGCTGTTTAGGTTTATTGATATTACTAGTTTTAAATAGACTTCATTAAAATAAAAATAGCAAGAATGAACCAACAATTTCTGTTTCAAGTATAGACAATTTTGCATGGCGTTTGCAACACTCTCTACATGGGGCTGCCCTTGTCTCAAATCCGGAAACTGCAGCTCATGCAAAATGCGGCAGCCAGGCTGTTGATGGGCCTCTCTATACGAGACCACATCCAGCCTGTGCTGAAGGCATTGCACTGGCTGCTAATAGCTTACTGGATTTGTTTCAAGGTGCTGGTTTTGACCTTTAAAGTCCTGTATGGTTGGGGGCCTGCCTACCTGAGGGACCACCTTTCCTCATATGTGCCCCAGAGAGCACTGAGGTCGGGTACACAGAATCGCCTGACACTCCCTGATCCCAAAGACGCCAGGCTCGCTACTACCAGGGCCAGGGCCTTCTCAGTAGCTGCTCCACACCAGTGGAATGAGCTTCTGGAAGACATCAGGGCCCTGCGAGACCTTGTACAGTTCCGCAGGGCCTGTAAAACAGAGCTCTTCCACCAGGCTTTTGATTAGGAGCCGCCACTGATGAACGAGCCGCCGGAACATACCACGGCCCTTATGATACACTGTTGGATACTGCCTTCCACTATAGGATTGTATACTGAATGCCGCCATCACTTGCACTGTCTTTATTAGCACTTTTATGATGTTATGCAGGTTGTTTACGTTATTGTATTTTATTATATTTACTGTTTTATTGCATTTTAATGTTTGTATGCCACCTTGAGCCAGTTCGCCCGGCAAGGCGGGATATAAATTGAAAATATTAAATAAATAAATAATAAATACCCTGTTTCCCCGAAAATAAGACCTACCTCAAAAATAAGCCCTAGCAGGATTTCTATGCATTTGTGGTATAAGCTCTAGTGTGTCTTCTTGAGAGAGAAAAAAAAATAAGACAGTGTCTTATTTTTGGGGAAACACAGTAGTACAAACTCACCTTTCCAGAGACTTGGTCAGTGGAGATTCACAGAAGAGCCTGCTAGGCTAGATGGTGAAATTCCCTACCACCACCACCTCTTCCATGAATCCTCAAGAGCTCCCGATCAATAAACACATAAATAAGACTTTTATAACTTCCCCATGACTGCTGCTTATCTGAATAGTTGGAATCACATCTGCCTCGCTGCCACCCAGCGAAGCTGACTGCAAACGTTCTGTCGCAATTTTTATATTCCTGTTTTCCCCATTTATGAGAGGATGTAAATAGAAAGGCTCAGACGAAATAATGATGACTGTTAATTCATTTACGTCTGAGCTGTATGTACTTAAGGTTCAGACGTAATGCACTAACTCGCACTAACTCTTGTACCAATATAAAATGAGAAAAATCCAGCATTGTGCAGTAGCTGCAGTGACTGTTTAATACCAAGTTTAAAATCTCCACTTTCTTCTGAAACACCCCTCCCCCAGTGAGGTGCCTGTAAGTCCCATGGAGGACAGGGACCTCAGTGGGGCACGATGTCCTAAAGTCCGCCCTCCAAAGCATCCATTTTTCCCACGGGAACTGACCTCTGTAGTCTGGAGATGAGTTGAAATTCTGAGAGAACCCACGTCCCACCTGGAGGCTGGCATCCCTAATATGGGGCCAGGTGGACCTTTTGCCCAGCAAGCGGCCTGATTGGCTATTGGAGATTTGATTGGCTGTGCAGATTTTTTTTTAATGTTGCTTTGGCAGCAACTACCACCACAGCATAAGGATCTTCTTCACTGTGGCAGCCATTTTGTACCTGGCTCGGGCCTCCCCTTTGTGGTGGCCATTTTGTGGGTATGGCCACCATGCTGTGTTTAATTCCAAAGGTTCCCAAAGGATCAAAAAGGTTGGGGACCCCTGCTGTAAAACTTGTCAAGTGGGTCATTCCTTCTTTAGCTTGGTCTGCCTCGCAGAGGTGTTTTGAAGCCGTGGTGTTCTCTAAGCTTCTTGGGCAAAGGAATAGAAAAGGATGGACATTGTTATTCATGGGTCCCGGTCATACGTGCTGGAAAACACGGGGGGAGACGTGGCTATTTGTGCCGTCACATTTTGACCCACTATTATGCAGTCAGACGCGATGGCAGCACACCGGGGTTTTGTCCATCAGCGCATGCTTCCAGCACGCCGCAACGAGGACACTGGAGGGAATAGGTGTGCGCCGGCGGGATCACATGGATCGAGTCCATCTGCGGCCCGTGGCAAACCATTTGCTAGTGGAGTTTGGCAGGTACTTTTTAACTGCGCATCTGTGGCCGGACGCCACAGGTTGGCCACAGGTGCACTATGCTTGCCAGATGTTGCGGTGTGATCGCACCCTAAAAATCCACCCGGCATTCGTGGCTCTCCCACAGCAAACTCTGCATGTGATCGGAGCCAAAGTGTAGTTTTTAGTATTGAAATGTTATTTTAGTAAGACAGTTCTATACAGATTTGCTTTAGATGGGAGCTTTATTGAATTGAGGGGGATCTTTCTGATGTGTAAATATTTATTTATTTAGATACTTAAACCCCACTTTTCTCCTGGAGAGGACACTACAACATCATTCTCCGTTCCCCTGTTTTATCCTCACAACAACCCTATGAGGTTTGCTAGGCTGAGAGTGACTAGCCCAAGGTCATCCAGAGATAGCTATGCAAAGTTTCCACCAGGGAACTATACTATTATCATATACATCCTTGTCATGTATATTACCATATCAGCCTTTCCCTTTCCTTCATCCCATTGCCTGCGGGCATGCGGACAGAAGGCAGGAGGGGGGGATTAATTGCTGTCAGGTAGCTGGTTCATGTCACTTCTGGGGATAAACCTGGAGGTGATGCTATCTAGCCATGTAGCTGGGGTCACTGGCTGCAACTGGAAACCTGCTGAGAGAAACTGGGGGTGGGTGGGGGGTGGAAAGACGTGTCAGCATTGCACCAATGCATGGCATAACTTTTGGAGAAAAACAGGAAGTGACATCATCGCAATGGGGTGACACTTCAGGATTTACTCCAGAATTGCTCCAACACCATGATGTTACTTCTGGTTTTGCACTGGAAGTTGCGTCATGCATTGACGAGTTGCCAGTTGTGGGTGGTGACCCGACCTGTGATGGCCCGTGTGTGTGTGTGTGTCATTGATGGTGCATTAATCAAGAGATTGGCATTCATGTAGGAATAGGTCAACGTGTAATCGCCCAGCAATGCGTTCATTATCATCAGTAAAATGGGATTTAATGTTAAAGGTCCTTGGGCCCCATCACAATAGACATGAAGCTTTTGAGGAAGAATATCAATTCCACAGGAAAACTGGCATGTGGTTGGAGCCTACGAGTCTGACTGATAAAGCAAACACTCCTAGTCATGCGCCCGCACATGACAAAGTGAATAAGAAAAGTGTTACTTTCCATCTCCCAGCCTCCTTTAAACTCATGCCTCAGAGGCAGCAGAAATATTAAGTACCTGACAAATAGTAACAAGAATGGAAACGATGTGTGCTTTCATGTTTTAGAGGCAATAATGATCTTGTTAGACAGCTTCTACCATGTTCTTCTCTCCCCCCCCCCTTTCACTCTCATCTAGACTGTATTAAAGAGTAAAACGGGATGAGGAGAGGAGGGTCCTCACCGGCATATGATGCCACGGAGGCCATCCTCCAAAGCAGCCCCTTTCCCGGCTGGTGTCCAGCAGGTTATTCCGTCTGGCCCATCATGGTCAGATCAATGGGCCACGAACAGTGTTCCCTCTAAGATGAGTGAGTGTGAGCCAGCTCACGGTTTTTAACCTCCAGCTCACACATCTTTGTCTTCGCTCAGGAACGAGGGCTCCAGAGCAGACTAATTTATGCAGCAGCCAAATCACTCGCTCAGAACTTTAATGCCAGGAGTTCACACCAGTAGAATTTTTGCTCACAAGAGTCCACAGCTTAGAGGGAGCATTGGCCAAGAACTCTTACTCTGTTGCACTGTTATGGGGGCGAGAAGGATGGAATAGGAAAGTGTTTGTCCTTTCAAATACTTTGCTCCTATTTCACTTCACTAGTAAAGTAGGCACCACGTAAGAGAAATCATTACTTCAAAAACAAACAGAATCTCCCCCCCCCAAAAAAAAATTCATAGTGATCTCTTCACACTACTCTGACTCTGCATGTGGGTGGGGATAGTATTTAGGTGCTTTTCATCAAAAGTGTGTTGACAGACTGTCTGCAGTGGGCTTTTAAATGTACATCCCATTTTCCCTTGGTGGGGGGGGGGGAGGATCTGGATGAGGGTGTGTTCTCTGGGACCGTGCTTATGCCTTGCCTTTCTACCCAAGGAGCACCCAAAGCAACTTACATGGTCCTCCCCTCCTCCACTGTATGCTCACAATAAACCTGAGAGTTGGACTGAGAGACTATGCAACTGGCTCAAGGTCAGGGGTCATTTTGTAGAAAAAGAGGAGCAGGAGCTCATTAGCACAACTTATTTGCATAACTCATTTGCATATACCACGCCCCCTGACATCACCAGAAGTGTGTCAGAAGGCAACACCCACCGCTCAGGCTCCACTGGACTGTTTTGGATTGCTAGCTATGGGGGGGGGGGGGGGACACGCAGAGAAAGTCTTTGTTGTAGCCGCCCTGAGCCTGCTGGGGAGGGTGGGGTATAAATCTAACAAACAAATAAATAAATAAATAAATAAATAAAATCTGTCCTTGCAGAGGAGGGAGAGCTTGTACCTGAATAAAATTTGGTCTTTAAAATGCCACTGGACTGTTTTGGACCGGGGGCCGGGGGGGCGCTGCAGCTTGCCTGGCTGCTTCTTGCTCTGACTGAGGGCTGCTGGGAGCAGGGGGTGGGGCTTGTTGCATGTGCCCGCCCCCTGGGCTCTTTACTGCCAGAGCTCCGCTCCTGTCCTCTCCTGCAGGAAATGACCCCTACTCAAGGTTATCCAGCAAGTTTCCCTGGCAGAGGAGAGATTTGAATCTGGGTCTCCCAAATGCTAGTCTAACACTATAACCACTAAACCATACCAGCTGTCACCCTGTAGGATTTGGGCTGAGCAAGAGGATGGGCATCTTGAAACAAACAGTGGCAATGTTTCGAAATTCTGTTCTTGGGAATACAGTCAATAGGTATTATGGCCACACCCTCGGTAGGGCCACCAAGAGTCACCACCATAGAGGCTCTTGGACAGGGGTCATCTTTGGACCCCACACCGCCCAGACCCTTCCCAAACATTTTAGGAAAATAAATCCTATGACTCGCCTGAAGGAACACTGACCGCAGAATACATAAACGCTTTCAGTGGCCCTGGATCCAGGCTAGCTGAGCACCTTCCACCTTTCACAGAAATCAATGTGACCCCAAAATGTCCAGCCTTGGCGGGATTGTACCCTATGCTATTGTGTTGTTGTTGTTGAGATGCATAATTGAGTCTGACTCTTCACAACCCCATGGACCCCATCACACCAGGCCCTCCTGTCTTCCGTCGTCCTCCGGAGTTTGCTTAATTTCATGTCCGTTGCTCTGACCATCTCATCCTTTGCCGTCCCCTACTTCTTTTGCCTTCAATCTTTCCCAGCATCAGGGTCTTCTCCAGCGAGTGCTCCCTTCTCATTTGGTGGCCAAAGTATTTCAGCTTCAGCTTCGGTCTCTGGCTTTCCAGGGAACAGTCAGGGTGGATTTCTTTTAGGATTGACTGATTTGATCTCCTTGCAGTCCAAGGGCCCCCAAAATAAGATTAGTTTCTTTTTCTAGATGTGCCATTAAGAAAAAGAGGGGGCCATCTTACATTTGCACACAAGTATGTACAGAAATGTTGTTAAAAATTGTATATAACATTCTTGGGGGTGGGAATGCATCTTACTTTCAAGGTCACTTTCCTTTCTGGTAAGTACAGTATTATCTAGACATGGCTGTTGCATTTTTCTTTTTGGTTGATGGCTTTGTTATTACATCTGAAAATCTGCAGCACTTGTGTATGAATGCTTGCATTGGGGAAATTAATATTAATTAATAAATGTATGTGTGTGCAACCGTGTTGCATTTGATACTCTGACAGGCCATCTGGCCCCCTGTTCCTGGTGTCTTATTTCATGACTTCCAACCGTTTGTGGATGCTGAGTCGGAGCTCCTGATAAAATGCCCCCGAGAAGCTTTACAACTCAACTGGCACTTACAGAGCAGATAAGTCTCCCTGATACTGGAGTAATCTTTCCACATGGATGAGCAGTTCTTGAACAATTCCTCCAGGGAACAAGGAGCTTATTTGGCCGTCAGATCTGACATTCAGCAAACAGGCAAAATGAGGTATTGCTTAGTACACACAGGAGGGAAATTCACTCCTTCCCTCAGTTTAACGACTGAAAACACACACAAAATATATTTTATCATGATATATAAAATATGCAATAAGGCAAGACTTACATTTGGCTGTATTTGTGCATTAATCAAAACACAGATGTATGGACCCATGGCTAAGGTGAGGTTCAGTGTTCAAAAACGATGTGTGATTTTATTCATACGCCAGTGTAGTCAAACATAATCCCAGTGTATTCCTGGGACTTATTCTTGGATTCAGTCAACCCAAGAAACGGTAACAGAATAATCCTACACCCTTCTATATTCATTGAAGATAATAGGCTGAGAAGGGCGCAGCTGTGTTGAGGATTGCACTGTGAGACACCAACAAGCCCTTCATGTATTTCGGGGAAATATGCTGATTCCATGTTCATAGAGCATTATTCTCTGTCCCCAATAGCTTCTCTGTTGATGGCTTGGCAGTCTTTTGAAACTACATGCTGCCTTCAGTTATTGAAATTATTGGCTCCTATTCTACCACTTTGCTCAACAAATTACTAAAACTGGAGGGCATCCAAAGAAGTTGATGGGCAGTAGATTCCGGATGGACAAACAGAAATACTTCTTTACCCAATGAGTGATTAAAATATGGAATTCACTGCCAGAGGATGTAGTGATGGCTTCAGGCACAGACGGCTTTAAAATGGGATTAGACAGATTCATAGAGGATAGGTCTATCAGTGGCTACTGGCAATGGTGACTAAAGGGAACCTCCAGAGGCAGTGAACCTCTGAATACTAGTGCCAGGAGGCCACATCAGAGGACGTCCTCAGCCTCTATCCTTTGTAGTTGGTCCTCCAGAGTTCCACAGGGCCTGTAAGATGGAGCTCTTCCGCCAGGCTTTCGAGTAGGAGCCGCTGCCCCCACTATTCCACCTTCGTGATACGATCTTTATCTACCCTATTACTGGGAGGGGGGTAGATGTCGCCTGGCGGAGATGGGAAACATCATTCCTGGCGCTCATGCCATTAACAACGATGGCCGCCAATAGGGGATATCGCTTATCTTGGGGAGTTAGTGAATTGTAGAGCACCTTTTTATTCTGTATGCAACATGTTTTATTGTATTTTATATTGTTTGGCATGGCCGTTTGTTAGCCGCCCTGAGCCGCTCGGGTAGGGCGGGATATAAATCCCAAATAAATAAAATAAATAAATGTTCTTCTCAGGGGAAGGCCTCTGCCCCTCTGCCCTGTGGTTGTCCCTCCAGAGGAACTGGTTGGCCACTGTGTGAGACAGGATGCTGGACTAGATGGCCCACTGGTCTGATCCAGCAGACCTCGTCTAATGTTCTTCTATTTGAAGCCTTCCTCCAGACAAAGTCTTCCCCAACCAAAGTTACCTTAGGTTGGAGGAAGGCTTCAAACTTGGCTAAAATGGGTAGTAGGGTAGAAACTGATGCCCTGAATAAATATGGCTCCTTCATTGGAATGACTTATTTCATTTAACCTAAGTAAGCCCAAGTTTTCCATAAGCGTTGCCCACCACCAGCCATCTCTGGTGACCTGTCAGATCCTTGTCATCCCCGTCTGCTTTTGCAGTTATAGGCATATAGCAACAACTGAAGGCTTATGGAGTCCCTGGTGGACTGCTAAGCTCGGCTGGTACACAAGCGGTGTTTGACTTACATAAATGCTAGAGTTGCAAGGGCCAACTTTTAAACCATCCACTCCACTCCCTTTGTTCAGTGCACGAAATCCAGAACTGCAGCATTCCCAACAGATAGCTGTCCACAGGGCTCTCTTTGTAGAAAAAGCCCAGCAGGAACTCATTAGCATAATAGGCCACACCCAACAGCAGGAGCTCATTAGCATATTGGGCCACACCCCTGACAGCACAGCTCATTAGCACATTAGGCCGCACCCCCATGTTACCAGAACTGTGGTCATCCAGCCACACCCACCTTTTGCTTGTTATTCTGTTTACCTTGTTTGTTGTCAAAACCCAGGGCCTTTTTTTGGAACAGGAACTCCTTTGCATGTTAGGTCACACAGCCCTAATGTAGCCAATCCTAATGAGTTCCTGTTGTTGGGTGTGGCCTGTTATGCTAATGAGTCCCTGCTGGGCGTGGCCAACTTGGGAGCCAGCCGGAACTCCGTTCCTGTGCGTTCCTGCCCAAAAATAGCCCTGATTGTCCAGCCTTTACTTGAACTCAGCTGGCCAACTCTGGATTGGGAAACTACTGGAGATTTGGGAATGGAGCCTGGGGGGGGGCCTTGGGGAGGGGAGGGACTTGAGCAGGCCGTACTGCCATAGACCCCACCCTCCAAAGCACCAAAGCAGGCCTTTTCTCCAGGGAAACTGGTTCCTCTGCATACATTCCTCACTAGATTAGAAGTACCTCCCTCTGTGTGCATGTGTGTCAAAGAATATGCAGGGCATATAAAAATGATGTCTTGAATAGGCTGGGTGAGAAGTCTATTCCTTTTGATTGTTGTTGGGTTTTTTTTTAATGTTCTCAAAAATGGCTGTATCTTTCAGAGTCTCTCAAGGATTTTCAGATAAAAAGAGAGGCTTTATCTTTGTATGTCTTTAAGGAAGGGGAAAACTCCCGAGACTGAAACCTACAGGCAATTCAAATAAACTAAATCCGATCAAGGTAATATCAATGCCAGAATTAGAAGAAAACCCAGAGAGAATATCAATAACAACATTAAAACAGCAGGCTTCAACTGGAATCAATAGGCAGTATAAACAGAAAAAATTAAGTCACAAAGTGATAGTAGATAAAAGCGCCCCACTCATTAAAATTCTGTTTGTCTTTGTGTCTTTTTATCAATGTACCTATATATCTATGCAACTGTATCAAAGTTTATAATGTAAGAGAATGATGAAATAATCTAATTAATTTCCGGTGTCATTTCACATATTTCTTTCAAGTTAGAGCTGCAATATTAATAATGGTTTGCAGTTTAATAAAATATCTCTATGTCCTATTAACTTCTATATCGGCTTGTTATAAAGCCCCCTTTTTTATCAAATAGCTAAACTTCAAAAGATTTCTACTTTGATCTGGAATGAAAAAAATGAGGTTTGCTCCATTTGTACTGAATAACCTCGCTATATTTTACAGAAAGACAGTTGTCTGTTACTGCCGTCTCCCTCACAAAATGCATCTTAACTTGGATAAGTGAGGAAGGAAGAACATGGAGGGGGGAGATCAAGCGGTTAGGAAGGCATGGTTTGTAAATCATGGGCTAGATTCTTGCTGGAATTGTTAGAAGTAACTGAGCAAACGAGAACTTTCCTGACTGGCAAATGCATTAAGAATCTGAAGCATGGCTCTAGCAGGGCCCATGCTGGGCTTCCTTTTGATACGCCAGCCCTCCGGGGCTTCATTTCTGCCTCCACATAAGAAGCTAGGAATCCATTGTTCTGTGTGTGCCTGTGTGTGTGTTTGCATTTCCAGTGGAAATATTTCAGTGTGGGCAATAAAGGAGACAAAAAAAAACATGAGAATCATATACAAAGGTTGGGGGGGGGGACCCTTGGACTGGAATCCTAGAATCACAGAATTGGAAGGGGCCCTACAGGCTGTCTAGTTTAACCCCCTGCTCCATACAGGAGCAGCCTAGAGCAGTGGTGGCGAATCTATGGCACGGGTGCCAGAGGTGGCACTCAGAGCCCTCTCTGTGGGCACGCGTGCCATCGCCCCAGCCAGGCTCAGACCATCATTAAAGTGTCGAATTCTCTGCCAAATAATGGCCCCGGTCACATGGGCAGGAAACTGTGGAGGAGAAGTGTGGCTGTTTGCCCCGAGGCAAACTAACATGCAGTAAAGCGATCAGACCTACTGTGGAGGTTCTGTGGAGGTACTGTGGAGCTTCCGTGGGTAGGGAGAGGTGCCGATCACAACACACGCCTGCGCGCAATGAAGAAGCGTGCGGCGCGGCGAACTGGTTTTCTTTTTTTGTGTACACTACGAATGCGCATGCTCCGTTGGGTGCGTGTGCGCATCCACGGAGACTTGGGGGGGGGAAAAAACCCTTTTCCGCAAGGGGACATGGGCGAGCGCCGGATGCCACCGGAAATGGGATCAGACGCCCGCCCTTGCCCCGCAGTTTCTGGAAACTAGTACCTCCGAGGTACTAGTTTTTTGCTGCGCTTTTTCGGCAGGAAGCCTCAGTTGTGCCACGGAAGCGCTACGCTTCCCAGATGTGCTGGTGAGATCGCGACCGGAAACTCCGCTTGTCTTCCATATCTCTTGCGTGGCTAATGTTGCGTGTGACCGCAGCCAATGTTAAGTAAATGAAAGCAAACTGGCCTGGATAAAATTGCTTTCTGACCCCAAAGTGGCAATCAGAATTTCCCTGGGCATGTAAGAAAGGGCCACAAGAACTGAGGCAACCCTCCCTGCCCTCCCTCTCGTGATCTGCCCAAGTTCACAGAATCAGCATGGCTGTCAGATGGCCATCTAGCCGTTGTTTGAAAACCTCCAAAGAAGGAGAGCCCACCACCTCCTGAGGAAGCCTGTTCAACTGAGGAACCACTCTATTGTTTATTTATTTCATTATATTTATACCCCGCCCACCCCGCGAGCGGGCTCAGGGCGGCTTACAACAAGGCACAAAGTGCATACAGTATAAAATAGGTAAAACAGTTAAAATTCATTTCAATCAGGATGCAAGAATAGAAAGATCCCAACATCTTGCATACCAGAAGGGGAGGGCAAGGGCTGTAGACAGATGTTACTTGGCCCTCCGGCGGTATCGCTCTATAGTGGAGCGGTGGTAGTAGTGGCAGTGGCGGCTTCTACTCAAAAGCCTGGCGGAAGAGTTCTGTCTTACAGGCCCTGCGGAACTGCAAAATGTCCAGCAGGCCCTGATCTCCTCCGGGAGCTCATTCCATCAGATAGGGGCCGCAACTGAAAAGGACCTGGCCCTCATTCCCGCAAGCCTGGCCTCCTTAGGGCCCGGGGTCACCAGCCAGTGTTGTGACCCCGACTGAAGTGCTCTTTGGGGCATATGTTGGGAAATGCGGTCCCTCTGGTATGTTGGACCCTGGCCATGTAGGGCTTTAAAGGTAAGCACCAGCACTTTGAAGCGAATCCGGTATGCTACAGGCAGCCAGTGCAGCGTTTTCAGTACAGGTCGGGTGTGCTCCCACCTAGGGGCGCCCACCAACAGCCTGGCTGCAGCATTCTGCACCAGCTGCAGCTTCTGGATTTGTGACAAAGGCAGCCCCATGTAGAGAGCATTACAGTAGTCTAGCCTCAAGGTGACCATCGTATGGATCACTGTGGCTAGGTCATTGTGGTCAAGGAAAGGAACCAAGTGCCGTACCAGCCGAAGATGATAAAAGGCCGATCTGGCAGTGGCTGCCACCTGGGCCTCCATCGTTAAGGTGGGGTCCAGGAGCACTCCCAGACACCTAACCTCCGAAGCTGGCACCAAAGGTGCCCCGTCCAAGGTCGGAAGCGGGAGCCCCAACCTCGATCCGGTCCGCACAGGACCGCACAGGACCTCCGTCTTCGCTGGGTTTAAAGCCCGGTGCAGATCTTCTGGGTTGGAGTCCGACTGGCCGCCCAACATCAAATAGAGCTGGGTGTCATCTGCATATTAATGACACCCCAGCCCAAACCTCCGGGCAATCTTGGTGAGGAGGCGCATCTGTCAGGAAGTTCCTCCTAATGTTTAGCTGAAAACTCTTCTGATTTAATTTCAACCCGTTGATTCTGGTCCGGCCTTCTGGGGCAACAGAAAACAACTCCACACCATCCTCTATATGACAGCCCTTCAAGTACTTGAAGATGGTTATCATATCACCTCTCAGGCGTCTCCTCTCTGGGCTGAAACTCTATAGTTACCATACAGTTTCCAACGATTCCTAGAGCTACCATACGTCACATCTATGTTTTTAGAGGAAGCAACATCATCATGCTCATGATGCCATCCCCCCACCACATTCCTGCCACCTTCCTGCTCCCAACTCTCGTTTTTACGTTCCGAGTGCATGTTTTATGCCATTTTAATGGCTTTGGCTTCTTTTGAGTGGCTGTGTTAGCTTTGTTTTGATTTCAGTTGCTGGGTTTTAATGGCCTTGTTGTTGTAGTTGTAAGACAGATCTCCAGCAGGTCTCTGGAGAGGAAGCATCCGCATTTTCTAATAAATAATATTCAGCTTCCAGTTATCAAGGGTAGCTTCATACATGCATGTTCATAGTCAGGGCTCTAGTCGGGGGGGAGCTCTCAGGTACGGAGCTCCGGAAGAGAACCTCTAGGGGGCGGGGCGGTCACGTGGTGAAGCCCCGCCCCCTTCTTTACCCCGCCCTCTGCTTCGATCCTCATTCCGTTTGGGAATGAGGATGAAGCAGGAGGGTAAGTAGCCGGGCCTTCTGACACACTTCCGGTGATGTCAGGGGGTGTGGCCTTCTGTCACTTCCGGTGATGTCAGGGGGCGTGGCATATGCAAATAAGTTATGCTAATGAGTTATGCTAATGAGCTCCGGCAGCTCTTTTTCTACAACAAGACCCCTGTTCATAGTTAATTTAATGAATCATGTATGATGGCTCTGGCACCGCAGTGTGAACAACAGGATTGTCTCACAGGCTGCAGTTTTTGAGGGTTCCAGTTTGCATACTTGGCTGCCCCAAGGGTAGGAAAAAAAATCCAGCAACATACATGTATGTGTGAACCGGGCCTTGAGGTGTCTGCTGACTTCCTGGGCTTGCAAATGATGCTGGCATTACCGGGACCACATTTCCATGTCAGCTTTTAGTTTTACAAAACTGCATGAAGGAACTCTGTGTGGGTTTCTTGTGATAGTGAATGGCCTCCTATCAAGATAAATTAAGGCAAAATGAGGGGAGGTCATATTTATTTTTCAATTTTCTCCGAGGCAATTTGATTTCTTCTAATTAGGACATATGGGCATCCTTGCAAATGAGCCTTAGGCTATGTTGCAATGACCGCTTTGGTTAAGCTGTCTCCCTGAGATGGTTTCTCCCAACCTGATAACGCTTGGTGAGATGAAAAGGAAAGATACAGCACTCCTGGAGTTAATCGGAAGAAAGGGGGAAATGGCTGGAAACTCCTGTTTTCTTCTCACAGTTAATTGTTTTCACAGCCCTTCAGAATTGCGAAAAGGATCATAGATATTTACAGTTTCAGAGACTCATTAGCTTCTCTTGCCAGGTTTACACCAGTGTAACCCCTTCATTGCCTCCAATGGCATCAGCCTTGATTTACATCAGTTTCATTAAAAGGGGAAATGGATTAATTAACTTTAAAAGAACTTGCAAATCATGCCGTGCAACCATTTAAAACTTTTAGAATCCAGAATGACTGCAGATTCATGTTTAAGGAATAACAAATAAAAAAAATGTACAATAATTGAAGAAATGAATGGAAAGCAGATGCTGATAATGTCAAAATGTCCTCCACTGAGACTCCGTTCTGATTTAAAGACCCTGGAATTTTCATTGGGATTTTGGTTTTGTTGGTACCATTTGGTACCAAAGCAACAACCAGAACTGGAAATCTCTTCAGTTTAGGAAGCCAGGTTCTCTGATCTACTAAATTCTCATTGGCAATCTGGCTTTCCAGGGAAGAGTTAGGCATTAATCCAACATTATGTTCAAAAACATCTTACACACACCCTGTGTCTCATCCCCACCCCCCTTCCATGTAGTAATACCAGGCCATGACATTGTGCCTTCTGATGTCTGTAGCTGTACTCTACATATTTGGCTGTTGTGTAGAGTGATGGGGAAAATACACAGCATGATGACATCAAGCCAGGGTTTCATTATTACATTGTAATGGGGGGGGGGGAAGGAGGAACTAGACAGGGAGGTGATGTCTTTAACCACAGCCTCACCTTTTGGGTAATGTCTAATTCTGTTCTCATTCTATTATTCTGGACCTCTTTTGTGACATTTTCCATTATATAGCTTTTGGCACAAATGGCTTGCAACTGTTTATCTAGTGAAGTCATAGCAACTGGCTAGGATTGGTACTCATTATTGAAAGGTATTTGATTTACATTACATCGCCAGATGTTGCAAGATGTTCTTTTCTGCTTCTCGGCTATTTCTTCACTAAAAACAAATAAACTAGTCATTAGCACACTTCAGGAATCAATAGAATTCCCTGTGTCCAACAACTATTTAGTAATTTGTGTGTATTGAGTGCTTGTCTATACAGTCCAAGTGTTGTGATCAATATGCTTATTCTTTGCAAGATCACCTAACCAAGAACAGTCATGAAAAGAATGCCATAGATGGGTTTTCAGCTGCAATGGATTACACCTGACCTGTAACGTTCCTCTTCTCACTTATGATTTTGGTCAATATTTTCTAATTCCTCTTTCGATTTTTGTCAGCAAAACTGTTATGAATTGTATAGATTTTGTCTGCTGTTCACCTGGATTCAATATTAGATTCCTTTGCCACTCTGTTATACAGATTTCTTTCTTCTTCTTAATCCTGATGATATATGGCATCATCTAGTTAACATTCATCCAGTCTCGTACAGGACTTAGAATGTTGAGCTGGGATCTGGGTGGCCCAGGCTCAATTCCCCCTTGTCCCATGAAGCTCACTGGATGATCTTGAGCCAGTTGTGTTTTCTCTGAGGGCCTAACCATGCATTATGTTACCCTGACATCCTCCGTGGTCCTGGTGATCAGGGGTCGTTTCGTAGGAAAAGAGGTGCGGGAGCTCATTAGCATATCCCATTAGCATAACTCATTTGCATAGGCCACACCCCCTGACATCACAGGAAGTCTGTCGGAAGGCAACGCCCACTGCTCAGGCTCCACTGTACTGTTTTGGATTGCTAGCTATTGGGGGGGGGACGTGCAGATCTGTCCTCGCAGAGGAGGGAGAGCTTGTACCTGAATAAAACTTGGCCTTAAAGGTGCCACTGGACTGTTTTGGATTGCTAGCTATTGGGGGGGGGAACGTGCAGATCTGTCCTCGCAGAGGAGGGAGAGCTTGTACCTGAATAAAACTTGGTCTTAAAGGTGCCACTGGACTGTTTTGGATTGCTAGCTATTGGGGGGGGGGACGTGCAGATCTGTCCTCGCAGAGGAGGGAGAGCTTGTACCTGAATAAAACTTGGTCTTAAAGGTGCCACTGGACTGTTTTGGACCGGGGGGCCATGGGGAGCTCTGCAGCTTACCTGGCTGCTTCTGGTTCTGACTGAGGGCTGCTGGGAGCAGGGGGCGGGGCTTGTTGCATGTGCCCGCCCCCTGGGCTCTTTGCTGCCGGAGCTCCGCTCCTGTGCGCCCCTGCAGGAAATGACCCCTGCTGGTGATCAAACGTGTACTGAGAGAGTCATGCTAGGAACTCCAGTTCCAAGGCATGCAAGGACCTGATTCTGTTTGGAGCTGTGGTACTCAGGAAGAGGCAATTTAAGCCCAGGGCTGCTATGTTGCCTGCCACGGTGGGCAGTCTCCCACTCCGAAGCTTTGAGCTCCCACCAACATTCAATGGAGCAGCAGGAGCAGAAACAGCAGGAGGGCTGCTATCATGGGACGCCATGAAATGTGTGTCTCATGCTAGGAATTTCTCAGATCTCTATATTTTTTAACCATAGACATCTGAGCAATCCCTAGAGTATCGTGTGACTCTGTGACGGCACTTCCAGGCACACAACTGGCTGATGTCACAGAGCTGCATGATGCCGGTTTCCCACGATCTCTGCTACCCCCCACCCATGCCGTTTTCATGACCTGAAACAGCCTCAAGGAGCCGCTGTTTGCCCTATTGAGCTAACTTTGTATATATGTTCCCTCAGTAGGGCAGATAGTGTGCCCGCAGGGCAGGCCCATAGCCAAGGTTTTGTTTTTAATTGGGGGGATTCAAATAAGTTGGGGGCACCCCTGTATGCACCCCTACACACACACCCCCAAAGTGCACAGCCCCACTCTTACCTGCCCCTGCAACCAGCCAGACATCCTTTTGGCAGGAGCACAACAACCCCCCCCCCGGAGGCTGCCTTTGTGGCCTGCCTGCTGCCACTGTGGTTCCTCCCCCCCATTCCCACCTCTGGTGGTTGCTCCTCCTCCTCCTCCTCCTCCTCCTCCTCTTCCTGCTGCAACTGAATGGCTGGCTGCCAGGATAGGAGAGAAGGCTGCCCTCATTGCCCACCTGCCACTGTCACTCGCCTCCCACCCCCGGGCTGTGTTGTGGCGGACCCAAAATGGGAGCCAGTGAGCTGGCAGAGTTCCACCAAAACACCAATGCTACTAACTACTAAAATACTTTTAGTCCAGTGAGAGAGCAGTGTGGGATTTGAGGGCGGCACGGGGTTTGACTTCTTGCCAGCTTGCCCGCAATGAGAGAGAGTGGCCACGGCTGGCAAGAGGCAAGAGAGAGTGGCGTGGGATTGGAGGGTGGCACAGGGCTTGACTTCTTGCCAGCTTGCCCGTGACGAGGGAGAGTGGCTGTGGCCAGCGAGAGGCAAGAGAGAGTGGCATGGGATGGGAGGGCAGCACAGGGCTTGCCGGCAACAAGCATGATAAATAAAATTTAAAAATGGCTGGATGGTGGTAAGTCAGGATCCAGGCCCCAAGAGGCCCCACTGTAGCTATGGACCTACTGTAGGGTCTTTTCATGCTAGGGAAATGGCAAGGGGGAAATAGTGTTGCCAACTTTGGGTAGCAAAATTCCTGGATATTTGGGGGTGAATCCTGAGGAAGAATGCCCACCCTCCTAAGCAACCATTTTCTCCAGGGGAACTGCTCTCTGTAATCTGGAGATCAGTTTATTTATTTATTTTTATTTATTTAGGTATTTTTATCCCGCCCTCCCCGCAAGCGTGCTGTAATTCCAAGAGATCTCCGGACCCTGCCTGGATGTTCAAACAAATACAAAAAAGGAAAAATCCTCCATATAATTAAACCTCCAAAAATTAAACCTCCACTAAATGTAATGCTTATAAATTATTTGCATAATTAGCAATAACAAACATACAAAACAAGCTTAATACAAATCTTGAGATTTGTATAAATAAATTGTGCAAATAGACCTCCAAAATACTCCAAGATACTAAATATAATGCTTATAAATTATTTACATTATCAGCAATAACTAACAGACAAAACAATACAAATCTTGAAATTCATATAAATAAATTGTACAAATAGGGAAAGGTCCAAGTTCATGAGTAACGGAACAAAGGATTCAAGTGTAAATCGCAATTTCAGATGTCCAGTCAATACACCAATAGTATTACAGGTGAGTAGAATCCTCAGTTCCTGAAGACTTAAAAGTTCTGTTATATAGCAGCTCTCCAAGTTTAGTTCCAGCTGAGATAGGGCAAAACGGTGTTGTTGCACCTCATTTCACCAAAGCTTTATCTAAGATGGAACTATGAGATACACATACAATCACAAACAATTATAATATTTTAAAAGAAAACTTGAATGCTGAAAACTACATAACTTAACAAGAACCACAATTATTGCATAATAAAATATTTCATGTCACTGTGTTCCTCCAAATGGTTGTATGCTTAATAGAGACTGAATTAACCACCATTCTTGTATTCCAAACAGCACTCCAGGTGTCTTTAATAAACATTCAAAGACTTCCTATTAAAGAGACAATTACACATAACATCCAATAGTCAACCAACATAAAGTATTCCATTTACACAAAGTAAAACAATTCTCACTCCTGATTTAAACCATTAGGGGACATTGTATTCAGAAAATCCATTCCATTTCCTTGCCCCTGCCAACAGCCACAGAATTAAACATACGGGGTATGTATTTGAAAACTACAAAAAATCTTAATGAGTCCGGATCATGATTGAAATTTACAAAGTGGTCCACTTGAAGACTTCTGTCACTTTGTTTTTAATTCTAGAGCAGTGTTCCAATATTTTGATTTCACAGGTCTAACTGTACTCCCTACATAAAGGAGGCCTTATGGACAGATTATGGCATATACTGTTCTCTTAAAGGAACAGGTGGTATAGTTTTTTTTAATGTTAATTTGAACCCAGTTCTCAGATGTACAAACAAAAGGCACATGCTAAACATGTTCCACATTTGTGGTGACCTGCAATTCCATGAGAATCCTGCCTGGCTTGTAAAGCATCAGATCTCATTAAAATATCTATTATATTTTGAGTGCGTCTGAACCCAACCCTAGGTGGTAGTTGGCAACCTGAGGTATCCTGAACCAAATACCAGTATTTGTTAATAATCCTTTTCACAGAATATGCCAATGGAGAATACCGAAACACACATGCAATAGACCCATATTCAGGTGCCATCACTTCCTTATTTCTGAGTAACTCCTTCCTATCCACCTTTTCTGCATGTATCTCAGCTAATCTAATAATCCTATTGTCGGCTGATGCCGCCATGGTTTGGGCTGTGTTCTCCTCAGCCAACACCTATCTGGGTAACCCCTGTTTTTGAACTGATGACTCATAAGATTACTGATTAAACCCAAAGATGTAGAGTTCCCTTTTATTCTGAGGAACTGACTGTATGGTCAGCCATCCCTTAAATGTTTAAGATAAAATGACTGATAATGCAAGTATGTATTTTTGTCTGTTGGTTTCTTGAATCTAAGGTAAAGGTAAAGGTCTCCCTTGCTTGAAAGCCAGTCGAGTCCGACTCTAGGGTTGCGGTGCTCATCTCCGTTTCCAAGCCAAAGAGCCAGTGCTGTCCGAAGACGTTTCTGTGGTCATGTGGCCGGCATGACTAAACACCAAGGTGCACGGAACACTGTTTCCTTCCCAGCAAAGTGGTACCTATTCATCTACTTGCAATTTCTTGCTTTCGAACTGCTAGGTTGGCAGAAGCTGGAACTAGAGACGGGAGCTCACTCCGTCATGCGGCAACCCAGGTCTCGAACTGCTGAACTACTGACCTTCCACAGCCTGCAGTTCAGCGTCTTAACCACTTGAGCCACTGCAGCTCCTTCTTGAATCTACAGATTGCCAATAACTTATTTTCTGTTCTATACACAACCATGTCCAAGAAAGTGATTATGTCTCTATCATAACTATAGGAAAACATAATAGAAGTGTGCATATTATTAATCCATTCAACCAAAGCGTTCACATTATCACCCTCCTAGAACACAATCATGATGTCATCTATATACCATTTGTACCATACAATAGATTTAAAAAATGGATTCACCTGTCCAGACATTGCGAATAAATTTAATCTCAAGGGACACCATAAACAAACATGCTGCACTTGGTGCAAAGGGGCTGCCCATGGCAACCCGTTTACTTTGTACAAAAAAAAATCATCTTTAAATCCGAAAACAATATTCAAAAATCAGGTTCACCAATGCTAGCAAAAAGAGTGTGGGTGAAGTGAGGTCAATGCATGAATCCAATATATCCTGAACTACAGCTCTAGCATCCTCACATGGGGTATTTGTATAAAGTGAATTAACATCCAAGAACATGAGAACAGCCTCTGGAGAGACTGGAAGACCCTCTATTTTGGAAATAAAATCTGAAGTAACTTTCAAAAAACTCAGAATAGTAAGAACAATTGGTTTTAAATAATAATCCAAAAATTGTGACAGAGGCTCCAGAAGGGAGCCAGAAGCAGAAACAATGGGGCAGCCGTCCTGTAGTCCTCAGAATCTAATATAACCACTGTGCCTCCTTTGTCTGCTTGCTTTATAGTAATACTCTCATCATTCCGGACATCATCTGTCCTGAGAGGACAAATTATTCACCCCGCAAGACAAATTATTCCAACCAGGTCTAAAGGATTGTTCATCCTCATTCAATTCTCATAAGACTATTCTCTCAAAGACAAAAATAACCAGATCAAAATGGAGAGGCACAAACGTAGATTTTAGGTGGAAAACATCAGTTCCCGCACTACCTGAATTTCAAAAATGGTTTCTCAGTTTCATTTGTCTTGTCAAATGAGAATGGTCGATTCTAGTCTGAAAGGCATTATAAGCAGGGGTTGGTACAAAGCCAAGCCTAAGATTTAACACACGTTTCTCATCCAAAGAGGGAATTTGAGATGACAAGTTAATAATTATGTCCATCTCTTGCCCTATCTGGAAAAAAAACTATAATTCTTTTTATTTACACCAGATGATGACTACCAGCTATAAACTTTCCCTTGTGCATAATTCTTCAAGTAACAATTATTTTTTTTACTCTTTAAATCTCTCAGTCATTTTTCAAAATCTTTAACTACCATCTCAACCTCCTTGATTCTGTTCTCAAATACACTTTCAGTACATGCTTCTTTAAGAGTCTTTTCCATATTTTCAACTTCCTCCATAATTTTATTAACTTCCTATTTGGAATGTTCAATTATGAGAAGCATAAGGTCTGTAGAACATTTATTTAAAATAACCGGACACCTGGGTCTTAAATTCCTCCTCATTGTCAGGTCTCGGATGCAGTTACTCTCAATACACTCTTGTATCAGCAAGATTTGTTTATTGAGAAGTGAAACAGGTTCTAAGCGTGGACAGATTCTGTGTCAGAACTAACACCCAGGTGCCAGGACTGAGCCTATACAATCTGCAGGACATCCACCCTAAGTGCACTACCCAGTCTCAGGCAGCCCACTAAAGATCCAAACTGCCCGAATATACCACCCCCCAGACCTGTTACAGTTCCCTGTGTCCAAGATCGAAGTGGGCCCTGAGATCATGTGTTTCCCAGGCACTGCGTAAGCTGACACTCACACACTCCCATCACCCCCCTTTTAACCAGAAGGATAAACAGCCAAGAGAAAGAGGAAAGAGAAGCAATTAACCCTTGAGTCTACAAAGTCCATGACAAGCGAGGCATAAGCTTGACACTCATCAGCAAACATTGCGGGTGGCTTGTTCATATGTAGACCCCTAGGTATTTTTGCAGTTTTACAATACTTAGTAAGTGAAATGGCATGGGGATGAAGTTGGGCACCTTTCTTTAAAGAAATTGTAATTTCCCCCAGTCCATGCTCACGTCACCCTGTTCCTCTCCTAACATAGAAGAACATTGGATACTTAATTTGGGGTTGGGTTTTGTTCCCACCCCCAATTATAATTCTATTCAGACCCAGATAGATATTTTTAAATTGGTTCATTCTTTTAAAGTTAAGAAAGTATATGCTGATACAGAAAGCAATGATGAGAACAGATTCCGCCCTACGTCAACATTAGCCGTCCTGCTATTATTACATTTGAGAAGATAGTCTCTAGGGGCATCAATGAAGGCAGAATCTTTAGGTGGAATCTGTTCCCCTTGGAGACAAAGGCTCTTGAAGATGTGTCTGCAGATAACACCATGGTTATAAAACCCACAGACAAAAGGAATGCAGTGGTTACCTCTCCTATATAATAAAAGTGTTTTCGTCTTGCAAGATTCCATTCACTCCAAAATCAGTTGGCTCCGTGATGTGTCAATCACAAGGTGTCTCTATCTACTGACTGTGTTGCCTGAGTTTTCTCCCACCCACTGCAGCCTAGGCCACTCTTCTCTGATTTGGCCAGTGTTTCAAGGTCATTTGCATATGGAAGCTGATTGGACTTCACTCCATTCCGCACCTCAAACTCCCCCCCCCCCCCGAGACCGTTGGACCTCTTCAACCTTAACATACCTCACAGGATCATACAGGGGAGAGGGAAATGATGTCAGCTGCTTTGGTTCCCACTGCAAGGAAAGACTGCCCTTTCTGTAGGGAGAGGCTGGGGGGGGGGAGATGTAAACCTGAAGACAGGCGGGCAGATAAAGGTAGGCTGATGGTTGCCTGGAAAGGACATAGGGTTGCCAACTCCAGGTCGGAAACTTCCAGGATATTTTAGGGATGAAGCCTGCTGAGGGTGGGGTCTGAGGAGGAGGAATACCATTGTTGCCAATCTCCAAGTGACAACTTGAGAGCTCTTAGATCTCTGGTGCTAATTCAAAGTGCTGGGGATGTGTTGCATTCTGGCCAGGGGCGCTGAGTGTAGAAAATGAATTACCAACACAGTAGTGTTTTGGAAAATCTTTAAGAACTGTTTGGTCCATTTACCATGGGGCACCCATCCAGAGCCTCTGGCATTTTCTCACTTTGCTGGCATCAAAACCAATTTATGGCAAAATAGAGATATGGAGACTTTCCCATCCTCCTTTGCATCAATCTGTCTTTGTTAGCAACCCTAGGCCTGCCAGCACTCTCAGAGTAACTTCATGTCTCCTGACTGGCATCACTTCACTAGCCCTGGCTGCTTGTTCCTGTTCAACAGGAGCCGAGCCTCCCTATGGACCAGCCCCAGACTTTCTGCCTAACCTACCTTGCATGGTTTGGGTTACAGATCACAAAGCAGAAGAGGAGAATGAAGTAAGTTGCTTTGCTCCCCACTAATGAGAAAGACAGAACTTTGCCTAGGAAGAGGCTGCTGATAGGGGAGGAGATAAAGTTGCCAACTTTAGGTATGGAAATTCCTAGAGATTTGAGGGGTGGAGCCAGGAAAGGGTGGGGTTTGAGGAGAGGGTGGGACCTGAGGCAGGTACAGTACCATAGACTCCACCCTCCAAACCAGCCATTTCCTCCTGGGGAACCATTATTTACAGTCTCCAGGGGAGGGCTGGAGATCACTTAGAAATACAACTGCTATCCAGGAGGAAGGAGGGAGGAGATGGAAAACTGAAGCCAGAAGGAGAGATAAATGGAGGTTGATGGTTGGCTGGGAAGGAGATAGGGTTGCCAACCCCAGGTTGGGAATTTCCTCGAGATTTGAAAGGTGGAGCCTGGAAAGGGTGGGGTTTGGGAAGGGGTGGGACCTCAGACAGGTATAATGCTATAGAGTCCCCCCTCCAAACCAGCCATTTCCTCCTGGGGAACCATTTTTGCCAATCTTCAGGGAAGGGCTGGAGATCACTCAGAATTACAACTGCTCTTCAGATGATAGAGATATGTTTCCCTGGAGAAAACAGTAAGCTCTGTGCCATTATACCCTGCTGAGGTCACCACAGCAAATTGACGCTGAGTGCCCAAGGCCAGGGCACCCACCCAGAGCCTCTTTCTAGATCACGTTGTATTTATTTCCACAATGGGCCTTATTCCTAGTACAGAATAAGTCCAATTACTGTGTGGAGATCAGAAAGCAGTTTTCTGAGAGGAACAAATATGCACCAATTAATTATGACCCTGCTAGCCATGTCTCCAGGATCATTAAAATAGTGCTAACTAAGGCAGACCACATGGGCATTATTGATAGCAATGTGCATGAATTTCTTTACAATGAACATCCTAGAACCCCTCTCCTTTATATACTTTCTAAGATCCATAAGCCCAGGTTTCCGCCCACTGGGAGACCAATCATTTCTGGATCTAATTCCTTATTATAACTACTTTCAAAGTATGTGCACCACTTCCTCCAGCCCTTTGTGCCTCAAATGGACTCATATGTCCAGGATACAAGGGATTTTATTATCAAACTTGAGGGTTTAGAAATCCCTGAACAAGAAATCCCTTGTGACCTTTGATGTAGCCTCGCTCTATACAAATATTCAATTGCAGGTGGTGCATTCTGTGTTGGATTGTATACTTGAGAAATGAGTTTCTTTAGATCCCCCTACAGTCTTCCTACTTGAATTAATTGATATCAACTTTGGAAATTTTTTCTTTAAGTTCGAAGATGAATTTCTCCTACAGGTTGGGGGGGGTGATGGGTAGTAGTTTTGCCCCTAGTGTGACTAATTTATTTCTGGTTGAATTGGGAAAACATACTATTTGCCACAGAGATTGTAATCATTTTTTGAGGAGGTACTGGTGTACAAAAGACATAGATGATTTATTTCTGATTTTGAGAAATGATGACTTTTTTGAACAGTTTTTGGAATGGATAAATACCATTCATGGGAACATTCGCTTCTCTGGGGCTATGCATAGGAGTACTATTGCATTTTTGGATGTGTCAGTATATAGAATGGAAGAAAATAGGTTGGCCATGAAGATATTTGGGAAGAAAACAGATAAAAGCTCATATCTTAATTTTCAGTGGTGTCATCCTGCTCATTTTAGAGAGAATATCCCTCCTGGTCAATTTCTTAGACTAAAAAGAAATTCTACTCAACCTGTTAACTACTTGCGGGACTATAAACTCATGGAAAGACAGTTCAGGGCCAGGGGGTATCTTCATATGGTTATAGAATGAGTGAGGAACCATGCAGACAGAGTGGTAAGGGCAAGTCTTTTCAGGAATCGGGAAAAGTCTAACCTGGATACAATAATTTGTGCCTTTGATTTTACCCCTATGTCTAATGTGATACATAGAACCATGTTAAAGCACTGGCACCTACTGAGTGATGTCCCTGGATGTGGTAATCCACCTTTTATAGATTTTAGATGCACAAAGAGTATAAAAGAACTGGTGGTGCATTCTGGTTTAAAGGACATCCAAGCAAGTTTGTCTACACAAGCAGAGGGACATTACAAATGTAGTGGGTGTCTAATGTGCCCCCTGGTGTTAGAAGTTAAGGAGTTCACTAGTCCCAGAACTCAAGAGGTATTCCCTTTAAAAGCTCTATCAAATTTTAATTCCAAGAATGTCATTTATGTCATCATTTGTGCCTGTCAAGAATGTATGTGGGCAGTTCCACATGCCTTGTTAAAGTTTGTATTTTGGAACATCATTCAGGGATCAAAAATAAAGTTATGCAGGCACCTCTTGTCTCCCATTTTGTCAAGTTGCACTTCACCATTGATGATTTGTTTATTTTTTTGTCATCTATAAGTATCCAGGCAGTTTGGATGGTAATCAGGATGTATATAGAATCCTTCTTCGGGAGGGAACATTGGATTCCTAAATTAAGCCCCCTCGCCCCCTCTGGATTAAATTTAAATATCAACTTTGAATGTTTTCTATAAAATTGTTGTGGATGGAGTTTGTGTTCTGCCTAGATTCCTATTCTGTATACTGTAAATTTAAGAAGCAGACCTTTTGGATCCTAACAGGTTCTTGGTATTAATGACATCACTTGCTGTGTCTGTATTAAGAATGGTGTGTGTTACCTTTACATATTGAAAGATTTGAATTGTGTGCCTGTAAGAGGGGCTGCAGTGGCTCAGTGGTTAAGATGCTGAATTGCAGTCCAGAAGGTTGGTAGTTCAGCAGTTCAAGACCCGAGTGCCACATGACAGAGTGAGCTCCCATCTCTGGTCCCAGCTCCTGCCAACCTAGCAGGACTAGTGTATTCTTGGTGCCTGGTGGAGGGCAACAGTGGGAGGGCTTCCAGTGTCCTGGCCCCACTGGTGGACCTCCTGATGGCACCTGGTATTTCTGGCCACTGTGTGACACAGAGTGTTGGGCTGGATGGGCCATTGGCCTGATCCAACTTTGGCTTCTCTTATGTTCTTATGACCTTTACTTTGGCAGCCCCTGTTTCCAAGGATTCCTTCCTAACAAATGGTTGGTATAATGTGGTATGTTTGTTGATGTATCATGTGGTGTGCTTTGTTGAGATGTAAGCATGGGAGGGGCTGTGGCTTGTTGGTAGAGCACCTGCTTGGCATGCAGAAGGTTCCAGGTTCAGTCCCCGGTATCTCCAGTTAAAAGCTCTTGGCAGTAGGTGCTGTGAAAGACCTCTGCCTGGGACCCTGGAGAGCTGTGAAGAGGGGCTGTGGCTCAGTGGTAGATCTGCTTGGCACGCAGAAGGTCCCAGGTTCAATCCCCGGCATCTCCAGTTGAAAAGGACCAGGCAGTAGGTGATGGGAAAGACCTCCGCCTGGGACCCTGGAGAGCTGTGAAGAGGGGCTGTGGCTCAGTGGAAGAGCACCTGCTTGGCATGCAGAAGGTTCCAGGTTCAGTCCCTGGTATCTCCAGTTAAAAGATCTTGGCAGTAGGTGCTGTGAAAGACCTCTGCCTAAGACTTTGGAGAGCTGCGGCCGCCAATCTGAAGAGACTACACTGCCTCTGATGAACCAAGGGTCTGATTCGGTATAAGGCAGTTTCCTGTGTTCATGGTTTTATTTTGCAAGATCGCTCTTGCGAGTGAGATATAGTGCATTGGGCTGTGTTTGTGTACCCACAATATCTTAGGTTGGTTGGCATCCTGATGTTCTTGAATTGGAACCGAAAGGGCATTGTCAGAAGGGCATATGCCATTCCCAGTTTGTTGTTCAACATGTTGCAGTTTACCCTTTCTTCTGAACTGTTTCAAGGGCTTTCTGAGGTCTCATTGACTTTTACAGAGAGATTTAAGGAGGTGCTTAACTCTCCGGCTGAAATCAATGGGATTGAAAAATGCTTCACTTCGGCTGGATCCTGCCCTCTGTGAATAAACAAAACGAAGGTGGGGGTTATGGTAAGACTGAACTAGCTGAAGTAGCAGTAAGAACCACCCATTCTCCTTTTGGTTGGGGAATAAAAGCAAAGTTGGGGCTTCTAAAAAGATTTCTTTAAAATCTGTTTATTTCATTGTTAAGTCACAAAAATGTAATGAGTGAATCACCTCCCATCACTACACCTGCTTGTACAGTTTAAATGAATTAAAAAAAATTTGCAAATCCGACTTCACAATGGCTTTCAGTGCTGAAGGCTCTTCTTTAAAGGGCTTCATTGTTTGGGAGGATTAGCCCATTGCTTTTACTGGCTTCAAAGCAAGGAGAAGCTTCACTCACTTTTGCTATTGATCCCCGTTGATCAGATTAACTGTGTTTTGGGTTCTTATTGAAAAGCGGAGACAAACAGAAAACATTTCTGAGATGCCGACATGCCAAGGTTGAGGATTCTCCTCTACCTATTACAAACACGGCAGAGATGATTACCGAGAAGTCAAAACACAACAAAAAGAAATTGCAGTAAATTCTATTAATTAAATGCTAACATTTCCAGCTAATTATCTCAATTACAAACAGTTCTTTTCGACCCTGTAATTATGGTTTCGTCTGCGCGGTTAACGAGGTAGCTTCTGTTTAGGCGTATGTACGTTTCTATAAAGGATGGGATTACTGCTGAGAGGCCTCTGCGGAGGACAGTGCCAGTTCCACGTGCCAGCAAAGGGAGGCGACTTAGTCTTAAGCTGCTTCCCAGCACCATCTTCAACAGAGTCACGCCCTTCATAGTCCACTGAAATTAACAGGCCTCATGGGGACTTGACTTCACAGGACTTCAAAGGGTGTAACTCTGCTTAGAGTTATTCCGAATTCAACAAGGGAAGCGAGGCAGGGTCTGAGAGGGACCCGGAGGAAGGACTGCAGTCCAGTCTGACAGGGCCCATTCAGAGACATGTGAGGCCTGCCAGAAAAAGGCTTAGCTGTTCCTTTTGTACCCATGTGTAAACTTTCCCTTTCCTCAGCACAAAATGACAGGCGCCCTATTCGTCTTCTCTTTTCAGGCTCTCTGTCTTTTTATTTTCAATATACACGTTTATTATTTTTCAAACTTGTTAACAAAAACAATCAAATCAAAAGTACAATCATATCACAAAGGTCCACAGCGAAATGCAAATTTTTTTTTGAAATGTTCCTTTAAAAAAGCACCAGAAATTCTGCTCTTAGGACTTAGAATGGAAGAGCTGAATGTAACTAAAAAGACTATGTTACGGTATATGATCACGACTGCAAGAATGGTGTATGCACAGTGTTGGAAACAAGAAAGAACACCAGAAATAGAAGAATGGATACGAAAAATTCTGTTCATGGCAGAGATGGACAAAATTACGAAGAAACTGAATAACAGGGAAGATCTTGACTTTTTTGAAGAATGGAATGATTTTAAACTTTACCTAGAAAAAAACTGGGATGTGAAGCACAATTTACTATGTTTAGAACAATATTGAGATTAATTGATGTTATCTTAAGATGTACTGGAGGGTCAAAGGGGGAAACATTGCGGGAAGCCACCAGGAGGGAGGGGGGATATGGGAATATAGGTATTGGTTTAAGAATGATAATAGTTTTTTTTTTTAACTGTAAGAGGTTATTTCCATGAAAATAAAAAATTCTTTTACCAAAAAAAAAAAAGTACAATCATATCAAATTAAGTAAATTTACAAGTAAGTAGAACAACTGGGACGGAACAAACATTATACAATTAGAGTCATCCATAGATGCAAACATTGTCACATGTGACAAATTGAGTTAGGCCTGACATAGCCACGACTATCTATTTTATAATTTCTTGGATTGTATTATTGGGAAATGCTTCTAATATTGTATAAGGTATTTGAATTTGAATTTGACATTGTCACATGTAATGGAGTGCATCATAGTATTTGCGATGAACCTTATAAGCCAAAGGCCTATCTCCACTAAAAACATATTCTAAGAATGGATACCCTTTTGATTGAAAATCAGAGCGACTAGTAGAGTTATCAGAGGAAGAAACCTTGTCTGAGATCTTACCATGGCCTAAAATCCCCAAATTTTAGAATACCATTGGGTTAAAGACAAGACATTTGAATTCTTCCAGCCATTAGCAATTACTGTTTTTGCCACTGTCAACAAGTTAGAAATAGGTTCCCTGCATATTTTTGGGACCTAAGAGCCCCGTCAAATATCAAGCAATATAAGTTCTGGGGTCTGTTGAATGGAGTAACCTGTGATATCTTTGAACATAAGAACATAAGAGACGCCAATGTTGGATCAGGACAAAAACCAATCCAGTCCAACACTCTGTGTCACACAGTGGCCAGAAATACCAGTGCCATCAGGAGGTCCACCAGTGGGGCCAGGACATTAGAAGCCCTCCCACTGTTGACCCCCCCAGCACCAAGAAAACAGAGCATCAGTTGTCCCAGAGCCCCTATCTATTCCTTGTGACTAATAGCCACAGTGGCCAATATAAGTTCTGGGGTCTTTTAGATGAAGTAACCTGTGATATCTTTGATTTCAGCAAGGATTATTGACCAAAATTTCATAATTAAGGCTCTGTATCTGGTAGGCCTGCAACTCTGGCTTGGGAAATTCCTGGAAACTTGGAATGGTGCCTGTGGAGGGTCTTCTGTAGCCCTACTCTTCCACAAAGTTCATCATCCAAAACTGCCATTTCCAACAGGGGATCTCTGTAATTCTGGGAGGACTCCAGCCTCCATCTGGATGTTGGTAACCCTGTTCACTGGCCTTCCCTTCAGTGGCTTGGATCCTCAGTCCTATCAACTCAAGTCTGGCGAGATAGGGCCAAGCTCTGCTCTACCTGGTTTATTCATGTATGGCTTAGTGGTTAAGTGCATGGATTCTTCTTCTTCTTCTTCTTCTTCTTCTTCTTCTTCTTCTTCTTCTTCTTCTTCTTCTTCTTCTTCTTCTTCTTCTTCTTCTTCTTCTTCTTCTTCTTCTTCTTCTTCTTCGCATTTCTCATCTGCCTTTCTCCAAAAGACTCAATCAACCAATAAATAACAAAATTTTCTCTCAAGCAGTGTTTAGAGGAGCAACCCACTTCCAACATTCTCCTAAAAATTATGCTTCGCAAAGTCTGCTGAAAGACTGGGGTAGTGGTGGTGGTGGTGGTGGCGGTGGCAGCGGTTTAGGGGTGCCAGTAGAGTTGCCAACCTCCAGGTGGTTCCTGGAGATCTCATAAGAATGTAAGAACATAAGAGAAGCCAGTGTTGGATCAGGCCAATGGCCCATCTAGGCCAACACTCTTGTCACACAGTGGCCAGAAATACAAGGTGCCATCAGGAGGTCCACCAGTGGGGCCAGGACATTAGAAGCCCCCCCCCCAAGCACCAAGATGACAGAGCATCACTTGCCCTAGAGCCCCTATCTATACCTTGTGGCTAATAGCCACTGATGGACCTGTGCTCCATATGCTTATCTAATTCCCTTTTGAAGCTGTCCATGCTTGTAGCCTCCACCACTTCCTGTGGCAGTGAATTCCAAGTGCTAATCACTCTTTGGGTGAAGAAGTACTTCCTCTTATCCGTTCTAACCCGACCGCTCAGCAATTTCATGGAGTGCCCATGAGTTCTTGTATTGTGAGAAAGGGAGAAAAGTACCTCTTTCTCTACCTGCTCTATCCCATGCATAATCTTATAAACCTCAATCATGTCACCCCTCAGTCGTCTTTCTCCAAGCTAAAGAGCCCTAAGCGCCTTAACCTTTCCTCATAGGGAACCAACCCTTTTATCATTCGAGTTGCCCTTTTCTGCACTTTTTCCAAAGCTATAATATCCTTTTTAAGGTGTGGTGACCAGAACTGCACACAGTATTCCAAATGAGGTTGCACCATTGATTTATATAGGGGCATTACAATATTGGCTGATCTGTTTTCAATACTGTGCATGAACATGACTCGTTTTAGGATTGCACTGGAAGGGGTCCTTTTTGGGATCCCCCCCAAGTCTTCCTGCATTGTTTTTCTGATCTGAAGCACCCCAGTGGAGTATATAGAAGCACCATGGGTTTTGCCCCAGATTTTTACACACAAACTCAACTTGGACTTTATACAGTGCATTGAAAGTTTTAGACTTTTTTTACACACATTATCCTCAGCAATACTTATATCCAAGTAAGACACACATTCCACACAACAGTGCTCCAATGCATCAGTTCACCCTGATTGACACAGACATAATCTATTCCAAAGTTTGAGTCCAGGGGCACCTTTAAGACCAACAAAGTTTAATTCTGAGTACAAGCTTTTGTGTGCCTGCACATGAAAGCTTCTGCCCAGAATTAAACTTTCTTAGTCTTAATCAGTGTTCCCTCTAAGCTGAGAGTGTGAGCTAGCCTCTGGCTCACACATTTTTGTCTTAGCTCAGAAAGGATGGCTCCAGAACAAATTAATTTATGCAGTAGCCAAATTGTTTGCTCACAACTTTAATGCCAGCAGCTCATAAAGTAGAATTTTTGCTCACAAGACTCCACAGCTTAGAGGGAACATTGGTCTTAATGCCACTGAACTCAAACTCTGTTCTATTGCTTCAGACCAACACAGCTACCCACTTGAAATAATATATTCCAGTAAGGAAGCATTTTATAGCAACTATCTATTACCTGAGAAGGTATCTCATTTAATCTGGCCAACATAAACATTCTTCTATATAGCAGAACATTTAGATATTATAAATATTCAGGAAAAACCCTTGGATATGACAAACCTAAATAAAGGAGGGGAGCAAACTCTACATGCTCTGCCATAAGAGCTCAGGAAATCCAGTTCATACAAATGGCTCAAAATCAACATTCGAGCAGCTTCCATCCTTGATGACCTCAATCAGCATTCCCTCTAAGCTGAGTTAGAGTGAGCTAGCTCACAGTTTTTTAGCCTCCGGCTCACAGATTTTTGTCTTCGCTCAGGAAGGAGGGCTCCAGAGCAAACCAATTTACGCAGTAGCCAAACCGCTGGCTCACAACTTTAATGCCAGGAGCTCACAAAGTAGAATTTTTGCTCACAAGACTCCACAGCTTAGAGGGAACATTGACCTCAAGTCCTTAATCTGAATTCCCAAGGAGGGGAGCTTAGATTCAATTGATTGTATCCAAGGACTTACATAAGAGTCCTCCCTCAGCAAGGAAAGATAACTAGTCTTTTCAAAGACCACCTTCAACCACATGTGAAATGCAGCTGCCTAAAAGGCGACTCTACACATGGACATCACCAGATGGGCAACACCGAAATCAGATTGACTATATAATTGGCAGTCAAAGATGGAGAAGCTCTATCCAGTCAGTAAAAACAAGACCTGGAGCTGACTGTGGTTCAGATCATGAGCTACTCATTGCAAAATTCAGACTTACACTGAAGAAAATTGGGAAAACCACGAGGCCATTCAGGTTTGACCTAGATCGCATCCCTGATGAATATACAGTAGAGGTGAAGAATAGATTCAAGGGTCTGGATTTGATAGAGTGCCTGAAGAACTGTGTCCCTTGGACTGCAAAAAGATCAAATCAGTCAATCCTAAAAGAAATCAACCCTGACTGTTCCCTGGAAGGCCAGATAATGAAACTGAAGCTCAAATACTTTGGTCACCCAATGAGAAGGGAGCACTCACTGGAGAAGACCCTGATGCTGGGAAAGATTGAAGGTCAAAGAAGACGGGGACGGCAAAGGATGAGATGGATAGACAGTGTCATCGATGCAACGAACATGAAATTGAGCCAACTTCAGAGGACAGCGGAAGACAGGAGGGCCTGGCGGGAGATGATCCATGGGGTCGCGAAGAGTCGGACTCGACTGTGCAACTGAACAACAACAACAGAGGTCTAAATAGGCTTCCGGTCGGGCTAAGATGGAGGACTGACACACTTTCGCGATTGTGCGAAGTGAGCGACGGCCGCTTTTGACAGCTTGGGCAGTTTTTAGCCCAACGCATCGCTCCCCAGTGAGGGGGGGGGACAAGCAGGCAGCAGCGCCTAAGAGGGAGTGTGAGGTTGGCGTGATCCGGCTCCCGAAGGAGCCGTTTCATGCTTTGATCTCCTCCCCCGAAGAAGGCAAGTGCCAAGCAACTCTGCAGCGGCCGTTCGAGCCGGATTACCGGTTTAAGCTCTCTACCAGCCGACCTCTTGAAGATGGGCAACAACAGTAAGTGAAAAGAAGCAATGCGAAACCCGATTTGATCGTGCTAGATAACAATAAACGTGCCGCTTACCTGAACTGTGATAAGATAAAAATTGAAACAAGCGGTTGAGCGGGAAATGACCAAACATTCCCAGAAATCCGATTCCGGCAAAGAAAATAGTTGATTGAAGGCTTTAAAACAGTAAAAAAGAACATTGTTTAACATTCCTGCGGTGGGAATTGAGATATGTGCGCAGCCGAAAACCGAAACTGACGAACTGTATCGCGGGAGGAGCAGGCCGGTGTAACGAAAAAAATACTCCGAGGTGCTGGAACAGGAAGAGGAAGCCCTGAAAGAAGGGCTGAAGCCAACAGGAAGCCAACAGGAAGAGACTCGGAGCTACAAGAGAGCAGAACCGGAAGTGAGTGTATACGAACAGACGGGACCTGGAATACGGTAACCTGACCTACTCTATACCCGAATACCATAGAGAAGTTGCGCCCGACATTTTGAGGAGGACCTGACTTTAAATTTGACTTTAAACTTCTTTTAGAGGGTTTTTAAAAGCGAAAATAGAAGGGAATGGCTGATTGAAGGCTACCCTTTAGAAGAGACTGTTTGTTTGTGAATTTGCGCACCGCAGGAAAAGCACCAAAACGGAGACCAGAAGAGGACCGAAAAGAGCTGACTCTGATCCTGACGTTAAGCCAAAAGTGAGACCAAGAACTAATTCAACACCAACTAGGCTGACACCAACCCCCAAGATGTCAAAAGAGAGGGAGAAGGATAAGAAAGAGATGTATGCTGCCATGGAGGCAATGGAGAAAAGGATGCTGGAAGCAATACAAGCTATGGGAGAACAAAGTGAAAAAAGGATGGGGGAACAGATTGAAAAGCAACTGGAGGCACAAATGGCAAAGCAGACTCAGATTCATCTGAAACAACTTGAAGAGGTTCAGGAGAAGAACATAGCGGCAATTAAAGATTTGGTCACTACTGAGATAACTTCAATCAAGCAAGAAATAGAAGGAGTCAAAAAGGAGATTCAGGCTAATGCAACCAAAACTACGGAAGTGGAAGAGAAGATGCAACAAGTGGAAGAAAAACAGGATTCTTTGACTCAGCAATTTAGAAGATCAGAAACAATGATGGAGTTCAGAAGGATGCAAACCCATCTGAGATTCAGGGGCATTAAAGAGAAGGAAAATGAAGATATAAGAGATGAAATGATGAAGGCAATAACATCATATTTGGAAGAAGATGAAGGGACAATGGACTCTGATTTTGATTTGATATACAGAGTGAACTCCAGAATTGCAGAAAAGAAAAATTTACCAAGAGATGTTATTGTACAATTTGTAACAAGAACAACTACAGAAGATATTTTTAAGAAACAATTCACCGTCCCTTTTGAAATGGAAGGAAACAAGATTATGGTGATGAGAGAACTCCCCCGAGCAGTACTGCAAGACAGAAAAAGGTATAAGCCTTTGGTGGATAAACTGAGGACTTTGAATATTAGGTACAGATGGGAAATTCCACAAGGCTTATCCTTTACTTACAAAGGTGGGAGAGTCCAGATCAGGTCGGTGACGGATTTTTATAAATTTAAGGCGGACAATTCTGACGTCTTTGGAGAACTTTAAATTAAGAATCTACAATGGATTACAAATTGTTGTCATGGAACGTGAATGGATTAAATTCACCTAACAAGAGGAAAAGAATCAATTATTGGATACAAAAACAAAATTGTAACTTGATATGCTTGCAAGAAACTCATATTAGAAAACTGGATGCCAAATATTTAAAAAATGTTAAATTGGGATTAGAATTTTATTCCTCGGCCTTAAATAAGAAAAAAGGTGTGGTGATATATGTGAAAAAGGATTTACAACCTAAAGAAATTTTCAAAGATTTGGAAGGAAGATATGTGGGTGTGGAAGTGATGATTCAACAGAAAAAGACACTGGTGGTCAATATATACGCACCCAATGGAGCAAAAGAAAAGTTCTTTAAGGACTTAACTGAACACCTACAAGGACAAACTTATGATCAAGTTATTTTGGCCGGAGACTTTAATGGAACTATAGATCGGCTGGATAGACAATCACAAAAAGGCAACGAAATTAGTGGAAAATTGCCAAAGAACTTTTTTGAACTAGTCAAACAGGAAAAACTAGAAGATGTGTGGAGGAAATGGAACCCAACGCAGAAAGATTTTACTTTTTATTCCAATAGACATTGCTCTTTTTCCAGAATTGATATGATTTGGATGTCAGAAGAATTGTCAATGAAAACACAAAAAATAGAAATCCTGCCTAGATGTAACTCGGATCACAACCCTGTTTTGTGGACCTCTACTGAAAGGAATAAATCCTTTCTTTGGAGAATAAATGAAGATTTGTTGGATAAAAAAGGTGTTATGGAAATGTTAAAAGAAGAAACAAAACAATATTTCCAACAAAATCTGAATAAAGAGACTTCAATACAGGTAGTGTGGGACGCTTACAAAGCTGTGATGAGAGGGATTCTCATCTCACAAAATGTGAAGCAAAAGAAGGAAAAACTTCAAAGGCAAGTGGAAGTATTGGAACAAATAGCCCAAAAAGAAAAAGAACTGAAGAAGAAACCGGGGAAAAAGAAGATTATTAGAGAACTACAGTTGCTGAAAGAACAGCTGAATGATTTTTTGAACCAAGAGCTTTATTGGAATTTAAAGAAGTTACAACAGAAATCTTTTGAAGGGGCGAATAAACCGGGGAAATATCTAGCTTGGCAACTCAAAGCAAGAAAAGAAAGAAGAATGATAACCAAAATTATAGAAGAAGGAAAAGAATTCGTTGACCCTAATGGTATAAAGAGAAGTTTCTTCAAGTATTATGCTAAATTGTTTCAAGCAAATAGAATTGATCTTGAGAAGATTGAAAGATATTTAGAAGAGATTCCACTATCCAAAATAAGCAAAGAGTTTAAAGATTTACTAAATGGGCCAATCCAAACAGAGGAAGTGAGGAAGGCAATTGAAGAAGCGAAGTTGGGGAAGGCGCCAGGGCCGGACGGATTTACCGCGAAGTTTTATAAAAAAATGAAAGAGGAACTTGTCCCGGCCCTGGAAGCTTTATCCAACGACATACGGATGTGCAAGAAAGTGCCAGACTCATGGAAAGAGGCAATCATTTCATTGATACCAAAGGAAGGCCAAGAACTAACGAATGTAAAGAACTACAGGCCAATTTCTCTCCTAAATAATGACTATAAGATCTTTGCAAAAATTATTGCAGAAAGAGTGAAAAACTACTTACAAACAGTGATTTCAGAAGATCAAGCGGGCTTTCTGCCAAAAAGACAAATTCGAGATAATGTAAGAATAGTAATGGACGCAGTGGAATACTATGAAAAGCACCCTGAAAAAGAGGTAACTTTTTTGTTTGTGGATGCGGAAAAAGCATTTGACAATCTTAATTGGAAGTTTATGTTACAGATGATGGAAAAAATTGATACGGGACAACAGTTCAGAAATTGTATTGAAGCTATCTATTCGGAACAAAGAGCTACACTGAATGTAAATAAAGAATTGACCGATAGCTTCAAGGTACAGAAAGGTACTCGGCAGGGTTGTCCCTTGTCACCGCTATTGTTCATTTGGGTGTTGGAGGTACTTTTACAAAAAATACAACAAGATCAAGAGATTAAGGGTTTGACACATAAAGGTTTTAAATATAAATACCGTGCTTTTGCAGATGACGTAATGTTTATTGTGGAAAACCCGACGGAAGAGTTACCGTTACTATTTCAAAAAATAAAAGATTTTGGAGAATTGGCAGGATTTTATGTAAACAAGAATAAAACGAAGCTTATTTGCAAAAATATGACGAAACAAAAACAAGTGGAACTACAAAATTTGGTACAATGTGAAGTGGTAAAGAAGACGAAATACTTAGGCATTGAGTTAACTGCAAAGAATATAGACTTATATAAGAACAATTATGAAAAACTATGGGCTAAGTTAACCCAAGACTTTAAGAAATGGGACAAAATGAACTTGTCACTGATGGGAAGAATTTCAGTTATAAAAATGAATGTCCTACCACGTTTGATGTTCCTGTTCCAAACAATACCAATACTTAGTAAGACAGATTTGCTGCAAAGGTGGCAACAAGAACTATCAAAGTTTGTTTGGGCAGGCAAGAAACCGAGAATTAAGATGAAAATACTTTGTGATGCCAAGGACAGAGGTGGACTACAGCTACCAAATCTCAGATTATATTATGAAGCGGTTTGTATGACCTGGTTGAAGCAATGGGTGAAATTAGAAAATGATAAGCTATTGGGGTTAGAAGGTCATGATTGTAGATTTGGTTGGCATGCATATTTATGGTATGACAAAACAAAAATGGATAGCTTTTTTAAGCATCATGTGGTAAGAAAAGCATTATTTGTGGTATGGATGAGATATAAAAAATATTTTGGTGATGTAAGGCCACTTTGGATTGTACCAGTGGAAGTGTTAACATCTTACTCAAGACGTAGAGACAAAGATTGGTTGCTGTATAAAGACATAATAAAAAAAGAGGGAACAGAATGGGTAATGAAAAAGCAGAATGAAATTGAATATGAATATGAATGGTTGAAATACATGCAGATCTCTGACCTTTTTAGGTCAGACAAAAGAAATTATGGTTTTAGAGAGGAAAAAAATGAAATGGAAAAGGTATGGGAGAGTGGAGGGGGAAAAGATATCTCTAAAATGTATAAAGTGTTGTTAAAATGGTATACAGAAGATGAGACTGTGAAAGAGCAAATGTTAAAATGGGCAATAAATATGAATAAGGAAATTGACATAGAAACCTGGGAATATTTGTGGAAAAATGCTATTAAGATATCACCCTGTACCAATGTTAGAGAGAATTGTTACAAAATGATGTATAGGTGGTATATGACACCGAAGAAAATTGCAAATATGAACCAGAATATGTCAAATAAATGTTGGAAATGTAAGAAGCATGAGGGCTCATTTTACCATATGTGGTGGACTTGCGAAAAAGCTGCAGACTTTTGGACAAAAGTCCACAGAGAAATGCAAAAAATACTTAAGTGCTCTTTCAAGAAAGCACCTGAAATTCTGCTTTTGGGACTAAAAATGGAAGAAGTCAATCCGACTAAAAGGACTTTATTCTGGTACCTCATTACAACAGCGAGAATGATATATGCACAATTTTGGAAGACCGAGAGAGTACCAGAAATTGAAGACTGGATACAAAAAGTTCTGTTCATGGCAGAAATGGATAAAATCACAAAGAAATTGAATAACCAAGAAGACAACGTGTTTTTTCAAGAATGGAATGACTTTAAAATATATCTGGAAAAGAACTGGGATGTAAAACAAAACTTAATATGTTTAGATCAATATTAAGTCAAATGATGTTATCTTGAGGTGTTATGATAACGAATGATGTGTTAATGATATAAAGAAATTTGTTAGAAGGGGGAGAAGCATTGCGGGAAGCCATTGGAGGGATGGGAGGAAGGGAATGGGGTAGACAATGGATCGAATGAGTTAATTTTTATATGTTATGTTCCTAAGAAAATAAAATTTTGTTTACCAAAAAAAAACAAAAGAGGTCTAAAGAGTACACTCCCAGTTCTAACCACAGTGTAGTTCCTGCTACAGAACGTGGAATCCCAGCAATCTTATGTAAAAATGTTATTAAGATACAACCTAGTGATTCCTGGCAGGCCTTTATCCATCCATATAGTATCTGCGTTACTACTTCAGAGGTGAATCTGTAAGGGCTGCAGGAAGTCATTCCCTATCCTTACTTTAAAAGAAAAGGAATTAAATTACAGAGATTTGTTGATGATTTCTGGGTCCGATGTTGTGCTGCTGGACACTAGAAGGCTGTGCTCTGTTCTTGGAGCTTTTATCTTTGTTTATTTAAGGCTTCCTATTGAGCTGACATGACAACAGGGATCCTGGTTGACCTCCATAGCCACTGACTTGAAATGGGTGAACTCAGAGGTTATCCCACAACACAGTAACAAAGGATGTTGGATTATTATGGAGAAATTGTGTTTTCAACATCAACAACAGATGATCAAGTAGCAACATTATCTGAGGAAATTCAGAGACCTTAAACAGAAGGCAACTCTCATTTAATACTGTGGAGAAATGCATTTGTCTTTGGAGGTTTGAGCTGAGCCAAACATTCCCCTGGAGTTTTAAAATGTTCTTCTTTCTTGGCAAAGAACAGTAGAAGTCAAATCAGGTGCTTTCCAGCCTCACCAATGACACCCTTTTAGAAATGCTAGAGACCATGGGATGTCCAGCTCCCACCCACCCACCTACCTCCAGCTAGACAAGTGATATCTAGCAGGGAACAGAGATTTGGAGGAATTAAGTGCTAGAAAGACTTCAGGAAAAATCTCCTGGAGACTTCAGAAAAGGCTTCTTTGACCCAGCCTGACCTAGTCACTGGGAGGAGAAAGAAAGATGATAAAACTCCTGGGATCCAGGCGGCAGCTCACATTTGGTGCTGATTCCACTGAGGCAGAGAGAACTCTTCCCTGAAGAGGCAGCCATTGCCACCTGCTGGACTGCATGCCTGAAAGAGGCTTCAAGGTAATAGAAACCCTATAGAACATCTGTAATGTTCTAAGCTAAGGAGCCTGCCCTGTCTTTATCACGTGTTAGGGCATGTATAGGAGGGACAGAGGAATTATATTTTATCCTTTTCTTTTGAATCTCTTGATCAATCTGATGCTGTGTTGAGGGTGTGTTTGTGAACATTTTCTTTTTGTCACAAATGCCAGGTGCTGACCCCTATCATCTGCCTCTCCTGCCTCTACTGGCTTCACCGCGGGGTCATTTCTCAGGGCTCAGAATCTCAGCTGTGGGAGAGGAGGGGGTTTCCATTACCCTCAGCCTCCTCCTCCACATTGGGCATCACACTTTCTTCCTCCCGTGGGAGTGTCAGAAGCAGAGTCCCTTCCAATTTCCTGCTCCTCGGCTGTCCTCGGAGCTCTCCCCTTTATGCCAGCCCATCACACCCTAATGATTCCTTCCCCCATCAGTTGAATCTTTCCCCAATGACTGGCCCCTCATTTCTTCCAGCTTGTCCTCACCCTCTCTTGCAGCTTGGACAGGTCCTGGGAGTGGGTAGGAGCTGATCTGTCCTGGGACCTGTTTTGTTCAACGTCTTTATAAATGATTTGGATGAAGGAATATAGGGAATGCTTATTAAATTTGCAGATCATACTAAATTGGGAGGAGTAGCAAATATGGTAGAAGACAGAGTCAGGATACAGGATGATCTTGACGGTCTGGAAAACTGGGCTAAAACAAAATTAATTTCAACAGAGATAAATGTAAAGTTCTGTACTTAGGTAGGGAAAAGTGTGATGTGGTAGCTAAAAAGGCAAATGCGATGTTGAGCTGTGTCAACAGAAGTATAGTGTCCAGATCACTCGAAGTGACCTCTGGACCTGTGCAGCTCAGGTGAAATGCCCCGGTCGTGCCATCGGGATGGTGGCAGCTGGGGGCAGGCCTAAGCGCAACCGTGGCATGGGGTATGGATGCCCAGTCAGGCAGGGACGGTGAGGGTTGTGGGGGGGCAGGAGCCAGGATGGACCAGTGGGCAGACAGGAGACACTCTGAGGGCCGTGGGAGCAGGGCTCGTGGGCCACGTAGGAAGGGGCAGGGCCAGGCAAGGCTGGGCCCATCTCTTCTCTTTTGAAGGGAGGTGGGGCCGACAGCCAGTGGGGAGGATAAAAGAAAAGCAGGAAAGGGCCGAGGAGGAGGACAGTTGCAGCCACTTAATAAAGAGTGAGAGAGAGTGCAATAGGCAAGACCGGAGGGGGGCTGGAGGGTGATGTAACCTCTCCTGGCGCCCCCGTGCTGAGGCCCCTCACGAACCCCACCTTCATAGACCTCCTCCCCCTCCTGGGTCAGCCAAAGGGCCTGAGGGGGGGGAGGAGATGCTTAGGAGCCTTCTCCTTCTTCCTGCCCAAGCACACCAGAAGGGAGAGTCCAAACACTGGTACAGTGATGGTGACAGCAAGGCAGTCAGTGGCGGGCTAGGGACAGTGTGACAGTCATATCGAGGATGGTGCGGAGTTGTTTTCTGTTGCCCCAGAAAGTCGTACCAGAGTCAATGGGGTGAAATCAAATCAAAAGAGTTTTCGGCTAAACATTAGGAAGAACTTCCTGACAGTTACAGCAGCTTCTCAGTGGAACAGGCTTCCTCGGGAGGTGGTGGGCTCTCCTTCTTTGAAGGTTTTTAAGCAGAGGCTAGATGGCCATCTGACAGCCATGCGGATTCTGTGAACTTAAAAAAGAGAAAGAAAAAAACAAGAAGGGATCATAGTTATCCATATAGGGAATACAACAAACAAGGAAACACTGTGATATGAATGACTAGGACATTTAGTAAGGATCGTATTATATTATAAATAAAAATTTACAAAATTACAAGCTCATTTCGTCCCAATCTTCCTCAGGAGTTATCCTATTCTATTGAAAGGTGTCAGCTTCTTGATACAGCTCAATATCTGTTAGGAGCAAATCAATGTTTATCTTCTGGACAAGCTCGAGCTTGTCCAGAAGAGGGCAACCAGGATGGTGAGAGGGTTGGAATCCAAGTCTTACGAGGAAAGGCTGAAAGAGTTGGGTATGTTTAGCCTGGGAAAGAGAAGTCTTAGAGGGGACATAATTGCAGTCTTCAAGTTTTTGAAGGGCTGTCATGTAGAAGATGGAGCAGATCTCTTCTCTCTTGCTCCAGATTTCAAGACTAGATCTAATGGGTGGAAATGACAAAGGAGTCGTTACCGGCTAAACATCAGGAGAAACTTCCTAACTGTAAGAGTGGTTGAGCAGTGGAACAGTCTGCCTCGGGAGGTGGTGGATGTTCCTTTGCTGGACATTTTCAAGCGGAGGCTGGACCACCATCCTTCGGGTATGTTGTAGAGCTATCTTTCGGCTATGCTCCTGCAGACTGGAGGGTGTTGGACTAGATGACCTGCAAGGTTCCTTCCAACTCTAACATTCTATGATTCTATCAGCTTCTTCTTTATTTTCTGCAAATTATCCTGGAAAAAAACCATGGTATTTTAAATGAAAAGCAACATGAAGCTGAATGGATGGCAGGGAGGATTGCCTCAGTGCTTAGTTCTCATGGCCCTTTCTTACATTCCCAGGGAAATGTTGACTGCCACTTTGGGGTCAGGAAGCAATTTTCTCACTTTGGTTGGAAATACTGGAGGGTTTTTTGTTTCTTTTTTGGGGTTGTTGTTTTTTTGGTCATTTTCTGGCCATGGAGTCACTGGGTGTGTGTGGGAGAGGTAGTTTTGTATTTCCTGCATTGGGCAGTGGCTTGAACTAGATGACCCTGCTGCTCCCTTCCAACTCTATGACCCTATGATTCTAATCCACAGTCCCCGGGTGAGGCTGTCTGCTCCCGCCAATTCACCTGCTCTTTGCTTCCATTTCCTTTTGTTGTTGTTCAGTTGAGTCCGACTCTTCACGACCCGATGGACCACATCATGCCAGGCCCTCCTGTCTTCCATCGTGCTCTGAAGTTTGCTTAATTTCATATTTGTTGCCTCGATAACACTGTCCAACCATCTCATCCTTTGCAGTCCCCTTCTTCTTTTACCTTCAGTCTTTTTCAGCATCAGAGTCTTCTCCAGCGAGTCCTCTCTTCTCGTTTGGTGGCCAAAGTCTTTGCGCTTCAGCTTCAGTCTCTGGCCTTCCGGGGAACAGTCAGGGTTGCTGTCCTTCCTCCTGTCTTGTCATCTTTGCTCTGCCCCACCCTCTCAGACCCATGCCCAGCCCCACCGTCTTAGATCAGGCACACCCAACTCCTCCACTCTCTGGCAGTGTCTCCCCCCTCCTAGCCTTGGCTCTGCACACTGGTCTCCCCACCACTGTTTTGACCGGTAAGGAGGCAGTCCAGGTTGTTGCCACCTTGGCCTCAGTCCCCAGGGTCTCTGGGTCCTGGGGTTGTCATGAGTCTGGCCCTATCTGCTCCAGGGCTGGACGCTCTTTAATCAGTGCTTTGTAACTTTTGATACTGGTAGTGGTTCTCTGTACCACATCTCAGACACACTATTTTTAAGGGAGTGCCAGGAGGAAGGGGCAGTCAGTCAGCTGGCAATTGGCTACTCCCTCAGTGGCACACAAGACAGGAAGCCATCCCTGTGATGGCCAGATACTGGATGGTGGGAGACACAGAGGCGAGGCCTCAGAACTGAGAAGGTAAGCTGGGGAGTCCTGGCCCCTCCCAGTGGGCAATTCCTACAAAGGCCAGGTGTTCGTAGTGATTGAACATAGAGAAAAGCCCCTTTTGGGAAAACCCTGGAAGGCATGGTGAAATAGGGCCCCCAGGTCAAAGCAGGACTGTTCTGCCACAAATACATTTTTATTTCCACGAAGGGAAGATTTATAGAATAAACCTATGTAATTTCTGACCTCTGGCAAGCGGAACATGAGTGGCACTCCACCAAAAAATAAGTAAGTGTCAGACTTCAGGTGCCTGCACGGAACTGGAAACTCAGGTGCATTTTTTAAAATCAGTCCTGGCACTCCACCCAAAATGGCCGGTGGACTATAGTTGACTGAAAGAATCAAAGTTCTGTAGCCCTATCACGGAAGTACTCCTGTGAAAACAATATGTTGAAATACACCATTTTTCTTACAGGACAAAGATACCCATATTTTTTTAAAAAAACATGTCTCTGTGAAAGGAAACATGTGGATCTTTCAGCAAAACTCCACCTGGACTGTCAATTCTGACACAATGTTTTCACAACCCTCCAAAGGGATTCATCTGTGTAGAAAACGCATTGCGTTGGACATGGCCCAGCATCTTAGACGGTGTGCACGCTCATCTCCTACCACTCATTTCCTCTCTTCTGTCTAACAAATTACCAAATCACCCCATAAGACAAAACATTAACTTTTCCATTTGAAAAGGCTCATTTGGTTTCAACTACAACTGCTGTCATTTTGTGGAAGAGCACAGCTGCATGGAGAAGTAATTAAGATCCAGACAAGCTGCTTTGCATTTCACAGAGGAAAGATGCCACAAACGGAGGGACAGTGGTGTGTATCACACAACAGGACTGCAGAGGGTAAGTGGGAGAGGAACAGTGGAAGGAAAACACCAAGACAGTTTGAAGAAGACTTCAGGACTTAAGTAAGGTGAGTCAAACCAGCTTCACTTACCACACTTTTGAAGGAGGAGGAGGAGAAGATTGGATTTGTACCCCACCCTTCATTACCTGAAGGAGTCTCATTGAGGCTTACAATCCCTTTCCCCTCCCCACAACAGACACCCTGTGAGATAGGTGGGGATGAGAGAGCTCTTTTGGGAACTTCCCTTGAGATAACAGCTCTGAAAGAACTTGTGACTGACCCAAGGTCACACCAGCAACCGCATGTGGAGGAGTGGGGGATCAAACCCAGTTCTCCCAGATTAGAGTCCTTGCTCTTAACCACTACACCAAACTGGCTCTCGATTAAAAGAGACGGCATAAGATGTCTGTGTGCGTGTGATTCAGTTTAACACACATGATTTCCCAAGAGGAATCCCGGCAACTTCAGTTTGGTGAAAGTAGGGAGAATATTTGACTTAGGTTTCTTAGGGAGTGGAGCAACTGTTAAACCAATTGAAGGAGAACTGCCAACAACCTGGAGGGGGGAAATGTCCAGCCCCTTTAACAGAGGCTTGACCATGTGATGTTCTTGATCTCCATGCCATGGACCATGCCTGACCATTTTCTTCATACATTAAGGCTTTATTAAAAGGACAGGGTGTTTGTTTATGTACAGGATTAACCCACTCAGCCCAGTCCAGGCGTGAGAGGGAAACCTGTATTTCAGCATGTTAAACAAAAATCCATGAGACAGTCTGTACTCTCTCGAGGCTTCACAACGGTTTACCACCAGAATCTCTTCAGAGGGGTCCCCACCTAGCCTAAGAGCAGAGATTCTGTCTCTTAGTTGACATCTGGGACTTAACACATCAGTAACTCTAACTCAGAGGTGCATACAATTACTATCACTTTGGTAGCTCTGTGGTCATCTTAGACACGAGATTTAGCCTTAGAGTTCAATTACAGCATCAGAGACAATTACAAATATGAATGATCTTTATTCAGTGCAAAGCATAGCAAAAGACTACTAGAGGATACAAAAATAACAAAAACCTATGGCTATTTGCCCTTACTACACATTAATAATAATAATAGTTACCATGGCGTCAGATAGTCCAAAACTGTCCAGTGTAACAGTACAGGTAGGCACCAAGGAATTTTGAAGGGAAATCCCATCTTGTGCAGATATATGGTCCAGAACTGTTCAGAGATACAGCTCCACAGTAACACAAGGTTGGCAACCAGTTCATAAGAAAAACTTGTTTCAAAAGTCAGGTTCCCAGGAGAGAGCAAGAGCAAGTCAGCTCTTCCATAAGGGACCATGGAGTTATACCCCCCATACCAGTCGTCATCAGCTGTGGCCATCAGCCAATCACAAGCGGCAGGAATGTGTGTCCAATTTCTGGTTGCCAAAGCTGCAGCATCAGGTGTGTGGGGATTGGCTAGAAGTTAGAGGCCCTGCCTGCAGTCAGGTGGTCCAGCTTCCAGCGTCTCCATTGTGTACGTGACATGGCTCATGTGAGCCATAGAGCAGAGCCTTAAAGTCTGGCTCTCAACAGAGAGGTGTTAAGGAATGTGCATGATTATATGGCATGGCTATTAGGTGGCTCAGGCCATCTGGTCTCACAATAGGCCATTTGGCCTGCAACAGGAAAAGACACACAGAGTGTCAGAATGTCATCACAGGAAGAAGGCATGAGAATTTAGAAACAATATTTCTATACAAACATTAACGAGTCTCGTGAAGGTTGCTGGGGTGGAGCGAAGCCCAAAAGGCATGGCTACAAATTGATACAGCCCAAGGTGAGTTATAAAGGTAGATTTCACAGTGGCATCCTCATCTAAGCCAAACCTGCCAATAACCTTTGTTAAATTCTAGCACAGTTATGTATTTGGCTCGGCCCAATCTCTCATTCATGTCATCTATTCGAGGCATAGGAAAGGAGTCAGGGATTGTCACGGCATTAAGACAACAATTGGCAACCTGAAATTTAAGTCCCTAGTATAGATGTGCACAAGTGAAAAACATAGCAAGACACTTGCTGACATAGCAAGGAGGAGTTCAGCATATCAACGGACGAGTATGAAGGACGAAAGTTGGTGAGTGTGAATCCTCACTCGTAATCCCAGGCATTCAGGAGGTGGGGGGACTAAAGTATCTGGCATATCACAAAAGGCATGTAATTTCTTAGGAAGGACATGGACCCTGTAATGTACGTGTCATTTCTCCCTGCTACATCTAATTTAAAAAGTTCTGGGGAAGAAGTTGCTCCTTCCCATCTCAGAGCTGTGGTCCTGATCCAAATCCCCACTTTACCCCAGTGTTGCTTTTTTTTTTTTTTTAAAATTTTCTTTTTTAGTTTTCCTTATTTAAAAAAAACAAAAAACATAAAACAACGACAAACAACGACATAACGAAAACAATACGATAGCTCTAAATTGAGCGAGTAACTTTTCGACTGTATATAACAATATAGTACAATAGTAACAAAGATTTACATACAGTCTAACACATTCCTTTTTTACAGATATCCTTAACTTATTTCAAGTCAAAGTCCTCTAGCGCTTCTATAATTGTAGCCAATTTTATTTCTTTATGCTATAATCCTTGGTGTCCAACCAATTGTAAAAACTCTGCCAATATTTATCATACTTCACCATACTCTTTTCTTCTATAATGTAAGTCAGCCGTTCCATTTCTGCTATATCTAAAACCTTAGAGATTATATCTTCCTTCGTAGGAATATTTACCTCCTTCCATTTTCTTGCGAAAACAGTTCTTGCCGCCGTTAACATTTGCATTAGAAAATAAGTTTCACTATTTGAAAACATCTCTGGAATCATATTTAACAAAAAACATTCAGGTAATAAGGGTATTCTTTTATCTAATATTTCGTCTATCATTTCTTTCACTGTTAACCAAAATCTTTTAGTCTCACAACATGTCCACCAAAGGTGGAAAAAAGTACCCGTACAGAATTTACATTTCCAACATTCTTTTCTTAACTTACCATTGATTTTATTTAACATGACTGGCGAAATATACCATCTGTAAACCATCTTTACAACATTTTCCCTTAATGCACTTGATCTTAAAAACTTTATATTCTTGTTCCACACTTTATCCCATTCTTCAGGATTAATATTTCTACCTCAACAGGCACCTTGTGAGGTAGGTGGGGCTGAGAGAGTTCTGAGAGAACTGTGACTGGCCCAAGGTCACCCATCAGGCTTCATGTGGAGGATTGGGGAATCAAACCCACCACTCATAACCACTACACCACGCTGGCTCTCCATGATCTCATGTCCTGCCCAGTGAGTCTCAGGATTTAGGATGATGAGGCTTGGCAGTCACCAACCCAGTGTACTCATGACCCTTCACCATAAAATTTCTGCTGCAGGCTTGCTTTCTTCCCATTAATGAGCTAAAGATCAGGACACGGTCCTGATTGTACAACATATTTTAAAGCAGTAAGATTATTTGCTGTGTACAAGATATATGAATCATGCTGAATTACTTTGTGAACCCCTAGGCATTAGAAACTGCAATGCTCCAATGTATAGAAACTGTCTGAGTTCATAATGAGCTGGCTTCTTTTTTAGTTCCTCATGCATAGATGATGGAACAGGCATTCTTTAAATTTAATTAGAAATTTTGGTTGGGGGAGGGACGGAAATTTGAGTCTCTGTGAAGATGGAAATAATAAAAAGAATACCTTGATGCACCTTGGAAGCACAGCTTGCATCTAGGAAAACCCCTCAGTGGGAATTGAGTTGCTAGAGGGTTTAGCTAGTGTTCCATCGGGCAGTGAAGCCCTAATGAATAATAACTGGGGCATGTTAGTTCTCTGCCTGTGTTGAATGAAATTATTCTTAATGCAATGCAATTAAGTTTTTGGAATTTACTAAACAATCTAGCGACCTCTTATCTGAAAACATAATTATTAGGAGATTACTTTCTACTGAGTCTTTACAGATGGAGGCTTTGTGGTGCAGCAGTTTAAAACAATTGAACCTGATCTCTGGAGACCATGTTATGAATGTTGCTCTGAGAAGAGAGCAGAATTGCATTTTAAAGCGTCATTTTCAGCAGCAGAGGGACAGTTGGCAGAGTTTACCAAAGCTGTTGAAAGGCACTGCAGACTTTAATGACCATCTCAGTCTTCACAAAAATTGGTTAATCTCTGCCACTGGTGAGCATTTGTAGGGAGAAATCTAGACCTTTCTTTTCCTTTTCCGGCAGGTGCCTAAAGAATGCCTTTAATGTGCCTTCCAGTGCCAAGGTGCGCTTGTTATATTCCAAGCAGTTTTGTAAGCAGTTTTGCCCTAAGATTCAACAGTGGCCTTTTAATATCAGGTGTAAAGCAAGCAGGAGGCTTAATAATGTTCTGACTTGGGAGTAACCACAAATGTTTTCAAATAGTGACAGTCTGAAGCCCCTCACTCTTTATAAATGTAAACTGATTAGCCCTTATGTTGATTACTGTCCAGGGATGGAACCCCTCCTGCCCTGGCACTTACCTCCTTCTGAAGAGCTTGGTGAGCCTGCCATGGCAGTGCTGGGCAGCCTCCTACAGCAGGAGCCCTTGGATGGCCATCCTTGGCTGCCAGAGAATGAGCAAGGGAGGGGAAGTGGAACAACCCCTGCAGTGGGCAGCTGGGTGGCAACAGGAAGCTGGAAAAAGGAAGGGCAACTTCTGGGGACTCCCTGGAGCAGGCAGAAGACCCAGCGGCCAAGAAACAGCTTGAGGAAATATGGGATGGGTCCTAGCCCTGAGGAGGAGAGCCTAGTAGAGGATTTTAAAGAGGGGAAACGACGGACTAGAGAGGATGGAGAGACAACAGACCTTTGGCCAGGAGGCCAGGCACTACAGGGACTTGGGGTGCTTGGTGGGAGCCCAGGGAACTTTTTTATAAGGCCCATCTGGAGACAGCCATGGAGGAAGAAGACTGAGTCTTGCCCTGAAAGCCAGAGGGTAGGCAGAGGCCCGTGAGAGAGGGAACCATGGTGAAGAAATACCTCACTTCTTTCCAGTGCTGTGGTATTGCTCATAGGCATGTTGGAAAGGGCAGAAGCTGGAAGGCAAGACCCTCCCAGGCTCTGGTCCCCAACAGGCAGGCTTACCATTACATAGGGTTGCCAACTTTGGGTTGGGAAATTCCTTAGGGGGGCAGGGTTTGGGGAGGGGCCTTAGCAGGGTATAATGCCATAGAGTGCACCCTCCAAAGCAGCCATTTTCTCCAAGGAACCTGATCTCTGTTGTCTGGAGATCAGTGCCAATTCTGAGATATCTCAAGGCCCTACATTGAGGTTGGCAACCCTAACTACAAAAGCAGCACAAGGAGACCACCCCATACTACAAAGGGATTTCTGCATATTAGTAAGGGAGATTGGAGGGAGCTGAATTTCCAAATTGTTAATCCCTCCAGTGTTTTGTTTTGCTTTTTTGCAGGACCCTAGCTTGTCAGTTCTTCCCAAAATATATTTGAGCCACAGCATTCCTTTCAGGCAGAATTGCAGTGGGGGTGTTTTGTGGATGGAACCATTCCTAGTTTCTCTTAACAGATGCAACCTAGTGTCAGATGCACTGCATGAGGCAAGAGACCAATGCTCCCTCTAAGCTAAGTCTTTTGAGCAAACATTCTGCTTTGTGAGCTACTGGCATTAAAGTTGTGAGTGAGCAGTTTGGCTACTGCATAAATTAGCTTGCTCTGGAGCCATCCTTCCTGAGCTTAGACAAAGATGTGTGAGCCGGAGGCTAAAAAACTGTGAGCTAGCTCACACTAACTCAGCTTAGAGGGAACACTGCAAGAGACCCCATTTGTTCCTTCTACTGTTAACAGCAATGGGTCACAAGGCAACAGGTGGACTGTACTGCTCCTCACCCTTCCTTACTCCCCCAGAACTAACAAGCACCCCTGGGATTTTGGCTCAGTTGTACCAGATCTTGCCTATGGCTGGGGCATTATGATGGCAAATATGTGCCGAGGTTCTTCCATGTTCATCAAAACAGGTTTATTACAATCTTTAATCATCCCCTAAAAGAAGAATACCTCCAAGATATAAAGCTATCTATATTAAACTGCCAAGGTCTGCTCATGTACATTAAAATATTCATGGAAAACGGGTCATTATAAACAGTAAGAACATTAGCCCCTGGATAGCACTTTAATTCCAAAGAACACTTGTATTTGACAATCTATAAGTGTATTGCACAGATTAAGTATGGGGGAGATTGTTCAATGTTTGCATTGTCTTATAAACTGTATGCTTGAACACATTTAATGGAGTCCCCATTTGGTGATGCCATCTGTACCTTGTGTTGTTTGCTTAGTTAGGATTTTTAGCTTGGGAAAGGAATGTTCTGAAGACAGTGAAACCTTTTGAATGTAAAGAAGCATTTATCTTATTTGATCATGTGTTGCTGTATTAGATCTGAAGGCTGTTCTAAAGTACGCAACCCATAACCTGATGTGATAAATAAATATAAGGAAGTATAGAAAGCTTGCCTTGAGGGTATTTCTAGGGAATCTCTGGTATGTGTGGTCATGGTCATGATTTTCATTGTGCAATCATTTTAATTAAGTCAGACTATAAAGTTAGTCTTGCATGAGACAAGTGATAGATTGATGCCTGTCCTGGAAGTAAAACAAGTTACATTCGTGTTTTCCAGCCAAATGGAGATCTGTGCACATGTTATCAGATAAGCTTGGGTGACAGTGCACTGCTTTGCCAGCTAAGGTATCTCTAATGGTTTATTTGGGGCTCAATGTAATAGCACAATGGTTAGATATTTCAAACTGATTTCGTAATATTTCTTGGCTTTCTGTTGTGGATGAATAACTTTGTTACTCAAATAATAAATTTTAATTAATATCTGTATCATTTTGGTTACTGCTAGTTTAGTAGAGCAATTAGTGTAATTAGTAAACAGCATTGCTTGGTGGCATGATAAATCACAGTGCAGAGCACGTTGACTCCTCACCAGGGTGATATATTATCCAATTTTCTCAAATTTAATGTGCGTACAAGGCAAGTACTAAACAGAGGGAAGCATAGCAACAGCTGTGGTGGTCTTTGGTTGCTTGCATTGCATGTGCTGTCTGCATTCTCAAATACGTTGAATTAGTCAAAACTGTCAGTTAATTAACATTTTATTTCAATATTTGTAAATGTGTTTTTGAACATACACAAAAGTAATAGCAGACTGGCTTAGCTCTTGCCTCAAATCTTCTCCTTTCTTCTCAGGAAAGTTCTGTAGTCGCAGTATATAAGAGGCTTTTTCCATTTCTAGCCTGATCACCGCTTCTTCCAGATCTCGTTGTTTATCTTTAACAAGTTGTAATTTATCTTCTGTATGATCTGTTTTTGTTTCTAATTTTTCTGTCCTTTTTACAAGCGCGGCTATCTCTTGTTTATTTTCTATCAGTTGTTTTTTAATCTCTTCTGTTTGTACGGTTAATTGATTTGAAATATCGTCTAATTTTGAGAGATCTTCCAGTTTCTTTTGGATTGGCTGAATTACTTTTGTCATTGCCGCTTCTACTGCCGTATTTACAGACTCCTGAATTAGAATCTGAAAGTCTCTAGGGTTCCATACTGGGGGATTTGAGCCAGGTACTGATACAGACCCTCTCCTTGCACTAGCCCCTTTTTCTTGTTTTTCCATTCTGTATACCTTTCTGTTTTCCTTTTACTCTACCCCTCTTCCACTCTCTTATACTCTTATCTTAACAGAATTCTTATCAACCTTTAGTATCAGTCAAAATAATCAATATAATAACCAAAATATTTCTCAGAGTTGGCTCTTTTCCTTTAAACTTCTTTAGACTTCTTTAACAGCTGTTATGTCCCTAGTCTTTACATCAGCTAGGATTACTTTTTCTCTCTATCAATAATTTTAAATTTTCCTCTTTTTTTAATTTTTCTATTTTATATTATATTATTCAGTTCAACTCAACTCAACTCAAAATAATTCAAAACACGTCTTCTCTTATTTCTTCTTAATTCACTAATTCATTAAACCTTGCAATATCTTAAATCATTAATCCTTACTAGAACATACTAGATCAAAATTTATTTCCCTCCTATATACAAGTGTGGTTATTATCTATAACCCTTTCCAAACCAACAATCAATTTTAAGTAATTCATCAGATCAGATCAGTTCATAAATCAGTTAAATCAATTTAAATCATCAGGCAACACAACAACTCAACGCAAACCTTATTTCATTAAACCTTACTAAGCCTCTTATATATAAATATAATTATAGGTTATAATTCTTTATAATTCTTTCCAAAATAGCAATCAATTTTAAGCAGTTAATCACTTCATCACACAGTAAATTCATCAGACATCTCGGCAACTCAGCACAGTCTTTGGTCAGAAAACAGCATGCTCTTCTCCACCTCTTCTTCTGCTACTCAGCCACAAACTTGCTGTTAAAGCCCAAGAAACCAGTCTTCTTCCACTATTCTAATGATTAACTCAAGATCACCGTCAAATCCAAAAGTCAATTTCCTTTATCTTTCTTGCCGTTTTTCCCTTTACCAACGCTCTAATTTGCTCTAAAGAAATTAACTGGTTTGTCCCTTTAATCTTCTTGGCTACGATCTTCTTATAGTAATACTTATAATCCTTTTGCCATCCAGCAAGAACCACTTCTCTTCAGACTGTAGCCCCTTTAAGATGCGGCACCGAAAATTGCACTTAGCCCCGAGAGGCGCAGTAGCAGATTCGCCGCTTCGTGTCCCGATAAAGCGACCTTACCTCAGGGCTGTTTTTCAAATTTTTCAGCTTCCACAGTTGCAATAGACAAATACAGTTCGACAGAAAAAAAATCACCTTACTTTGGCATCAAAGTTCATACTTTTCCCTTAATGCACTTCAGTTTAAGGAATCTCTGCCGCCGTTTCAGTCAACACATTTACCCAGCCAGGAGGAGCCTCGCTGGGTTCGTCCCCGCCTTCTGCTCTGGAGCAAATCTTGGCACAGCAAAAACAAGCCGCCGCTCGGTTTCGCCTCCAGGACCGCGCTCCTTGCTGGAAAGACGTCCTTGTCTCTCATAGAGAATTCTTCACCCAACTGAGCGAAAAACCTCCCGAAGGTGAGGGAAAGGTTGGTAATCAGTCGGGAGCTCGGCCGACCGCGTCCAACCTTCGTGCGACCGGAACCGGATCTCATCGCTTTTTAATGTTTGATAAAAACAATTAGAAGATTTGATCCCATGTAAGAAGTTGTCGAGCACTAAATGGAACAAGTGTTGTTTTTAAAGACCTAATGACTGAGATTGGCAGTTGGAACCGCTTCGCTGCCACTCTCTTATTTATGTATTTGGCTTAAATGTGGAACCTGCCCCTTCCAAAAGGGTTGGGATAGGCAAGGAAGAGCAACACCCAGCCACAGGTGGAAAATGTCATGGCATTGACTAAAATTGCCCCACCTCTTCTCCAACTTCTGCCTGAGACCACAAAGCCCAGCCCTAAAAGGTAGAACGTCCACTCGCACTCTAACAAGTTTGTAATGGGAAGCCATTTTTAAAAAGCAGCCATTACAATGTGAGAAATAAGAATGAAATTAGTGTAACACCTTTTTATTAGTGCCAACCAAACATTGTGCAAACCTTTGGGCTCACCTGACATCTTCATCAGGTGGCAGGGGGCTACAAGATATCCAAAGATGGGAGGACCGTTTACTTTGTATTGCTGATTTTTTTTTAAAGGAGAGGTTAGAGGCTGGTCATCTTTTGTTTTTCACTACCACTGCCTTTTAAAGTAGTGGATAAAGTCTCAATCATGCTTCCAGAAAACATTGTGTAAAGTGCAGTGCAACCCAAGAGAACCCAACCAAGCTGAAATATTTGGTTTGAAGCCAGTTGGGTCAAATAGAAGCCTCTGAAGAGAAGAGGCACCTGAACATACTCATCTGGAAACAGATTTGTATCAGCTGAAATCCACCTTCGATCTGACAACACTATAGTATGAATTAGTGCGTAAGAAGCCTAAGTGGTGATTCCAACTAAGCATAATTCTTATGGGTGAGCATCCCTGCACATGTGCAGAGGAATTGCCATAAGAAGACCCAGTGGAGCACTCATCCTTTCCTCCTTTCCATGCAATGCACACATGTGTACATGGGCACCACAGAAGTGCTCTCACACTTACCCAGAACAGTTGCTTCTGAAATCAAATGCTTTCTCTCCAACCCAGGTTTCATCCTAATTTGGAGCTTTCAAATCTGGCAAATTCCCAACTGGAGCATGATGTTGGTGTTTTTATGCCTCTGGCTTGTTTTCATGCCATGGCTTTTTAGGCTTTGTCTTCATGGTGTGGTTTTTATGTCTTGTTTTTATATTGTGTCTTTTGGTTGTTTTTTTATAGTGTGGGGTTTTATGTTTTGTTGCCTTGTGTTGCTTTTTATGGCTTGTTTTCACACTGTGGCTTTTTATGCAGGTTTGTAAGCTGTGTCATTTTACGGTTTGTTTTCACACTGAACCTTTGAATGGCTTGTTTTCATAATGTGATTTTTATGGCTTGTTTTCAGGCTGTGGCTTTTTATGCTTTGTTTCTTTTTGCTGTGGTGCTTGATAACTTGTTTTTATGCTGCCATTTCATGATTTTATTATGCAGTTTTCCTGTGTGAGCTGCCTCAAGCTTTTCTCTGGAGTGGCAGCATCTAAATTTTCTAGAGAAAGGTAGGAGGGCAGCTGGATTGGAGAGCAGGGCATGTGCTCCCATTGAAACTTGGACAGCAACTGGTGCACTGCAGTGAGAACACATATGGAATAAGGAGCACATAAGATCAGCCATGTGGGATTGGACCAATGGTCCTTCTAGTCCAGTGCCCAGTTGCACATGGTGGTCCAGGAAGGCCCACAAGCAAGGACAAAGGACCAAGTCTTCTCCTGTTGTTGCTAGTGTTGAGGTTTGCAGCCTCTGGGCATAGAGATCCCATTCAGTCATCATGGCTAATGGCTACTGTTAGACCTGTCCTCTGTGAATCTGTCAAGCCCCCTTTTGAAGCCAGCTAGGACTCCCAGAAGTACAAGCTGGGTTTCGAAGAGGTAGAGGAACTAGAGATTAAATTGCCAACATTTGCTGGATTATGGAGAAAGCAAGGGAGTACCAGAAAAAACATCTACTTCTGCTTCATTGATTATGCTAAAGCCTTTGACTGTGTGGATCACAATAAACTATGGCAGGCACAATAAACTATGGCAGATGGGAGTACCAGACCACCTCACATGTCTCCTGAGAAACCTGTATAAGGGTCAAGAAGCAACAGTTAGACCCGGATATGGAACAACTGATTGGTTTAGCATAGGAAAAGGAGTATGACAAGGATGTATATTGTCACCTTGCTTATTTAATTTATATGCAGAGTACATCATGCGAAATGCTGGCCTGGATGAATCACAAGCTGGAGTTAAGACTGCTGGGGAAAAGATCAATAACCTCAGATATGCAGACGATACCATCTAATAGCAGAAAGGGAAGAGGACCTTAAGAGCCTCTTGCTTAGGGTAAAAGAGGAGAGCGCTAAAGTGGGCTTGAAGCCCGCCCACCCAGAGGTTCGAAAGCCAAAGTAACTATCGGCGAGTAGATAAATGGGTACCCACCCTTAGCAGGGTGGGGGGCACCCTCCTCTGTCCGTGGAGGTGTGTGGAGAGGCAGCGGCTGGCGAAGATGGCATCGATGGCAACGGTGAGAACAGCGGCAGCAGCGGAGCGACGGCGGCGGCAATTGGTGGAGGCAGCGCAACGCTGAGAGGCGGCAGACGGCGGCAGCAGAGCCTGACTGATCCCTGGTGGCCAGCAGTGAAAAGAACGAGGCGGCTGCCGTCAACGGAGGCCGGAGACGCAGCGACGTCAGGCTAGAGCGCACGGAGCTGGAAAGGACGTAAAGCGGGCCGAAGACAACGTCGCCAGTAATCTACCCACACCCGCCCGTCTGCCGAGTACCGGACATCGTATAAGCCAGAAGAAGCCGAGCCAGAAAAAGCCTTCACCAGAGTGCCGGTAGGGAACTCCCCCCCCCCCTGTATCAACGTGTGGCCATAGTTAGGATCGAAACTGGTGATTAGCACCCAAGAAAATGTAAACCGCCCTAAGACCCCTACGGGGGTTTGGGCGGTATATCAAGTCGAAGGATAAAAACATCAAAAAAACTAAGATCATGGCATCCAGCCCCATCACTCCTTGGCAAATAGAAGGGGAAGTCGTGGAAGTAGTGACAGACTTCACGTTCCTGGGATCCCAGATCACCGCAGACTGTGACAGCAGCCATGAAATTAAAAGACGCCTGCTCCTTGGGAGGAAAGCGATGGCGAACCTAAACAGCATGATAAAAAGTAGAGACATCACCCTGCCAACAAAAGTCCGTATGGTCAAAGCAATGGTATTCCCAGTAGTCATGTATGGCTGCGAGAGCTGGACTATAAGGAAGGCCGAGCGCTGAAGAATAGATTCTTTTGAACGATGGTGCTGGAGAAGACTCTTGAGAGTCCCTTGGACTGCAAGGAGATCAAATCAGTCAATCCTAAAAGAAATCAACCCTGACTGTTCCCTGGAAGGCCAGATAATGAAACTGAAGCTCAAATGCTTTGGCCACCCAATGAGAAGGGAGCACTCACTGGAGAAGAAGACCCTGATGCTGGGAAAGATTGAAGGTCAAAGAAGAAGGGGACAGCAAAGGATGAGGTGGTTAGACAGTGTCATAGATGCAACGAACATGAAACTGAGCCACCTTCAGAGGACAGCAGAAGACAGGAGGGCCTGGCGTGATCTAGCCCATGGGGTCGCAAAGAGTCGGACTCAACTGTGTGACTGAACAACAAGGACTGCATCCATACATTGTCACACCAGGTGTCATCACTACGAGGTAATGATAACTGCAACTGGATGGTCTAGTCCATACAGGAAAGTCCAGTTGTGAATAATTGTTCTGGGCAAAATCAAAGTGTAATAAGTGTGGATCCACGCTCGTAAAGGAGGGAGGATGGCTTCACCAACAAACCTCTGCACAGCTCCTTTTGCAGAGCTCACACTAGGAGGTGCCTGGGCCCCTCTGATTTAAATTCACCTGTGCTATAATCCAACAAGCTTTTATGCTGGGGACATGGTTTCCTATTGATCATTGCCAACCCCCGGTGTATTTCAGGCCCTTTTTATAAAACGTTCAGCTCTTACTTTTAAAAAAGTAAGTCTACATCCCTCTGATTTACAGAGATGCAAGCAGTGGCTGAAAAGTTCTAAGCCAAATGGCTTTGATTTTGAACTTTGCCTGAAAACTTTTCAGCTATCACACATGTAAGGCAAACGTGTTGGCAGTCGTCTCCCCAATTACTCAGTACAAAGTAAGCACACTTATGCCTCCCAGCATTGTGGCCAATGAGCTGAATGAATGTACATAAATGATCAAAAAGCACTCAGGGTTCAATTGCTGTTGTTTGTTTTATTCAAATAACATTTTAATTTGGTAAAATTATGTTGCAAATGGATTTACTTTAATGGAACCATAATGGATGTCTGGTGTTCAGTTTCTCTGAGCCTACCTTGGCGGGGAGGGCGGGGTATAAATTGAACTAATAAATTAAATAAATACAGTTATGAAGACTTAAGTCCTCTACCCTGTGACAAGGAGCTGAGTTACATTGCAGTCCCTGACATCCTGACTAAAGATTATTTACTACAAAATAATGTAAGTCAACAGAATCCCTCGATCGGAGCAATTTGCTTGTAGCCCGCCATTCCTCGGAAGGACCTTAGAGAGGAGAAAGGCTTCGAACTTGGCTGAGCAGAGGTCACTGATTGGATGATCGGGGCTTAACTCCCATTTCTGGACCCACAAAGGTCAAACAGAATAAAGCAACTTCGACTCTAACATTTCCGTTTAGGATTAATTGCTAAAAATGCAAGGAGTTAAAATAGTCTCTCAGGAAAAAGAGTCACAAAGGATACCCTTAAACCTCTCCTATGCTATGGGAGCCATCTTGGATCAAACAAGTTGCTATCAGTATTTAATCCCTTATTTATTTATTTCATTTGATTTATAGCCCTCCCTCCCCTATACAACAGGGCTCAGGGCCTGTGTTCCCTCTAAGCCGTGGAGTCTCATGAGCAAAAATTCTACTTTGTGAGCTACCGGCATTAAAGTTGTGAGCAAGCGATTTGGCTACTGCATAAACTAGTTTGCTCTGGAGCCCTCCTTCCTGAGCTAAGACAAAAGTGTCTGAGCCAGAGGTTAAAAAACTGTGAGCTAGCTCACACTAACTCAGCTTAGAGGGAACACTGTAACGGGGCTCTACCTTTTTCCAGCGGGGAGGGGAAGAAGCTGTTGTTCTGGGATCTTTGCGTGCATGCTACATGCACCATGATGGTATCACTCAGAAGTGACATCACACTAGGCATGTCACGAGGGGAACACTCTAGCATTAGGCTACAAACTATATGATGCCATAGAGTTTTCGGCCCAAATGCTAGAGCATCCTCCTGGCAAGGTGCCTAGTGCCCATGCTGGGCACGTTGGCCCAATCCAAGCACTTTGGGGGTAGGATTCCCCCCGTCGGCTGGATCTGGGTCAGTGGGTCAGGGCCCCCTAAAGGGATCTGACAGTCCTACAGAGTGGGTTACAGCGTTCTTAAAAACATTCCATACAATCAAAACATTAAACAATTCTATAATGCAATACATACAATTAAATAACCACAACCATCACAACAACAACCATTGTGTAAGAATATCCCAGGAAGGAGTTAAATATCCTAAAGTCTGCCTAATATACAAGAAGGGGAAGGGGAAAGAGGGGAGGAGAAAGGGAGGCCAATCTAAGGTGGAAGAACCATCACTGGCCTCAACCACAGTCCTGGTGAAACAACTCCATGCTGCAGGCCCTGCAGAACTATGTTAGATCCCACAGGGCCCAGATCTCACTTGGCAGAGTGTTCCACCGGGATGGAGCCAAGGCCAAGAAAGCCCTGGTTCTGGCTGAGGACAGCAGGATACTCTTTGGGCCAGGGACCGCCAGTAGGTTGTGATCACTAGAGCATAATTCTTAGCCGAATTGCCTTGACTCGTTATTTAATATGGGGAGTTATGAGCTTAAATCAGGCAATAGGCAAATACGGGGGCAAGCACCTATGTACACAGGGGTGCAGACTTCTCTAGACCCGCCAAATAGACGCTGAGACGGATGTCAGTATAAATTGATTTTGTTCACTAATTGTATTTCAGGCATACAATAACACTTACACACACAAAATTACACAGTATCTAGGAAACATAGACAGAATACAAAGAACACATTCGCATTAGCGAGAGATTTCGATGGTGGGTGATACTTTACCTGTCCTGCTGTCGGAAGGAGCGAGTCTCAGGAAAATGAGAGGGTTATGGGATACTGGGGGAAGGGTCCGTGTCCTGAACCGGCAGGCTGTGCAACGAAGAGTCCGACACTTCAGGTACGAAGGGGTTGGGTGGGGGAGCAGAGAGAGAGCTGGGGCTGCGCAGCTCTTTTATAGGGAGGTTGAGGGCTGAGGTGGAGGTTGGCTACCTGCCTTGGCAGCCTCCTAGTAGTCCGTCCCAAAAAATGTGTTGACTGGGGCTGGGCTCCAAGGTTCATAGGGCTGGTCAATGTTGAATCTAATGGGAAACTAAGTTAAAGAACGGCATCCCGATGGGATTATGTCTCCTGCTGGCCAGAGGCATCGTTCTCTTGTTGTCTCGTGTCTGCGGTTTCAACTAGGCGACGTATTAGGTGGGGACAACCATGTTGCTTACGTGCACAGGAAGGGGGTCCTTCATGGAGTCTGGGTCCCCTATCTTCTTGCCTGGCATGGCAGCAGCCTGGCTTTTCAATGCTGTGTGTGTGTGTGGCTAGGAAGCTGGTTCATCTCACTGCAAGTAAGAAAGATGGTGACATACAGGGCCCATGGACACATTCTTTCATAAGAAGGGGACAGCAAAGGATGAGATGGTTAGACAGTGTCATAGATGCAATGAACATGATGTTGAGCCAACTTCAGAGGACGGCGGAAGACAGGAGGGCCTGGCGTGATCTGGTCCATGGGGTCGCGAAGAGTCGGACTCGACTGTGCGACTGAACAACAACAACAACACCTTTATTGGCATAAAAAACAGAAATAGTTACATACAATTATCAGTGCGTATATGAATAATCTGATAAATGTTATAAACAGCATTAAACAGAGAATTTTAAAATCATAATCAATAATAGTGTATCAAAGAGGAGCAGGCATCTTTTAGTTGGTTAAAATCTACCGGTGTGTTTCAATTTTGATTTTATAAGCTACTGCTAAAAACTTTGCAACACGTATGGTGGTTTTAGGATTTGAACCTTCTAAACTCTGATTTAGCATTTTCTCATCTGCAAGATGGTTATTTGGAAAGTATTTAGATAAAAATACGCTGTGCTGGGACACAAATAATGGGCACTTCAAAATAATATGGGATAAGAAATCAGGAGTTCCCAGTTCACATTGGCACAGTCATCTGTGCCCATGTGGATCTGCCATAGATAACTTTCGATGGGAAGGCATTCAGGTGGGCCAGAGTAAAGGCATAATATTGGAGTGGAGAATCTAAGATGGTCAAGTAGTGAGCCATCACTCTATGTTTTTGGTAGATACCTAGACTCTGAGCAAATAGAAGGGTGCAGGGGGAACATTTTTTGAAACTCATGATCCATAAGTCTTTGTTGAACCATTCTTATAATATGTAGTTCATCACATAAAAGAAGAGAATCTATCCTATTGTTTTCAGTAAACTTAGATGTTGCATTATAAACGTAAGCACAGTGTCTGGCTCATGGTCTTTGCACTAAGCCTTTATTTAAAGGTAAAAATCCCAACACCTGTCCAAAACATCTGGAGCTGAGTCCGGCCATCCATCCATTAATAGATATAGCTGGGTGTCATCCTTGTGGGAGGGCGTTAGCTGACGGTCGAACGTCCTGGTCAAGGCTTGTAAAGGTGAAACAGCTTCCCGGCTACGAACGAACGCCTGCAATGGATGTTCCGGCCAGGCGGTGGCAGTGTGGCAATTGACATATGGGTCCTGAGGCCTGGCCAGCAAGCAGCCATGCGGGAAAATGACGGAGCCAGCCAGAAGACATCTACACCGGGCAGTGACAGTGCGTGCAATTAAAGAGAATATATGTTGTCTTCCCTATCCCCTACGAACATTGTTAGTCCCTTGTCTATATATGGAGTAACTACATCACTTTGAGCCCACTGGGGAAAACGATTAATAAATGGAAAGTATTATTATTATTATTATTATTATTATTATTATTATTATTATTATTATTATTATTATTATTATTATTATTATTATTATTATTATTATTATTCAATGACACCCTAGCCTGAACCTCCAGATTAGCTGGGCAAGAATTGGGATAAAGGCCCTATCCATGCACTTTATTGGGCTGGAAATCCTTTTAGCATAGTGAAAGATCACACCCACATCCCTATGTTCTGCCACAAGAGGGAAGTAACATATTGAGTTAGTGTTCTGTGATACGGTCCAATTTGCAAGGAAGCCAAATTTGTGTGATTTGTACTTTGCCCCCCCCAAAAAAGAGTGACAGGATTACACTTGTGAAAGCCCATGTGCAAAGCCCCTCCCCCACATTAGATGCACAGTCTCCCACCATGCAAAAAATTTCCCTGGTCTAAGAAGTATCTGGTTTGGTCCATACTGCACAGTCACTGGAGATCAGAATTTTTTTTGAAAATGTCCAGGAAAACCATGAATTGAGGTGTGAAGATTTCATTCTCAGAAGAAACAGAAGTGCCGGGTTCAAGTCCAGTACCGCCTTAGATAAGTGATTTGTAATGGATATCAAATCTTTTGCATTTGATAAGAACTATTATATTAGTTTGTACCTGTGCCAGTTTTTCCCATGAGCTTGATGGATTTCCACTCCATCCACCTGAAAGTGGTACCCTCAATGAAGATAGTTTCAGGTGGACTACATTTGAGACTCCTCTGCTCTGGACCAACATGACTACCCTCCTGAGGAAATCTAAGAAGCAAGAAACAACCATTGGGAGGTAACCAAAGTAAAAGATAAAGAAAGAGAGAGAGAATAAGAGAAAGATTGTTGACTTAGATATTCTCGGGCAAACAAAAACCTACCACCATATCCATAGGTAACTTGGAGGGCCCCTGTGCAAATCACCAAAGAAGCACAATGTAGCTATGCACAGTCAAGCTGAAGGTATCTATCTCCTCAAAGGACTCCTCAGTTATGCAGAAACGTATGGCTGTAACTGAACCAAAGGACCCCCCAAAGATCACAATGAGGACTAAATATGCCCCAGAAAGGACCAAATATCGAGAGTACTGTCAATTAAACTACAGTCAGCTAATGGAAAATTGGAAAAGGAGGAATCAGCCTCCTGAATCCCCTGGCTGATTAAAGAATCCTGAAGGAAGAGATCTTGGGCATAAGGAGAGATCCCCAAATTCTCCCCTCATAGGCTTCCTCAAGCTTCCCCCCAGCTTGTCTTAAATAACCAAAGGGTTAAAAAATATAAATACATAAAATTATTTTATTAACAATAATATTCTTATGATGGAAGTTCTTATCAGTGTGTTGCACTGTACTTGGCAAACAAGACTTTTTACCTTTTAAACAAATAATTCATTAGGTAATTAAATTCAAGTGAGATTACTCTAATTAAATATACACTGCAGCTGAATCATAATTTCTATGTGGCCTAGTTAAAGATGAACGATCTCTTATTCTTGACAAAAAAAAGAGAAAGGGGGGGGGGAGAAAGCTTTAAAAGAATTCCCCAGCGACTGGAATAATAGATTTATACACCACCATGCAGAGGTCATTGCAAGAAAGGAGAGACACCAAATGCAACATAAAGAGACTTTTCATGTCTGTAGATACTAGAATTTCAGGTTTTATTGCTTGGAGTTCTATTGAAAGACTTCTGTGGCACTAGGAGGGAATCAAAATTATCTCTCCAGAGGTGATAAGTTATATAAATATGTGCACAAACAGAAATGTATCTCTGAACATATTAGTTCTGCATAATTTCTGAGGGGTAGGCGAGAAGGCTTCAGAGGAGACAGAGCATCTTGAAATGCTTGGCAGACTTACACTGGCCAAAATACAGCAGGACCTCAGCGAAATTAGAAGAACTTTGTAGCCAGTGCCAGGGTCTCTGTCCTGGTTCCCTTTAATAGCATTAGGCATTCAATCCATAAAGACTTTAATCTGGAGAGGAGAAGTTCCAGCTCCTGGCTTTGATCTCCTTCCTCTCGGCTCTTTCCTACTGACAGTTTGGCTGAATGGCATTTGCACTTCCCATGTGTAAGACACCGGCTTCCGAGTGTCCGGCTAGTGGCAACACCCACTTGCTAGAGGCTTTATGGGATGGACAGCCAATCAAAAGGAGGCAATAAAACAAAGACATTTTTTTAACCTGTAGCTTTTCAACTCTGTCCCTGAATGAGACAAAGTTTCTGGAGACATCAGAATTTTGTTTTGCTTTTTGTTTATTTCAATGTAAAAGAGGCCCAAACATACTGAGGATTGCTTTGAGGCTAGACCAGAATTTTACTTTGTTAATAAAGACTAGGCCTATGAAATATTCATGGATGACTAGAGCTGTCAATCAGGTAAAGAAATGGAGTTGGCTAATCATCTGCCTTTTCTCGGTCAATGAAATGATTGATTAAAATGAATTTGTGTGCGACCCAAAATAGTCATTAGAGGGATCCTTTTACAAAACTGAAGGCAACATTTTCCCACTTATTAAACAAAGGCTACATTTTTAAAAAAACACCCTTTCCTGTAAGCAAGCCCCATTGAATAAAATAGAACTTACTTCTTGAGTAGACCTGCTTAGGACGGTTCACAATTTAAAAAAAAAATCTATTTACGTTATTTCTAGTCCACCTTTCTTACTGGAATTCAAGGCATATTACACAGTGTGAACTAATACCATTGTTGGGTGTTACAAGTCAAAACACTTCAGTATTTACAGGGTTAATTATGTTTGTTATGATCAACAGGAAGTCACATGTTTGTTTGTAACCAATCTGTTTAGACAGTAGAATGCCCGAGAACTTTGGAGCTAACTTGCTAGTCTGATTGGAAACCAAGGTGTCAAGTATTTAGCATATTGGCTTCTCTTTCCTCTCTTTGTTCTGACTAAGGAAGAAGACGCCAGCTCTTCCCGTTTTACCTTTTAGCTGTAAGGATGTAGCCATATTAGCTCTTTGTTATTTTATATCCTGTGTACCTTTTCCCCATGTTAGTTTTATAGTAAACTTTTATATTTAAAAACACACCATGGACTCAGTCTCTTAATACTCTGGTGACTTACTTAAAAGGAATCCCAACAACCATCGAGAGGATGGGATGTTCTATAAACAATGCAATAGGATTGTGATTATAGAAATCTGGAGCTAACCAGAATTCTAAAAACAGAAGTAAAGCAAACCGTAAGTATTAACATGACCCACTAAATGATGCAAACGTTTCATAGCAGTATCCTACTAAAAGCAAGCTATACACAGCAGTATAGAGCACAGTCCTGAGTAATTTTTCTAAGTAACGTTAGAACCATTTTATACCATGCACCATATTATCTGTGTAGAAAATCCCTCCGGAATAATTCGGTTTTGCACAGTTGGTGAAAAGCCAGGCAGGTTGGCACCTTCCCCATCTCTTCAGGTGGGCCATTTCTTAAACTGGGAGCTGCCATGGAGAAAGCTCATGGACGGGCCATTGCTGGTTTTGCCCATTCACAGGTTGGCACAACTCCTGCAGAAGGCCCTGCTCAGATGAGCAAAGCTGAAGCCACCAGTTCTTGGTCTGGATCCCACCAGGACTTTGGTGGCGGGGGGGAGGTGCCAGAACTCTCAACAGGGAAATGAAGTTTTCAGTCTGTATACTGAAAACTCATTAACTTTTAAGCACTTTAAGAAGAACTTTGTTGAAGAGGTTCCAGAACTCCATTCCAGTTCCATTCCAGAGAACCAGTTTGGTGTCGTGGTTAAGCATGCGGACTCTAATCTTGGAGAACCGGGTTTGATTCCCCACCCCTCCACTTGCACCTGCTGATGTGTCCTTGGGTCAGTCACAAGCTCTGGCACAGCTGTTCCTGAAAGATCAGTTCTTTCGGAGCTCTCTCAGCCCCACCCACTGTCACAGGGTGTCTGTTGTGGGGAGGGGAAGGGAAAGGGAAAGGAGTCCGTAAGCCGTTCTGAGACTCCAAGTGAAGGGCGGGATATAAATCCAATCTCTTCTTCTTCTTCTTCTGATACTCTGAAATACATAAAATTGGGTTACTATAGCATTGTTTTTACAGAAGAAGAAGAAGAAGAGTTGGTTTTATATCCAACCCTTCACTACCCGAAGGAGTCTCAGACCAGCTTACAATCGCCTTCCTTTCTTCTCCCCACAACAGACACCCTGTGAGGTAGATGAGGCTAAGAGAGCTCTTTCGAGAACTGTGACTGACCCAAGGTCACCCAGCTGGCTGCAGGTGGAGGGGTGGGGCATCAAACCCAGTTCTCCAGATTAGAGTCCTGCTGCTTTTAACCACTACACCAAACTCAACTGTACACACAATTCAACTATTTGATTCTATTTGCCTTTAAATAGTTTGGTTCTTTTAACAATATTGCACCAGTGCTTCATATATCAAATCACATATATCTAATTCTGCCACCTTTTTGATTTTAAGCGCCAGCAGCCTGGTTCCTTCTCGGGACAAGTGGAGACCGTCTCACTTGTACAGCTCCCTCTTGTTCCAAAAAGCATCCCAGTGCCTAACAAACTTGAAACCTTCCCCCTACACCATCGTCTCATCCATGCATTGAGACTCCTGATCTGTGCCTGTCTCTCCAGCCCTGCGTGTGGAACAGGTAGCACTTCTGAGAAGGCTACCTTGGAGGTCCTGGACCTAAGTTTCCTGCCCAGCAGCCTAAATTTCTCCTCCAGGACCTCACGACTGCATTTCCCCACATCGTTGGTGCTGACATGCACGACCACGACCACTGGCTCCTCCCCAGCACTATCCACCAGCCTATCTAAAACACGCGTAATGCCCGCTACTTTCGCACCAGGCAGGCAAGTCACCATACGGTCAGTACATGGGTTCACTACCTTGGTGTGAAAGGATACCCGCTCACCAGCTGTGGAAGAGGTCCCTTCTGAGGGCACATTCCCCTTATCCTCAGCACGGTGCCCTGTTTCTCCTTGACCCTCATGCTCCCTGACAGCAGTGGGGCTGCCAGATCCAGAGTGGGACATATCTAACAAGTTCTCGAGAGTGTTTTCTGTGCGCCTAACTGACTCTCTCTGCTTCTCCAGGTCAGCCACCTTGGCCTCAAGGGAGCAAACACATTCCCTGACAACCAGGAGCTCCTTTCACCGAGCACACACCCAAGACTTCTGTCTAGTGAGCAAATAGTCATACATGTGACACTCCATGCAAAACACTTGATAGCCCCCAACCCCCTGCTTGCATTCTGGCTTCATAATTCTTTTACAATAAGTAAATATAATCCCCCTTTTAAAACCCTTTGTATTTGTGTGGTTTTTCTTGTCGAAGTCAACTTACCTTACGGGGAAGACAAAGAGCCTAGGGCCTTGGCTTTCTGGTTCTTCTTGGGCTTCTTACACAGCCCCTAGTCTAAGTGTCCCTAATCTAAGAGCCACACGCAAACAGCCCTTTAGCTCGCCCTTTGGCTCGTGCCTCTAGCAAGGTGCTTTCTTAAATACTGAATTACAGTCAATCACAGTCCAACAATGCCCCTTCCTCTCCCTCTCTCAAGCATCCGGGCCTCTGCAACAACTCTAATCGCTTTCACACACTCCCAAACACAGTCCTCCCACACAATATCCTCAGCTAAATCCCCTCAGCTGAAAGCAAGTAAAAAACCACTCACCCCTCTAGCAGCTCTGTCTCCTGCTCCTGCTCAGAGCTCAGCTGAGTCTCATTGCTACCTGATTTGGGGTGGGGGGGGGGCAGAAATGGATGGGAACATTCAAACTTCCCAGCCAGCTTGAGTTCACAATAAATGAGTTCAGACATACAGAAATCTGGGGTGGAAGCCCTGACATCTGTTAAGACTGGACTTTCCCCAGTGCTGAATAACTCCGATTCCAAGGTGGGTCAGAACAGGTTGCCAGTGACTGGGGAATGGGAAGCAGATGTCTCAGTCTGATCGTGAACTTTAAATCTGGAAGGGAACAGCAACGATAACAGGTCAAACTGCTTGTCTGACTGCAGTCTTCGTGAAAATTGCCTCTCTCATGCTTGCAGAAATTCTAAGCAGGATCCAAGCCAATGGTTTTTGGGTTTTTTGCAATAATGAAACAGACCAGACCCAAGATAGCTTCAAAACTATACAAATTACCCCGTATACCCTAAAACCTAATAAAGTGTACTATTTTTTAAAAAAACAAACCTGTACAAGTCTTGTTATGTCTGGACATGTGCAATCTTCCACTCAGGCTTAACTGCTGCTGGGGCTAGTAGCCAGCATAAGGAGGCATGTCTGGGCAGGCCACCCAGTTGGAGCGTGAAGCCCCAGAACAAAGGCAGGCAGGGTCCTGGAACCTGCCTGCGGATTGGCCCCTGGGGGCAGCCAGCCAATCTGGAGCCTGGAGGCCATTTGAACTCACCAATCGCATGGGGGCTGGGAGTGGCTTAGGTGTATATAGTTAGAGCAGTTGCCTCATGTAAAGCGTTCCTGTTGAGATGAAATAAACTGCTGCTTGCTGAAATCACTCTGACTTCGCCTCTGCCATGTTAGCCAGTTCGGTGTAGTGGTTAAGTGTGCGGACTCTAATCTGGGAGAACTGGGTTTGATTCCCCACTCCTCCACTTGCACCTGCTGATGTGACCTTGGGTCAGTCACAAGCTCTGGCACAGCTGTCCTTGAAAAAGAGCAGTTTGTGTCAGAGTTCTCTCAGCCCCACCCACCTCACAGGGTGTCTGTTGTGGGGAGGGGAAGGGAAAGGAGTTTGTAAGCCGTTCTGAGACACCTTTGGGTAGTGAAGGGCGGGGTATAAATCCAAACTCTTCATCTTCTTCTCTTCTTAAGCCCACTATTTAACGTGTGTTTTGGCTTCACCCATAGATGTTGGTTCTTCCATTCATTAGTCTACTGATTAAACTACTGATCAAACTACTTAAAGGTTGCAGCCCAGACAGACAGCAAGTCTCACAAACAAAAAGGCTTCGATCAAACACCTTGATCAAACAGAAAGGCCGCAAGTGACTTGAACTAAATCCTACCACTTCTTGAATAAGAATCACTGGATCTTAAAACCCAGTGACAAAATCTTGACTGTTGGAACCCCTTTGGAACAAATGCATTTCCGTTTATTCTGATGGGGCATGTGCAGAAGAATTCCCTGGTAGGTTCACTGGCACGCCTGTCCTAAAACAAGCCACAAAAAGAGGCTCATGTACAGAGAACCCACCTGAAGTTCACAGGGACTGTTTTCATTATTCGCAATCCCCAAATGGCAGCCTTGCTTCTCAATAGTCCAGAAGTGTAGTTGGAAGAGAATTCTGCTTGCATCTTAAAGGGAGACCCAGACACACAAACAGATGGTGCAAAGTGCAACTTTTTTTGTCCCGCACTTGGCTTTGCTGCCTGTCTTTGTCTGCCACACGCCTTGTTTCCAAGGGAGGCGGTTTCCCAGCCCCTGCTGGAAAAAGGTGTTAAGTAATAATGAGCGTTTAACAAGCCCCATAAATCAGGTTTGATTAGAAATGCCCCGCATTGTGCTCAGGGAGGGAGGCCCCGGCCCTTCCCGCTAATGGAAGCCATTTGTGCACATCTCCATTTTTATCAGTTTTTAATTAGCCATTTGCTACTATGGGATGTTGAACTGTGTCATTTAATGACTTTTAAAAAAAAAAAAAATTAAAAGACCTATTTGTTAAAGAGAAGGCAGGAGATGTCACCTGCTCAAACGTATCAACATCTAATACTTTTTAATATTCTTTTGTTCTGTGAAGTTATGATCCCACTGCAAATCTGATAGAGAGGAGAAACTTAGTATTTATATAAAATCGGGACCCAACCAGCCAGACATCGTCCAGTGTGGTATGACATGCCTTAGACCAGTTCCTGTTTTCTGGTTCTGTAACCCTAGTCCTACCACTTTGCTGTCTGATTGAATTGCTTTTAGTGTTTTGCAGGGCTCTAGTCGGGGGGGAGCTCTCAGGTACGGAGCTCCGGAAGAGAACCTCTAGGGGGCGGGGCGGTCACGTGGTGAAGCCCCGCCCCCTTCTTTACCCCACCCTCTGCTTCGATCCTCATTCCGTTTGGGAATGAGGATGAAGCAGGAGGGTAAGTAGCCGAGCCTTCTGACACACTTCCAGTGATGTCAGGGGGTGTGGCCTTCTGTCACTTCCGGTGATGTCAGGGGGTGTGGCATATGCAAATAAGTTATGCTAATGAGTTATGCTAATGAGCTCCGGCAGCTCTTTTTCTACAACAAGACCCCTGGTGTTTTGTATTCCGCCTTGAGTCTGAGTGAGAAAGGCGGGGCTACAGATGATGACGACGACGATGCCTGTTGGCCTGACTGATGCTCAACAGGTCCAGTTTTATGCAGTCCAATTGGGACCCCAGAAGCCAGTTCATCAAGGCCATGCTGCTGCGAAGCATTTGGTTTAGGAATATAATCTGTATAGGTCCAATAACCCATCTTCCAAAGTACTAAAAGCATTTCTTGTACAATGTCAGTGTCAGTATCTACTTATAATAGACGATAGCACAGAATGCGTTGTGTATGGATATTCAGTAAATTCATAGCTGTGGGAACTAAGACTTGGGGGGTATCTTGAGATGGCTCAGTGGTAGAACATCTGTTTTGCCTCCAGAATGTCCCAGCTTCAATCCCCAGCACTTCCATTTAAAGGGATCCAGTGGTAGGTGATGTGAAAGACCTCAACTGAAGGCCGTGGAGAGCTGTGTGTCAGAGCAGACAACGTTGTCATTGATAGATGAAAAGTTTGACACAGTCGAAGGCAGGCTCATGTGTTCATGGGTATGTTCAACTGAGTTGCTGATGACGTGGTTCTTTGGGGTGAGGCCGTGGGCAAGTGGCAGAACATTGCATATTGTTGGGATTCTTTTTGAGTAAGTCAGCAGAGTATTAAGAGACTGAGTCCATGGTGTGTATTAAAAGTATAAAAGTTTACTATAAACCTAACAAGGGAAAAAGGTACACAGGATATAAAATAACAAAGAGCTATTATGTCTACATCCTTGCAGCTAAAAGGTAAAATGGGAAGAGATGAATGGTGTCTCCTTCTCAGTCAGAACAAAGAGAGGAAAGGGAAGCCATACAATGGTAATACACCTTGACACTTTAGTCCCAATCAAATCCCTAGATCAGGGAGAAAATTCCCAGGCTTCCTATTGTCTAAACAGATTGGTTACAAACAAACATGTGACTTCACAAACATCATTAACCCTGTAAATACTGAAGTGTTTTAACTTGTAACACCCAAAACATATGCATTACCCTACCCCAACTGCTGGCTCATGAGCATGGACTCTATGTGACTGGGAACATTAAAAATGTAGTGTTATAGATCACATAAGAAGTGTAGGCTCCATGCTCACAAAACGGAGTGGCCAATGCAATTGCACACTGATATCAACACTGTAATGTCTGTCCCATTTTTGAAGTTGTATTTTAATTTCCTTATACATTTTATCGTGATTATACTGCAGCAAGTCTCCTATATTAACTGGAATATTTATTCCAAGATATGGTAAACTTGTTGGGTTAAAAAAAAAAATTAGCCAGCTTTCCTGGCTAATTGGTAATAGATTTTGTCTTAATCTTTAATAAAGGTTTTATTTAAAAAGGAAAAAAAAACCACTGTAACGTCACGTATAGATAGCAAGTATAAGGCAGCTCCATGTATTCATGTGCACATCTGGCCCATGAGAAGTGGCAACGACTGAATGGTTTTCTCTACCTCCTATTAAAATCTATACTATTGTTTGTTACACATAATCCATAAAAAACATAAAAGCTTTGGAGGGATGATGCCCATAATCTGTGATTCTGACCAGCAGAGATACAGGTCAATGGAGATCACGGCTAACTAAAATATCAGCAAATTGGCTGGTTAATTCCATGCCCAGAAGGCCTAGCTGGGAATGCCTTGAAAAGGGTTGTTACAACCGGGGCAATTCAATTGTTGCAAAGGAGGGATACCTTGTTCTCAGTGCCCATTTTCTCTTGCCTCATGTCATCACATTGATTGAAGGAGGAGGAGGAGGAGATTGGATTTCTGCTCCACCCTTCACTACTCGAAGGAGTTTCAGAGTGGCTTACAAACTCCTTTCCCTTCCCCTCCCCACAATAGACACCCTGTGAGGTAGGTGAGGCTGAGAAAGCTCTCCTGAGGACTGCCCTTGAGAGAGCGGCCCCTACCTGGTGGAATGAGCTCCCGGAGAAGATCAGGGCCCTGCGGGACCTTATGCAGTTCCGCAGGGCCTGCAAGACGGAGCTCTTCCGCCAGGCTTTTACATAGGGGCCGCCACTACCACCACCACCAATGATGTGGACAACATCGGGGTTAAGGATGGCGCAGGAAGATCTGCCACAATTTTGAGCAACTGATATCACCAGACTTATTTGCTTGGGATCAGCTATAGGACAACATCATCCCCAGAGAACTGTTTTTACCATCATTGCATATATTCGGGGACCATCCTGCTTTCAATTGAGTATCATTGTTGTTTGTGATTAATTGTCATTAATGTTTTTATTGCTTTTATCCTGTTTTATATGGGCTTTGCCCCTTGTAACCCGCCCTGAGCCCATTCGCGGGGAGGGCGGGGTAAAAATCCCAATAAATAAATAAATTAAAATCTGAAAGAACTTGTGACTGACCCAAGGTCAAACCAGCAGCCGCATGTGGAGGAGTGGGGAATCAAACCCAGTTCTCCCAGATTAGAGTCTGCACTCCTGACCACTACACCAAACTGGCTCTCAGTGTTTGAGAAGTTTTCTGTGTGTTCAGTGGCAGCCCTCAGCATGGTGGCTAGCTAGATATCCATGGTTGGTACATGCTCAGTATTTATTGGTGTTCTGCACTTTTGTATCTAAAGGACTGTCTCCTCCCATAGGTTCCTGTGGTTTTTTTAAATTATTTTTATTTTTTAATTATGCCTCCTTTCCACTTGATCAGGGTCCCCAACCCAAGGCAAATGAAAACATGAACACATTGGAACAACTAAAACAACATTTAAAATTATAAAATAATTCAATGAAAAACACATGAACAGACAACGCCAGAACCAAAGGAGCAGGGCCAATACCTGTTTCAAGGGGATCTGCCAAATGGAAGTCTTCACCCACCAGTAGAAGACATCAATAGAGGGAGACAGACAAATCTCCCTGGCGAGGGTTTGGTGCCTCAACCCCATCTAAACTCAGAGCAGGGCCTCTGAAGATAAAAACATAAGAGAAGCTGTGCTGGATCAGGCCAGTGGCCCATCCAGTCTAACATTGTGTCAAACAGTGGCCAAAACCCAGGTGCCATCGGGAGGTCTACCAGCGAGGCCAGGATACTAGAAGCCCCCCCCCCCACTGTTGCACCCCAAGCACCAAGAACACAGAGCATCACTGCCCCAGACAGAGTGCTCCATCTATACCTTGCGGCTAATAGCCACTGATGGACCTCTGCTCTGGATGTTTATCCAATCCCCTCTTGAAGCCGCCAGTGCTTGTAGTTGCCACCACTTCCTGTGTGTATAGAAATATTGATTTCTAAATGTCTCCCGCATTCTCCTGTGATATCTTTCTGATAACAGGCTATGCCTTGTTTCCTGTTACAAGCCAAATGGTGGGCCCCACGGCCTCAGTTGCATGCCATAAACCCACATTCTTCACACTTCCATGCTGGAAGCTCGACCAGCATGCAAAAAGTCACGTAGCCGATGGGGAGACTGGAGTTTGGGGTCACCTGACTGCAGAGGGAGTTCCCAGACTCCCAGCCTATCCCCACTTGCACCCATGACAACCAAGAATTGTCCACCCACCCCCTGCCCACTCGCAGTTGGCTGCCTGGCCACAGCTGATTGTGACTGGAATGGGCCTATAACTGGTCATTCCCAATGGGGGAGAGTTTTGTTCTCTCTGTTCTCTCTGCTGCTCTTGTGTTCTTGTTCCTGTTCGTGAGCTCTCTGCTCCCTGCTTGTTGGTTTATTGCACCTGGACATGTGGTCTATGGGAGAACAAAGACCTGCTTGGTAACTGGAGCACATGGTGTGCAAAAATGGACTTTCCCTTCAAGATCCCCTGGAACCCTGGACTGTAGATGTTCCTGATATGGTAACTATGTAGTACTGTGTAGTTAAGGCAAACTGCCTTAGGCTTGTTGTTTTGAAATCTTTTGTAGTCTATTTGCAAGACTCTGACTTGAATAAAAACTTATTCTTGTTTTTAAATGGTCTCTGATGTGTAACTGAGTTCCAAGGCTAAACTCCTGTGCCTTCTGCTCACCCTATGAGCTACCTTTGTAAGAATTAAGCGTGCATCTCTAGATAGAGGTGCTAATGTGTAAAACCCAGATGCCAGCTAAGAGTCTGAACCTTGCTCTTAGGCTGGAAGGGGACTCTAGTTAAAAGAGGTTCTGGTGGCTTCTTGTTCTGAATCCCTACCTCTGTGGGTTGTTGTTTAATGTATTGTAAAAGTATAGGATTCCCTCTCATTCCTGGACAGGTGTGAGGGGCAGAAACCTATACATGGTGGCAGCTTGTGTGGGATAAAGTCCTATACAGGGATAAAGTCCTATACACTGTGGCAGTGAATTCCAGGCATTAACAACTCTTGACCAGAGTGCATAGGTAGGTCCATATGGGAGAAGGTATGTTGGTCTTGTGATCTCGAGGATGGCACCTTCTGGGTATGCCTGCCAGCTAAGGTGGCCTGCTGGTCATCAACCAGAGCCCCGGACTTCTCCCTCGTGGTGCCCGCATTGTGGAATGGGCTCTCTGAAGACCTTGGGAGGAGAGAGCCCTCTCACGGGAGATCCTGAGAGCTGGCTTGTTTGCCAAGGCTTTTGATGGGCTGCG
>NW_015167528.1:601871-606501 GCF_001447785.1 Gekko japonicus | reverse complement strand
AGCAGGAATCCTTGTGGTGGAGTTATGGTTTGGTTTTAGCTTGTAATGTTTTAATGATTGCTGTAAGTTGCCTCGAGCGGAGGAAATTTTCATAAAAAATATAAATATCCCATCATGTGGCATCATTTGGAGTCAGATATGAGAAGGAAAAGGGGGAGGGGGGAGGGGGAGATTGGATTTATAACCCACCCTTCACTTGGAGTCTCCCAGCGGTTTACAAACTCCTTTCCCTTCCCCTCCCCACCACAGACACCCTGACCTTCCACAGCCTGCAGTTCAGCGTATTAACCACCTGAGCCACCGCAGCTCCTAGTACATGGGTAGAATGGGGTATAAATTAAAATGTATACAACACAACCCGAGAGATATGTTTTCTTGAGATATTGGAAAGGGGGGGGGATTATTTACAGTCCAATAAACAAAAAAATCCATCTGTGGTCCCCATAATTGTGGCATGCCAGGGCTATAAAATGGGAAGCAGCATGGTGTAGCGGCTGAAGTATGAGACTAGCACTGAGGAGACGCTGGTTCAAATCCCCACTCTGCCATGGAAGCCTGCTGGGTGACCTTGGGCCAGTCACAGTCTCCAACTAACCTACCTCACAGGGTTGCTATAAGGATAAAATGTAGAAGAGAATGATGTAATTGTTATTCTTTACATCTTGCCTTTCTCCCTCAAAGTGGCTTGTGTCATTCCCCTCTCTGCTGTTTTATCCTCACAACAACCCTGTGTTGGGTATTACGGGTTGAAAACACTCAGTATATCTGGGGTTAAATGTTTGTTTATGTTACTCGCAGGAAGTCACATGTTTCTCATGCAACCAATGTTCTTTAGCTGTAGAATACCCAGGAATTTTCTCCCTGATCTAGGAATTTGATTGGGACTAAAGTGTCAAGGTGTATTAGCATTTTATGGCTCTCTTCCCGACTTTGTTTTGGTGTTCTGATGAAGAAGAAGAGTAGCCATAATCTCTCTCTTCTATGCTCTGTTGTTATTTTCATCCCAGTTACCCATCCCATGCTAGAATTTAGTAAAAGCTTTATATTTTAATCACACATGGACTCTCAGTCTGAATTATTTTCCTCCGGCACCGCTGGACCATCTTATCTCTGCTAAATACCATTTTTTTTCAATATCTCATGATCACCCAACACCCTGTGAGGAAGGTTAGGCTGAGAGTGTGTGACTGGCCCAAGGTCACCCAGCGAGCCTCCATGGGGGGGGAATTCAAAGTTGGGTTTCCCAGACCCTAGTCTGACACTTCAGCTACTAAACCATGCTGGCTACCATTGGGTTCCCATCGGGGGGAAAGGCAGATCTGACAAAGAGAACTTTGCCTCTCACAACTTGATACCCCAAACATGCTGTTCTTCTCTGAGGTGCTACTGAGATCTAACTGTTCTAAAAATAACAGGTTAGGCCAAGAGAGCTCAATGCCCACCTTCATTATCCATCTCATAAGAACATAAGAGACGCCAATGTTGGATCAGGCCAAAGGCCCATCCCGTCCAACACTCTGTGTCACACAGTGGCCAGAAATACCAGTGCCATCAGGAGGTCCACCAGTGGGGCCAGGACATTAGAAGCCTTCCCACTATTGACCTCCCCCCAAGCACCAAGAAGACAGAGCATCACTTGCCCCAGAGCCCCTATCTATACCTTGGGGCTAAGAGCCACTGATGGACCTCTGCTCCATATGTTTATCCAGTTCCCTCTTGAAGCTGTCCGTGCTTGTAGCTGCCACCACTTCCTGTGGCAGTGAATTCCAAGTGTTAAGCACTCTTTGGGTGAAGAAGTACTTCATTTTATCCATTCTAATCTCTAACCCTTTATCTGTTCTAATCTCAAGAAGTCCTTCTAGGTATAGATGCCTATAAGAACATGCCTTAATTCTGGAGTATTCCAGAACACGCTGAAACAGGAAATTCTCTGCCAGGAGGACACTAGTGAACATCAGGGCAATAGTACTGGGGCTGAAAACACTTATCTGAATCTAGACCAAAATGGTCCTAAGAGCAGGCCTTACGAATTCAGTGGAGGCTGGAAGTTGGAGCATATAGAGAGCCCATTCCAGATCTCAGCCTCAGTCTATGAAGTTTCCCGTTCACATCCTGCAGTTCCCATATAAGGTGCAGATTTCAATAGGAACACACAGCATCAAGGGGGGTTGTAGTCTTTATGACATAAACAATAGTTCTCATGCATCTGTGTTTTGCCAGGGGTTTAGGGGATATGCCTCATAATAAGGCAAGATATGCTGGCTCCTGTACCTGAATGCTTCACTCACAAAAACAAAGAAGGCTTGGTAGGAAAAGAACCCGAGAATAGATTGCTTGACACCAAAATGTTAATGTATTGTGAGAATGCAGACGGCTCAGTGCAGAACGGCTGAAACAGTGGAAGAATATGAGCACTGTGAAAAGGGGGGGGGGAACCCTGATGCTAGTTTGTCAAATCAAATTGAACCTTTAATGTCAAAACGTGTCATCCCACAAAAGCAATGCAGATTTTAGAATGACCTTCAGAATTCCAAAAGGATGGGATTTCAACACAGAATCCCAGTTCACTGCTTGTTAGCTGTGCCTAACCCTTCAGCAAGGTGGGCTGACTTCAGTGGCAGAGAGTTTAAGAGGCTAGAGAAGTAAAGCCCGTCGTCATGTCTTCTGTGTGTTTACTGAAGAGACTTCTGGAGCGATTCTCTAGGAAGGAGCCCGCCTGAGCTGCACCACATCTATAGAAGCAAAAATATAAAGTTGCAATTAAAATGCTGGTGGTGGGAAAGTGATGTCAAGTCACAACCAGCTTATGGCAACCCTGGAAGACCTTCAAGGCGAGAGACACCCAGAGGTGATTTGCCACGGCCTGCCTTTGCACAGAGACCCTGAGCTTCCTCGGTGGCCGTCTCCCACTCCAAATGCTAACCAGGGCCGACCCTGCTTCGCTCCCAAGATCTGATGAGACCAGGCTCGGTTATCCAAGTCAGGGCTCAATCAAATACAACCACATCAAGATCACCAAATTAACAAGAAACAGCCTAGAAGCTGACATTTTTTAAAAAAATCACTACAGGCAAGGGACCACGACTAGGGACCATCTAACCCCGTGTTCTGTTGACAGTAGTGGGCAGCAGTGAGATGTTCCCCAGCAATGGATCTTGGGAAGGATGCTGCCTCTGCGACCGGAGGCTCCCTGTTGCCACCCTGGCCAAGTGCCGTGGAGGGACCTGACTTCCTGGGTAAGAATTTATTTTATTTATTATGTGTATTTATAGCCCGGGCTCGGGGTGGATCACCTCATAAGGTAAAGGTAAAGGTTCCCTTGCTTGAAAGCCAGTCGAATCCGACTCTAGGGTTGCGGTGCTCATCTCCGTTTCAAAGCCGAAGAGCCAGCGCTGTCCGAAGACGTTTCCGTGGTCATGTGGCCGGCAGGACTAAACACCAAGGCGCACGGGACGCTGTTACCTTCCCACCGAAGTGGTACCTATTTATCTACTTGCAATGTCTTGCTTCGGAACTGCTAGGTTGGCAGGAGCTGGAACTAGAGATGGGAGCTCACTCCGTCACGCGGCACACTCGGGTTTCGAACTGCTGAACTACTGACCTTCCACAGCCTGCAGTTCAGCGTCTTAACCACTTGAGCCACCTCATAAAGCATACGATTAATACAATTAAAATCAAACCATTTAAACAATTTGAAAACAATACACATTAAAACACCGCCACACTTCTAAGGAACCAGCTGGCTGTTGGCATATTATTTGGGTTGATGGGTGGGAGAGAAGCTGCCTGGACCAAAGAACTGCAAAGAAATGGCCATCATGTAGTCTGGTGGAGGCCGAGAGGAGCCTTTTAGCTTTTGGAGGGTCTTGAGGTTTTTTCCTCCACCTCCTCCCTTTTCCCTTTGGCTGCTTTTCCCGGCCAGGCCAGGAGGGCCATCCCGGGGTGCTGGGGGTGAGGTTGGCTTCCAGCCGGGTCCTCTCGGCCAATGTTCCCTCTAAGCTGTGGAGTCTTGTGAGCCAAAATCCTACTTTGTGAGCCACTGGCATGAAAGTGGCGAGCTTTGGCTAATGCATCAATTACTTTGCTCTGGAGCCCTCCTTCCTGAGCTAGCTCACACTAATTAAGCTTAGAGGGAACACTGCAGTCTGGGCTCGGCGTCGGAGCTCGCCACGGCAGCCGCCCGCTCCACTTGTACCGCCGGCACCCACGCACCCACCCACTTACCCACCTACCTCCCTGCCGGCGCTCCGGAACTGCGTCGTGGCGGGGCGGGAAAGCAACGCAAACAACGAGATAATTAATAGTGAACTGGGGGGGGGGGAGAGAGAAAGAAAAAGAGGCGGCGGCAGCGTGGGGCCCCGCAGGTCCGAACGAATGCGCGAGCTCAGCTGTCGTCGCACCACCGGGCGCCTCTACCTGCCCGCCCCGCGCCGGGACACGCGCCACGAACGCCTCCTAAGAGGCCGGAGAACCCGGAAAGATTCCCCCAAAGATAGGGGATGGTTGGGGCGTCAGCAGAGACATAATTGTGCTCATTCAAACTGGATCTATCGAAGACTGGGAACTAGATAGATAGATAGATAGATAGATAGATAGATAGATAGATAGATAGATAGATAGATAGACAGAC
>NW_015167528.1:600911-601697 GCF_001447785.1 Gekko japonicus | reverse complement strand
AGACAGACAGACAGACAGACAGACAGACCTACCTACCGACCGACCTACCTTCTGGTAGAATTAAGTCAATCCATTTTATTAATGTAATAGACTACATTATAGAATATATCATACAATAGAATATTAATATTCTGTATTAATATTCTGTATTAACATACCACTGTATTAATTTCATGTTAAAATTAAAGACACTATTTTCGCGAGGGTCGTGTGTTCAAAATTTGGCTCTTTTCAATATCTCGCACTCGATGTATTTGTGTTTTTTTTTTGTTTTTTTTTTTTTTTTTCTAAAAGACCTGGCCAGAGTTAGGGCGCACTCCTCAGCCCGCCTACTCAGGAGGAAGCCCCGCGGAGCGTGGCGGGACTCTGCCCTCGAGAACTCGCTCGGGTCCTTCCCCCCCAGCCCGCCTGGAGCGGCGCCAGGAGCCTGAACTCCCCCGACGAAGCCGTGAAAGGAAGGGCGAGTCCCGGACTTCGGCTGGATCGGGGCCTCGTTGTATTCCGAGCTTCTGTTGGTCGCGCAAGGCTTCCGGTCACGGTGTCTCCCCAGTCCCACCTCTCTCTTTTTATCCTTCCCAGTTTTGTGTGAGTGTGGGAGACAGAGGAAATATATATCCTCGAACTTTTCCTCCCCGACGGGGGAAAAAAATGAAATCTTCAATTCCCCTCCCTCTTAATTTCCCCCCAACTCGTTTCCCGGTGTAGGAACCTAGCATCTCCCCCCCCCGCGCCTGCTTCTTCTGCTGTTTAGGAGAGAAGTTCGACGTATTTATTTGGGCGGCTGCA
>NW_015167528.1:598086-600825 GCF_001447785.1 Gekko japonicus | reverse complement strand
TGTGCTTGGAGTTCTTGGTTAGAAGGCACTCGGGGGGGGGGGGTCTTCAAGTGTGCGCGGGGGGTAGTGGTCCTCGGCCCCTTCTGGATAAAGACAAAGACGGGAAGAAGACGCGTTCCATAAGGACGCGTGTTTAACAAGCCTCGTGAACCCGAGCGTGGAGAAGCCCCCTGCAGGCACTGGGGAGGGACCCAAAAGGACCCCCCCTTCGCTCCCCCCTCCCTCCTGCAGCCCCGAGGAGGTGCTCCGGGAATGCGAAGGAGGATGCGAAATGTGGCCCGATTCCCGCCGCTCAGTCCCCCGTCCCCCGGGCTGGCGCGCTCTGATTCTTCCTGGCGATGCCGTCGAGCCCCCCCGCCCCCCGCCCCACATTGTGAAATTGCCCCCGAGGAAACCCGCGGGGAGGGAGCGGCCGAGGCGCTCCCACGGGCTCGAACTTTCTCGCTGACTCAAGCGGGGCAGGGATTCCGTGCGCAGAAGTCCGGCGCGGCGGCGGGGTCTGCGGCCCAAGCGCGGGTGCCACCTCTCCCGCCTCCGCAGGGAACGCCAGGCCTGACCCGGCCGCGCTGGCTGGCTGGCTCGAGGGGACGGGCGCTGCACCTCCGCACGGCGCGCTGGTCTGTCCCGCGGTCTCCCGCCGCAGCCGAGGGGGCCGGCTGGCAGAAGGAGCCACCCCGGGGCCGGCGGGACCCGGGGCCTGAAGCAGAACGGCGGAGCGTCCCCTCCCGGGACGGGTGTGTTGGGAATCCCTCGAGCAGAAACAAACGCGAAGCCGCCGTGCAGGGCCGTTTGCAAATGAGACCTCCTTCCCCCCTTCCTCCTCGCTCTTCCTCAAGAGATGCTAACGAGCAGGGTCCAGAGATTTCCTCAAGGGGGGAGGGAGATGCAAAATCTAATCAGAGGCGTCGCATCGCGGCCGCCAAGGCCCAGGAAGCGACTGTCCCCAAACCAAACCAAACCAAACCGCTTCTCAACCATTCAAAGGAGAAACCGAAGCAAACTTCTCCGGCGGAGGCTGCAAGAGGATCGGGCCCTTCGCGGTCCTCCGTCGCCCTCGGGAAGAGAGAGGAACGAGCGGGAGCTTTCGCTTGACCTGGACTGGAGTGCGCGCGAGAGAGACCGTCTCCGTCCTCACGTGCCTGTCGAACCCACGCGTGTCGTGCGGCAGACGACTCTCTCCGCTCGGCTCGCCGCGTCTCCTCTCCGGCTCGAAGGAGACCCCTTTGCTACCTCGGCCCCTGTCCCCGTGGCCCACCCGCTTGCCCGCGGGAGGTCCGCCGCGGTTTCTGACAGCCGCCTCCAACCCGCGACGGCCGGGGGCACCTGGGCGGGCTCCTGCCGGAGAAGGGGCGTGGGGGGCCGGGGAGGCTCGAAGCCGCCGCGCTCTGGTCCCTGTGCTTGGGGAAGCGCGGCTTCCAAAGCGCGCCGGGCCAGGCGTCGCTGGAGCTCCCTCCGTGCCTCAGGGAGCGTTCGGCGGAGCAGAGACCCCGATGCCTGGGTTGGCCCTGCCTGGCCGGCCGGGACGGAGATCCGGGCGGGACTGCTGGACGGGGAGGGCTGCCGGCACCGACTGCTACGGGGCAAATGCTCAGGAAGGCGGGCGGGCGCAGGGCCGCCCAGGCTCGGCCGCTGCGTCTCCTGTTAAAAACAAACAAGCAAGCAAACAAACAAACAACAACAACACGAGGGGGGGGAGGTTTGGCTCATTTCTTCATCTCAAAGGTCAAGGTCTACTTTGGACCTGGGAGGGAAGTTTCCCGGCAGGGCTCGAAAGCAGCCGCGGGGCACCCAGGAGCGGGAGGCTGGGGGAAGGCAGGCTGCCCCCGCTTGTTGGAATCAGTGGGGGCGCCGTCGAGAACTGTTGCAGGGGTCGGAGGGGTGGATTTATTTCCGAACAAACAGGCGGAAGAATGAAGCGCCCGGCGCGGCGCTCTGCTAGCTCTGAGTCCCCAGGTCGGCGCAAGCCTCTTTCGGCGGCTGTCCTTGGCGCTCCGCTTTAATGGTTCCCGGTGCGTTTCCTCTCCGCGGCCTTATCGCCCCCCCCCCCGCCCCTCCGGGTTGCTTCCCTGCTGGATGGGTGGGGGAATGGCGGGTTTTAGAAGGCCGCAGGGCCAACAGACGGGCACCGAAAAAAGGTAAAGGTTCCCTTGCTCGAAAGCCAGTCGAGTCCGACTCTAGGGTTGCGGTGCTCATCTCCGTTTCAGAGCCGAAGAGCCAGCGCTGTCCGAAGACGTTTCCGTGGTCATGTGGCCGGCATGACTAAACACCGAGGTGCACGGAACGCTGTTACCTTCCCACCGAAGTGGGTCCCTATTTATCTACTTGCAATTTCTTGCTTTCGAACTGCTGAACTACCGACCTTCCACAGCCTGCAGTTCAGCGTCTTAACCACTTGAGCCACCGCAGTATCCCCCGAAATTCAGCTAAGGGACTCCAGAAATCAGGAGATGATGATAGATAGATAGATAGATAGGTAGGTAGGCAGATGATAGATAGATAGATAGATAGATAGATAGATAGATAGATAGATAGATAGATAGATAGATAGATAGATAGAAGGATAGAAGGATAGAAGGATAGAAGGATAGATAGATAGATAGATAGATAGATAGATAGATAGATAGATAGATAGATAGATAGATAGATAGATAGATAGATAGATAGATAGATGGATGGATGGATGGATGGATGGATGGATGGATGGATGGATAGATGGATAGATGGATAGATGGATAGATA
>NW_015167528.1:595891-598038 GCF_001447785.1 Gekko japonicus | reverse complement strand
GGGTGGGTGGATGGATGGATGGATGGATGGATGGATGGATGGATGGATGGATGGATGATGGGTGTGTAGATTTCATGTTTTCTTTTCAAGAGGATTCTAACGAAAATTCTTGCCACGAGTTCTAAAGGAAAGGGAGAGGGCGAGAGACCATGGGCCCGATCCTGCCCAAGTGAAACCTTTCCAAACGCCGCTGTTTTCGGCAGAGGAGAGGGAGGCGTCGGCAGACTCTCTCCCTGCGGAACGAGCGGGGCTGGTTCACAGGGTTTCACCTGGGTTGGTCCCCCGCTGGAGCAGGCGGGTGGGAGCCTTTGGGAACCGCCGCCCCTGCCCTGCCCGTTTGGGCGACTCGGTGCTTATTTGGGCGGGGCGAGGTCCTCCGGAACACCCTTCCTCCTCCTCCTCGTCTGGCGTTCGTCAGGCCCGGGGCATTCGGACCGCCTCGACGCGGGTTTGATTTGAGCCCCTTCGGCTCTGCATTTGTCAGACTGCCGGCGGCTTCCTCGGGAGCCGCCGGCCTCACAGGACTCCGCGGAAGATCGACTGCCTTCCGAGGAAACGGTGCCGGCTCAGAGCCCAGGCCGGCTGTCCTTGGCAAACGACCGCCCCTTGTAAAAGAAAGGCTTGGGCTCCGGGACCCGGTTCTGATGAAATCTGGGACGCCGAGAGAGTCGGCGTGGAGCCCGCGAAGGAGTCCGGCCTGCCGGCCAGCCCCTCCACTCGCCGCCCCCTGCAGCCACTGCCCGGAGAGGCCCGCCCGCCGATCCGGTCGCGGGCCGTTCCCGCGGACTCCGAGAGAGCAACTGAAGACAGTCTCCTCCCCACCCCGACAGTAGAGAGATTAAAAGCATTCGGGGCAACGGAGGGCCCGGCCCGGCTCCTCGCCGACGCCGAGGGGACTCTGGGGGAAGGAGGCCCTCAGCGACAGCGAGGGAGACCGAACGGCAGGCGCTGCGGGTCGCAGGGCGGACACACGTCGGAAAACGCCGCCTCCCTCCCTGTGAGACACGTGTCCCGTAATCTGGAGGGTTCACACTGTACCTTCCTTTCAAGCACCACCTTTTCCTGACACGCTAACGCGCGGCGATGTTCTTCGTAGGCCAAATGCCGGAACCCCCCCCCCCAAAAAAAATCTGCGAGAGATCGGTGGGAGGGAGCAGGAGGGCGGGACGAGCCTGCGCTCCACAGGAACCGATCTCAAGGAAGCGACGACGCCCCGGGGGCCAACAGCCCGGGAGTCCCCCCAACGAACACCCAGGCAGAATTTACACGAGGGCGGGACCCCCGCGCCACCGGGGCAGGTTGTCCAGACTGGACGGCCTGTGCGTGAGCGCGCGCGCGGGGCCCCAAGTTCCGCCTGCCCGAGCCCCCCCCCCCCCCGTCTACCGGCCTGACTTCCAAGGGGACCCTCCCCCGACGTGAGAGGAGAAGCCTGGGCCGCCACCTCCCAGAGCAGGCCCAGAGGAGGGGCCGGTGGCAAGTGGACGTCCGTCGACTCCCGCGTGGCCCCGGGACCAGACCGGCGCGCGCCTTGCAACCCGCCCCCTCCCTCCCCCCCCAACCGGCTGCAGAGGCCTGGCGCCCCCCCTCCTCCCCGGAGAGTGTCTCTCGGGCACTTGGAACCCCCCGAGAGGCTAGAGAGGCCTTTCTCGCGAGTTCGGGGTGGCCAAGTCGGGTAATCCGGAGCGAAGAATGTCCCTTCCAAGACAACCCATCCAAGTCGCCTCCGGGCGGGTGGAGGAGAGGCACCCGGCCGCCTCCTCGGCGCTCCCCGCGCGCGGGGCTCTCTCTGGTGGCCACGCTTGTCCGGAGCGAAGGGAAAAGCCCGGGAGCGGGGTGGTGGTGGTGGGGAGATGAACGAAGTTCTCGCCCGTCTCTCCCACCGCCCCAGCCCGCGCCGATGGCCGGCTCCCTCCCTGCCCATTGTCCCCCAGCCGAGCAGCGGCGTCGGGTCTGGGTTCACCCGGCGGCGGCGGCGGGGTGGGTGGGGGGATCTCGTCGTTGTTCGGACGGGACACCCGGTTGGACAGCTGCGAAATCGTCTCGACAGGTTGTCGCGATCGGCGGCGGAGGCGTCTCTGACAGCAGCCCCCCGCCGAACATCAACGCCCCCCCCGTCCCCCGCCGGCCGGCCGGGCCTGCCTGGGGGG
>NW_015167528.1:595431-595797 GCF_001447785.1 Gekko japonicus | reverse complement strand
CGCGCTCCCGGGCTGGGCGGCCGGGCCGGGCCGGGCTGGGGAGACCACGTGCTCCGGCGGGGGTGGGCGGGGCCTGGCGCGGCTCAAGTGGGTGCCAATCAACGCATCAACTCCAAATCGTATCGGAGAGATCAGCGGCGGACCCGCGGGCAGGCGCGGCAGTCGGAGCGCGAGTGCGGAGCGCGTCGCATCGCGGAGGAGTGCGGAGGGACGCCCCGCCGAGGCCAGCCGGGAGGGCAGAGGCGACCCGGACCGCGGGAGGCGGAGGCGGAGGAGGGCCGGGGAGCTGCGCTCTCCCTCCGGGCGCCGTCTCGCCGCTCGGCCTCCCGGCTCGGGCTCGCCCCGTCGGCGGCGCCGCCTCCCCCC
>NW_015167528.1:587807-595099 GCF_001447785.1 Gekko japonicus | reverse complement strand
CAAATATTTCCCAAGTTCCCCCCCCCCCTCCTTCGGTGAGCCTCCCGAGGTTCTTTCTTTCTTTTCTTCGACGCCTTCCCGGCGGGCCGTCCTTCCTGCGCCGCCGCCTCTCCCTTGGACGCTGGTGGAACTTCCCAAGTCTCAAATTAATTCGCTACGCGACGAAACGGGCGGCTAAAACTGGCGGCGCCCCAAACAGTCCCCGGACGGACGGAGGTGCTTAAAACTCTTCGACAACACCCCCTCCCCCGGGTCTGTGGGCGACGCTCGCTAAATGGCCCGGGCGATTGTAGAAAAGAAATGCTTCTCCGCATATATCTCCTTGCCCGGGAATGTGGGTCTCTCCCACTGAACCGCCTTCCGTTCAGCTTGTTTTTTATTTCAAAAGGACGGGGTGGGAGATTTCGTTTGATGCCTAATGGGGGAGCCTGCTTTAGCGGGGGACTTTTTGCGAAAGGTGTTTCCAACGCGGACGGGCTGACACCTTTCTGTTTGGAGCGAATGTCCTGTTAGGGAAGCGCTTGTGATTTCCCAGTAAGTGTTCCAAATGGATTTCCAAGAGGGATTTGGCTCCCGTTTCAGCAAAAAAACAAAAACAGAAACGTTGCAACAAAATCAAAAGCAGGACAATAAGCTAGTTCCCTTAAGAGTCATCTTTAAAAATAATGCTTTTCATTAAAATACACACGCGGCTTGCCTTTTCCAGATGGGACATTTCCCCGTTTTGACTGGAACAGGGTAGTGCATCTGCCGGGTTGAAGTAATTTTTTCCTGCAAATGTTTGTGGTACTTCTCTAAAAGAAATAAGGATATTTGATCTTTTTTAAAAAAAATCACAAAAATAAATCCACTTGTAGTGGATGGAGGAGACAGAACGATCCTGATGCTCAATTACTTGACGCCAGTACCTCAGAAGGAAACTGTACTGATTTTTCAAGCCCTTCTAAAGAATTCCCAAAAGGGGGATACAAAATTTATCATCGCAACAATAACACAGATCCCTGAAGGAGGTAAAGAGGGTGTAGTAAGCATAACAATTACCTAAGAGATAACCAAGTTATGATTAAAATTATATTTTCCTTTCCTGATGGTACCTTTTTTTTTCCTGTTCATTTTTCTTGTTAGCCTACTTAAAAGAAATTGTTTCTTGCAAACATATCCCAAGCTTTCTCTCTCTCTCTCCCTCCCTCCCTCCCTCCCCCTGGAAGGATGTTTTATTGTGTTTTTAAAAATGGCTTGCATATGATTCTGCCATTATAAAAAATTAACGTGGATTCTAAAGCAGGAAAGCCTTTGATGAATGGAAGGGAAAATAGCAAATGTATTTAAGAATAGCAAATCTCAGTGTCCCCCCCCCCCCCTTTTGGCAGTTTCTAGAAACCAGGGCCTCATTCCGAAGAGGTTCTTCGGCTTTTAGGAACTTGGTGGAATGAAGGCATGCCATTTTTGTGCGGGTGCAGCTTGCAGTAATAATGAGGCCTAATGAGGTTGTTAAAAAGATAACATGTTCTTTACCCAAACACCTGATGGGCTCCTTGCTTTACTGCTGATGATAAAACATCTATTGATTGAAAATAAATCACTTCTTCTGGAGGCTTACAACAAGGGGGGGGGAGATCGTGTTTGGCTCTCTGCAGATGAAAGGATTTTTGGGGAGATGAAGGAACGGAGGGGAAAAATAAAATACAGGTCTGGTGGAAGGGTCACATTTGAAGCATTTGAGCAAAAGAGTCTGCGTGGCTCAAGTTGGGCAGGACTAGTTGCAGTGGGAGAGGATCCGGAAGGGTCCTTCCTTCGTCCACATTCCAGCCCCTGGGATTTCCACGGGCTCTGCTCTGGCTGGGATGGCGCCTTTGCAAGGAGCCCCCTTTCAGCGTCGCCCTGTTCTTCTCTCCTCCCCATCTCTTCTCCTTTGTGAGCCGATTTTTTCCAAGGCTGCTGGGGCTGGGCAGGAGTTGGCCCTGCCGCCTGTCTGTTGCAGCAGATGTGTGCCCCAGTAGCCTGCGATGTGCTGACATTATCTCTCTTGATGTGGGTCAGTGCTCTTTTCAGGTGGCCCTGCTTAGTTGGAACAGCACGATAAATATTGCCTCTCGGATGTGGATTTGGGGAGGGGATAAGGCTGGATTGGAGGACCTGATGGTTAGAGAGGGAGACTCTTTTTTTTTTTGCAGGTGATCAGAAAGATGCATCTCTGTCTCTCTCTCTCTGTCTCTCACTCTCTGTCTGTCTGTCTCTCTGTCTCTCTCTCTCTCTGTACCACAGTCATTCATGAAAGCTGGTGGCCTGAAACAGGAAAAGCCTGTGAAAAGGTCGCTCTCAACCAATGTCCTCATTCTTGCTTTTCTCCCCCCCCCATCTGAATACGTTGCAGGGTTCCCAGTATGAACTGAAGGACAACCCAGGCGTCCACCCTGCCACTTTTGGTGCTCACACCACCCCTGGTTATTACCCGTATGGACAGTTCCAATATGGTGACCCTGGAAGGCCCAAGAATGCGACCCGGGAGAGCACCAGCACGCTGAAGGCCTGGTTGAACGAGCACCGCAAGAACCCCTACCCGACCAAGGGCGAGAAATTCATGCTGGCCATCATCACCAAGATGACCCTCACGCAGGTCTCCACCTGGTTCGCCAATGCCCGCCGCCGACTCAAGAAGGAGAACAAGGTGACGTGGGGGTCGCGGAGCAAAGATCAAGAGGATGGGAACCTCTTCGGGAGTGACAACGAGGGGGATCCTGAGAAGAACGAAGACGACGAAGAGATAGACCTGGAAAGTATTGACATTGACAAAATAGACGAGAATGACGGGGAGCAGAGCAATGAGGAAGAGGAGGAGAAGGTGGAGCTCCTGAGGCAAAGTAGTGAAGAGGAGCATTTGGAGAAAGAGAAGGCTTTGCCACTGTCTGGGCCGGAAGGACTTAAGCCCAAAGAGGCCCTGTCTGTGGTGAAGGAGGTCACAGACAATGCGACCCAAATCCTGGGCCCCAGCAGACAAAGCAATCTGCAAGGGGCCCCTCACCACAAACCCAAAATCTGGTCCCTGGCAGAGACGGCAACCAGCCCTGATGGGGCCCTCCACAAGCCGACACCTCCTTCGCCTCCCGCCCAGGGGAACCACACGCCCCCCCAGCTCCAGCACCCGGCCTTCCTCCCCAGCCATGGACTTTACACCTGCCAGATTGGCAAGTTTCATAACTGGACTAATGGGCCCTTCCTCACGCAGAGCTCCTTGTTAAATGTGAGGTCCTTTTTGGGAGTTAACCACCACCACCACGCGGCGCATCACAACCACCATCTCCAGGCCCAACCACAGCCGTCCATGTTAACGGCGCTCAGCACTGAAAAGCCATCAGAAAGGACCAGCCCCAAACACATAGGTAAGGAGAGCAGGCGTGGGGCTGCCTGTGGGCTGCTTGCTGGGAAGTCAGTCCCCCTGAGTTGCCCCCGTGGGGCAGACTCCTGAACAAATCTCCTCGCTGGACCCACATGGGGCTGTTCTAAACACCTGTCCCACGAAGGGTTTTTATTTGGTGGGTGGGGCTGAGTGCTGCTGCACCTGTGTGACCATCCTGTGCTTTCTGAAGCCTCATGAGGACTGGTCTCGCTGCTTTTTGAAAATGGAGGCTGACACAACTCCCATCTGCTGCTTAAAACAGAGGCATCTTTTTAAATCGATACCCTGATCACTCTCTAACCTGTGACTCCTGAGAAAGAGGCAGGTGTGTCAAATGGCCTTTGTGGGAGAAGACAAATTATTAACAAATGAATGGAAATGGTTATATCCTGTGGCTCAAGGGCAGGGCCGGCTCACTCACTAGGTGAACTAGGCGATTGCCTAGAGCGGGAAGGCCCTTAGGGGCACCAAACTGCACCCGGCCCCGTACTCTGGGAGTTTCTTGATTATTTGTGTTTTTTATTCTTCCTAAAATGCATTTCTTTTTGAAAATTGGTGGGCGCACGGGGGGGGGGGCATAAGGGATCCTTGCCTAGGGTGCAAAATAAGCTGGAGCCGGCCCTGTTCAAGGGACAGGGAAACTCTTCAAGATACCAGAGACCCCTCCCCCCTTTTGGTGCTTGGTGCCATGTAGAATGACACTACCAGTAGCCATCTTAACACAGATGCAGTGCTTTTTGCTTGTTCAGTATGTTTCACAGACATTATTTCTGTGCAACAGCCCTGTAGGGTTGGTCAATATTTCTTTCTTTGTGTGGCCCATGGGAGAGCCCCTGAGCAGAGAGAGAGGGAGGCTGGCTCCCCTAAGGTCACCAAGAGGGGTCACAGTAGAGCCACAGTTTTAAGCAGGGACTTTCTGGTTCACAGCACGCTCGGTCGACTAGTAATTCATCCCATGCACACCTAATTGGGAGAAAGCCCCACTGAACTCAGTGAGGGTGACTTTCTGAGTCTACGTATGTCGGTTCGGGTTGCAGCAGGCCCCAGTGCCAGCCCCATTCTCCGGCGGTGCCCCCTGAATTTCGCTGTGGTGGCGGAGAAATCCTTCCTTTGTTTCCCTAAATCGATCTGCCTGTGTTGTGTCTGGCAAATTTAGTTAAGAGGTTTTCTTTCTTTCTTTCTTTCTTTCTTTCTTTCTTTCTTTCTTTCTTTCTTTCTTTCTTTCTTTCTTTCTTTCTTTCTTTCTTTCTTTCTTTCCCCCTGCAGAAAGAGAAAACATCCCGAGGACTGACTCTCCGCCTCAACCATTAAAATCCCCCTTCCGGGCTGTCCGGGACAAGTGAGTTCTTGTTCACTGAAATTTACTTAAAGGAAAGAAAGTGCATGGCTAATACAAACGAATTCAAGCACACCTTCTTTCTCATAAAACCAAAACAATCCTTCTGTAAAGCTTTCTGAACATGGCAGAAACTGACAAACTGTATGCTTTAGCCTGCAAGTTTTCTCTGTTTTTTAAATCCTGACCCGCCCCCCCCAATCAAGTTGCTATTGCTATTGTGTAAAATAATGATCCCTCGCCTGTTCTCGAATGCAGATGGGCGACCGTAGCTGAGCTTTGACTGATAGACCGTTCTGTCTTTTCTTCCCAACAGCTCTTTGAGTCAGCAAGAGGGAACATCGTGAATTTTAACAACTCTTCCTTCTGCTTGATTAATTTTTTTTTGAGTGGAAAAGAAAATTTCGCAGACTGTTCTAAAGGACAGAACAAAAAAAATGGGAATGCTCTAAATGACTCCCATCAATCTCGTTTTTGCAATAAGGTGGTACCAATCCATTAAAAAATAGATTTTTCCAGCTCCCTAACAGGATTATTCCTTTTTTTTCTGTTGTTCCATTTCCAGAATGTGTAATTTTAACCATGACTGGATCACTTGTTTTTTGGTAAAAAAAAAAGAAAATATCCCCATGTGTTTGTGTTATTTTTTTTCTGTATATAAAGTGATTTCAAATTGTAAATATTGCCACAGCAAAAACTTGTTGAAATCATATATTTTTGTCTAATAAAGAAAATGAAATGATGAGGCTCTTTCTGCAGAGGTGGATTTTGGGTCTACTGAAGCAAATTCATGAAGCTCTTGAGAGGCTTTTGTGGTCCCCACCTTAGCAAGGCAAGGGGTCCTTTCAGTCCAGTGGACAGCACAATCCGCTCAAATGTTACTGGATTAATCTCGGGGCATGGCAGACATTATAAATCATTGGATCCATGAGGAAGTGGTGTGCTTGTTGATTTGGTGAGGCTATTTTGGTTATGTTTTGGTGCTATTTTGTTATAGCGAATGAGAAAGATAATATTATTCCCCCCCCCCCCAACAATGATTGGTAGCTTTTCAATGTTTAAAATCCTATTTAATATTTCCTTTTAAAAAGGCTCCTCTGTCCAGATATGCAACTGCATTTTAAAACCAGTGAACAAACCAATTAATATTTTAAAAGGCAGGCTAAAACTTTTCCACTTGGCAGACAAGCATTTAATATTCGTGAAAAATCTCCAACATGTATTGCGCCTTTTGGAACGGAGTCTTTTGCATTGATCTGGTAAGACAATTTCTTTTTCTTTTTCTTTTAAAAAATATAGTGTCTGTTAGCTGCACATTTCGCGCTGGTTAAGTAGGCAGATCTGTCTTGAAAGAGGGAGGTTGCTTAAAAAATCCCCCCCCCCGGGTCACGGATACCAAAAACGGCCCTGGGCGAATTGTTTTCCAAAGCAGGCCTCATGTCCAACGAGTGGTGATGGATGTGCCCCCCACTCTCGAATCATTTCACTGGGAACTCAGATTACCAATATTGTTCTGCCGGCAGAAAGTAGGGGAAGCTCTCCTCGTTCCCGGGAGGGGTGGGAAAGCGAGATAAGGGGAAATCAGGCCCAGGCTCTGTTGAGGCAGCAGGGACCTCCGGAAGGCGTCGGTTGGCCAGCGCCCCCCCCCCCTTCTTATGCGGTGACGGTAGAAACCCGCGCAGGCAACGGAGGAAAGCCGCCCCGCGCTCAGGAACGAAGGGAAGACCGAACCTCCCCCCAAAGCCTGGCTAATCTCCCCAGGAGGAGCCCTCCGGGGGAAGGGAAGGAAGCGGGTCTCTTCCCGAGCGCCCGTCTCCCGCCCGCCGCCCCGACGTCTCCCCCCTGCCTCGGTGCGGCCGCTGAAATGAGCATTGAGGTGCTAATCAGAGACCAGATGGTTGCTGACGGTGGGAAATGGGAAGCAGCAGCTGGGGGAGTCATTAAAAAACCATGCCGGGGAGAGGAGACGCCGCTGCCGCCGCCGCGTCCGGGCGCCCCATCCGCCGCGCGGGACTCGCGAGTCGGCCGGGCGGGCGGGGAATGGGCCTCGTGGGCTTTATTCGCAAAGTGGGGAAAGAAGAGGGGGGGGAGGCGAAAAAGGGCCTGCGTGGGTGCCCCCCGCACCCCCGGCCCGGCAGGGCATCCCGCCTGGCGCTGCCTTTGCCGGCGGCGCCCGGCGGGACTGACCCTCGAGGACGTGCGGGGGCGCTCCACCCCAGCTCTCCAAGGCTGCGATCAGGCAGGCGAAAGAATGCCCTCTCACGCCACTTTCCGACGGGCGTTTTGCCAGTTCGCGCAGTAAACGCCAGTTGGAAAGTGCACCGAAAGCGGACTGAACGTGTGGATGAATAAGTACGTGCGAGGTGAAGCCCGTCGCGGGCAGAGAAAGGCAGCGCTTGTCTACTCGGAAGTCAGGTGCCCTCAGCCCCATGGGGCTGCGTAGAGCAAGCAGGCCAACCCCTCCCCCCCCCGCGGGTCCCGGACAGGCGCCTCCTGGCTGCAGGCCGCGACGTTGTTTTTTTTGGGGGGGGGGGGGGGGGGGGGGGGGTGGCCCAAGAA
>NW_015167528.1:585904-587161 GCF_001447785.1 Gekko japonicus | reverse complement strand
GGGGATCGAGAGTCGCCACCCGCAGGGCCGCCCGGCCTTCCTGGGGGGCTCTCCATTCGGGGGCCCTTGCCTCAGCAGGTTCAAGAGGGATCCCGTGCTGAGCGGACACGATCCAGGCAACGTGACACGCTCTTCAGTGGCTCTCCCCGAGGAAGAGAAGCCGGCGGCGAAGTCGGGGTTTCGGGCCACCCAGTTCAACGGTGACCCTCGGAAACGTGCGAGCTCTGAGCGGATAGAGCGCGTTTGCCGAACGTTCCCGGCGCTTGAGACCCACGTCTCAGGTCGTCCTCCCGATGGCCTTCTAAGGCAGGCCAGTCTCATCCACTCGTCCAGGGCGGGCTCACTCACTAGGCAAACTAGGCGATCGCCTAGAGCGGGGTGGCCCTTAGGGGCACCAAACTGCACCCGACCCTGTACTCTGGGAGTTTCTTGATTATTTGTGTTTTTTATTCTTCCTAAAATGCATTTATTTTTGAAAATTGGTGGGCGCAGGGGGAGGGGAGAAGGGATCCTCGCCTAGGGTGCAAAATAAGCTGGAGCCGGCCCTGCGCTCGTCCTGCCAGGCGGTGGGGTGGGGTGGGGCAGGCTGGAGGCGGAGGGGCCCGCCGCGCAAAGCCGAAGGCAGAAATCCCCACCTTTGACTGGGCCAGATGGAGGGTTCTGCTGCTTCTTCAAGCCAGCCTTCGCAGGATGGCAGGAGTTCGACCCGGGTGTGTCGGGCCAGGCAGCGAGAGAAACGAGGAGCCCTCCCCTGGTTCTTTTCTGTTGTTGCATTTCTGGCAACCCTATCCGAGCCGAGCATCGCGGCCCGCTCTGCACCGACGCCGGGGAGGGGATTTCATTTCGCGTTGAGTTCGGTGGGACTTTACTCCGAGTCACTCTTCCTCCGACGGCAGACGTCGCGCCCCCCTTGCTGTCGGTGGGAACGATTTAAACACGAAGGAGCTCGAAGGCTGTGCGGTCCGAGTCGGCACGTTCACTTCGGAGTGAATCCCGTCCGACTCCGGGACAGCGACGTCGCGCATCGGTCCAGACCGTGGAGCGCTCGGCTCGCCCGGATCGTCTACATCCAGGACACGTGAGACGGGAAAGGCGCCGCTTTCGGAGTTTCGTTTCCCAAGGAGATCGGATTGGGGAGATCCCTTCGCCGGAGCCGCTCAGGCCGGCGGGGCGAGCTGGCAGCGGGAGGCGCCACAGAACGCCCCGGGCGCGTCAGGCCGAGAGTCGGGCCTGTCTTCGGACGGAGAGAAGGGACGG
>NW_015167528.1:580596-585353 GCF_001447785.1 Gekko japonicus | reverse complement strand
CGCTGCCCCCCCCCAGTCCCAGCCAGGGACGCGCGTCAGGCTGGAGACAAGGCAGCGCGGAGCAGGCGGCCACCCTCGGCAGCTGCGCTCCGGAGCCAGGCGGCGGCCTCCTCCCCAGCAAGCGCGAGAGCCCTCGGTTTGGCCTCGGAAGGGGTCGAGGGGACGGACAACGAAGGGCGCGCAGGCCTGGAGTGAGCGCATTTCCTGCCGCAGAAAGCCCTTGGCTCCTTAGGCTTAGAGCGACTCTTCCCGAGTGAGGGCATTTAGGATACCTTTCTTTTCAGGGGAATACAACTATATGAATAGTCTTCATTTTGAAATGGATGTATTTACTTGGGGGAGAAATGCGTCTTAAATATAAAATTGCACTGCTACTATTATTGCCCAGCTAAAGTAGTACAGCGATTAGCTGCGGTGGCTCAAGTGGTTAAGACGCTGAACTGCAGGCTATGGAAGGTCGGTAGTTCAGCAGTTCGAGACCCGGGTGTGCCGCATGACGGAGTGAGCTCCCGTCTCTAGTTCCAGCTCCTGCCAACCTAGCAGGTCGAAAGCAAGAAATTGCAAGTAGATAAATAGGGATCGGTGGGAAGGGAACAGCGTTCCGTGCGCCTTGAGGTTTAGTCCTGCCGGCCACATGACCACGGAAACGTCTTCGGACAGCGCTGGCTCTTCGGCTTTGAAGCGGAGATACCTTTACCTTAAAGTAGTACACAATTTTTGCTGCTATTAAAGATTTTACTACTCTTCTTCTGAACTGTTAACGAATTTTAGTTGCGGAAGCAGTAGTAGCGCGCTTGGTCCTGCTTATTTGGGAATAAACGTGTCTTGGATTTCTCCCCCCCCCCCTGAAATGGAGTTCCGCGGAGCGTCGCGGCATTATATTGTTTCTCGTGACAGTAATAACGGTAGGAGGGTCTTTTTCGACGGCTCCTACTGACCTACCCCCACGTTCACGGAAGCGTCATCCCCAAGGCCATCCATTTAGGGCACGTTGGGGTCTAAGGACAGATGCCCGCGACGCCTCCGTCTGTCCCCAGCAGAGCCGGTGGCCCGGGGAAAAGGAGCCGGGCTGCTCCGGGTGGGTCAATCAAGCAGGCGCCCGCGGGCACAACCGGTCCGCCCGGAATCCGGGATCCCGGGCTCGGGGCTACTTGAGATTCTTCTCCTTCTTGTATTTTATTGTAACTTGATTAAAAAAAATATATATCAAACGCAGTTCTTGACGCTGCAAGAGCCTCGACGCGCCTCTTGGCTGGGGAAGGCGCGGCCCGCTTCGAGGCTCCGGTCCTATTGGGACTCGCGGGCCGTGTCCAGCGAAGGAGCTCTCGGTGACTGACAAAACGTGACACCTCCCTGCTCAGGCGGGAGAATCGAGCTCAAACCCCCCCCCCCTCCCAGCGCACGTCCGCTTCAAGTGAACTGGAGCCGGTGGCCCGCGTGGTGGTGGTGGTGGGGGAGCGGAAGGGTGCCGGCGCCTGGAAACTCCGCCTGTTTACTCGCCAGAAAGTTCCCCTGGCCTTATTCCTGGGTAACAGGATCGCACCAGTGTTCCCTCTAAGCTGATGGAGTTAGTGTTGGGTGATAGTTAGATACTGAAAAAAATGGTATTTAGCAGAGATAATATAGTCCAGCAGAGCCAGAGTAAAATAATTCAGACTGAGAGTCCATGTATGATTAAAATATAAAGTTTTTACTAAATTCTAGCATGGGGAAGGGTAACTGGGATGAAAATAACAACAGAGCATAATCGGCTACATCCTTACTCTACAAAGACAAAACTAGAAGAGAGAGATTATGGCTGCTCTTCTTCTTCTTCAGAACACCAAACAAAGACGGGAAGAGAGCCATAAAATGACACTTTAGTCCCAATCAAACTCCTGGGTCAGGGAGAAAATTCCCGGGCTTCCTACAGCTAAAGAACATTGGTTACATGAGAAACATGTGACTTCCTGTGAGTAACATAAACAAACATTTAACCCCAGACATTCTGAGTGTTTTCAACTTGGAATACCCAACAGTGAGTGTGAGCCAGCTCACCGTTTTTTTAGCCTCCGGATCACACATTTGTGTCTTAACTCAGGAAGGAGAGCTCCAGAGCAAACTAATGGATGCAGCAGCCAAAGCGCTGGCTCACCACTTTAATGCCAGCAGCTCACCAAGTAGGATTTTTGCTCACAAGACTCCAGCGCTTAGAGGGCGCATTGGATCGCATCCTTAACCGCCTCCCCGAGTTCCACGAGATGCCGTCCCGCTGGCCTTATCTCTTTACACACACACACACCCCAGAGGCACACGGGGGGGAGGGGCACTGAAGCATCTCACCCTCCTGTCGTGCAAGAAGGCGAATCGATCGGCACCTTCTCCCTCCCAGTCGCCCGACAATGATGGATGTCCGGCCGGGCACCTCCTGGCGCCCAGAACGGATCCGGCCGATGAGTCAGGCGCTATAAAGTTTCCAGCCTCCTTGTTGCGCCAGAAACTCTTTGTGTGTGTGTGGAGGGGTGGCTTTTCTACTGCCTCCATCTTTTGAAAAGAAGCAGCCCCACAAACAGGGGTTAAGGTACCTCTATGTAGCCCCAAAGGAGCTGCGGTGGCTCAAGGGCTTAAGACGCTGAACTGCAGGCTGTGGAAGGTCAGTAGTTCAGCAGTTCGAGACCGGAGTGTGCCGCATGATGGAGTGAGCTCCCATCTCTAGTTCCAGCTCCTGCCAACCTAGCAGGTCGAAAGCAAGAAATTGCAAGTAGATAAATAGGCACCGCTTTGGTGGGAAGGGAACAGCGTTCCATGCGCCTTGGTATATAGTCATGCCGGCCACATGACCATGGAAACATCTTCGGATAGTGCTGGCTCTTCGGAGATGAGCACCGCAACCCTAGAGTCGGATTTGACTGGCTTTCGAGCAAGGGAACCTTTACCTTTTATGTAGCCCCAGGAGAAGACCTGGAGCAGAGGGAGGGACCCTTCATGCTTCCAGCCGGGGCCAAACAGATGCCTTGAGGGAATAGAACAAAGTCAGACTCGGGGGCACCTTTAAGACCAACAAAGTTTTATTCAAGGTGTGAGCTTTCCTGTGAGCACACACTTCGTTAGATACAATGAAATGGAATTCCATATCATAGTTGCGTGTGTGTGTATATATATATATATATGTGTATGTATGTATGTGTGTATATATATATATATAGGGGTGGCTTGTTAAACTAGCATGCAAAATAGTTAAGATATTTTTAACAGATCAAAGGAGGAGTGCAGGCCGGCGGCGTCCACGGCGAAGCCCAGGAATTCCACCCGTGGCACCCCAAGTAGGCACTTCTCCCATTTCACCTTAAGGCCCGCCACGTCGAAGTGTTGTAAAACGGCCCTCAGACGGTCTGCGAAGGACGAGGGGTCCAGCACGGCGATCAGCACGTCGTCTAGAAACCGCTGAACTCCGGGGATGCCTTTAAGGAGGGAATCCATAAAAGATTGAAAGATCCCCGGCGCGACCGAGACCCCGAACTGGAGGCGGTGCACTTTGAACGCCCCCTTGTGGGTCGAAATGGTCTGTGCCTCGGCCATGGCGGCATCCACCAGCAGCTGCTGGTACGCCTGGACCAAGTCTAATTTTCCGAACACCCGGGCCCCTGCTAGGGCCGCTAGCACGTGGCTTACCACAGGCACCGGGTACGCGTGGGCCTGCAGGGCTTTGTTTACAGTACATTTATAGTCCGCGCAGATGCGGACGTCCCCGTTCGGCTTGATTGGTGTGACTATGGGGGTCTCGCACCGGGCCGATGCTACAGGTTCATTGCGATCGGAGGCAGCCGGGCTCTGATGCGGATGGGGCGTACCGCTGGGTCTAGGTCCAGGGATATGGCAGGGCCCGTGTACCGCCCCAGTGTCCCATCGAAAATGCGGGGGAATTCTGCGCACACCACCCCGAAATCGTGTGCTCCAACCTGGTTGATGCCCGTAACGGAGAGTCCCAGGGGCCTCAAACCAGTAAGCTGGAGAGAGGCCGGTCCACCACCAGTAGGTCCAGTTGGCCCTTGAAGCCTTGAAACTGGACCCTGAACTTGCCCCAGCCCAACACCGCCACGGGGTTCTTGTTAAAGTCCCGTAGCCGGAAACCCCGTGGCTTCTGTAGCGGTGCCCCCCCCTTTGGACACAATGAGTGGAGCGTATCCGCGAATATGATGGAGTAGGTCGACCCGGTGTCGATCTCCATGGTGCAGGGGGCTCCCTCTATGAGGACCGTCACATGCATTTTGTTGGGGCCGTCAGGGGGGCAAGTTACAGACCTGGTGTTGCGGGAAGTGGGACGACACGGTGTGGAGCTCGAAAGGCGGTTCCGCGGTGGTCTGGTGTGTTGCAGATCTCGGACGTTGTCCCTTGGACCGGCAGACCTTTGCGATGTGCCCGGCCTTGTTGCAGGAACGGCAGACCGCGTTTCGGAAACGGCACAACTTGCGCTCGTGGTCCTCTCCGCAGCTGGCACACAGGATTGGACACGAGGCCTTGTTGGTCCTGGAGGAGGCGTGTTTGGGTCGATGCGAAGTCCGCTGTCGGAGCTGTAGGACTTCCTCCTGGTCCGAGGCGTCGGAGCCGCTGCTCACTTGAGTGCGGTGGACTGCCTTGACGCGGCGGTCTCGATGGGCCGTCTTGTAGGCGGAGGCCTCCCGGACCGCCTTGTCCAGGTCGAGGTCGTTCTGACTGACCAGTTTCCGCCGGAGTTTGGGCTCTCGCAGGCCCACCAGGAATTGGGTCAGCAGGATGTC
>NW_015167528.1:577363-580071 GCF_001447785.1 Gekko japonicus | reverse complement strand
CGGGCGACCATTGGTCTCCCGGCTGGGAAGCTAGCCCTTTAATTGGGCCGGCTAGGATCCTTCGGATCCATTGTCTTTCGACTGAAGCTACAGATGGATTGTGCCTGGCCAGCATGTCAGGCTGAATGCATTACACGGAGGGCGGAGGCATCCCCAGGTGTCCCGGAGAGACCTCCCCGCTGTCTTTGAAAGAGGACTGGACCAATGGATGGGCCACAGGGTGTGTGGAGGAGGCATGAGACTAGCCAATGGAGCCTCCCTGTTCAGACACACGGCATCTTTGAGCTTCAGTTGCTGGGCCGCCAAACCCAGGAATTGCCCTGCTCCGTCTTGAAGTAGGATCATAGGCCTTGCTCTGTCTCGACCAGGAAGCCTCTTTGGCAATGCTCCCTCTCAGCTGTGGAGTCTTGTGAGCAGAAATTCTACTTTGTGAGCAGTGTTCCCTCTAAGCTGTGGAGTCTTGTGAGCAAAAATTCTACTTTGTGAGCTACAGGCATTAAAGTTGTGAGCAAACAATTTGGCTACTGCATCAATTGGTTTGCTCTGGAGCCCTCCTTCCTGAGCGAAGGCAAAAAATGTGTGAGCCGAAGGCTTAAAAACTGTGAGCTAGCTCACACTCACTCAGCTTAGAGGGAACACTGTTTGTGAGCCATTGGCATTGAAGTTGTGAGCGAGCGATTTGGCGCCTGCATAAATCAGTTTGCTCTGGAGCCATCCCTTCCTGAGCTGAGACAAAAATGTGTGAGCCGGAGGCTAAAGAACTGTGAGCTGGCTCACACTCACTCAGCTTACAGGGGATACTGGGACTCTGTGGTTGCTGGAAAGCAGCTGTCTCTAGACTTGCCATTTTCACCCAGACCAAAGTCCTGCACAGGGATGCCCGCTCAGGTCCCCGGTTTACTTTCCCTTTTGTTGGTCTACATCACTCCTGCCCCTGCCTCCCTCCCCAACGGAGAAGCCAAGCCTCTCGCGCCAGGCTCCCCTCCTCCGTTTTATCCTCACCACAGCCCTGCAAGGTAGGCTAGCCTGAGAATGCCTGATGGGATAAAAAGTTACCCGGCAGGTTTTCGTGGCAAAGTGCAGCCTTCCATCTTCTGGCCTGTATCCTACCTCTCCACTGACCCAGCTTAACATAAGAACATAAGAGACGCCAATGTTGGATCAGGCCAAAGGCCCATCCAGCCCAACACTCTTGTGTCACACAGTGGCCAGAAATACCAGGTGCCATCAGGAAGTCCACCAGTGGGGCCAGGACATTAGAAGCCTTCCCACTGTTGATCCCCCCCCCCCAAGCACCAAGAAGACAGAGCATCACTTGCCCCAGAGTCCCTATCTATACCTTGTGGCTAATAGCCTCTGATGGACCTCTGCTCCAGATGCTTATCTAATTCCCTCTTGAAGCCGCCCATGCTTGTAGCCACCACCACTTCCTGTGGCAGTGAATTCCAAGTGTTCATCACTCTTTGGGTGAAGAAGTACTTCCTCTTATCGGTTCTAACCCGACCGCTCAGCAATTTCATGGAGTGCCCACGAGTTCTTGTATTGTGAGAAAGGGAGAAAAGTACCTCTTTCTCTACCTGCTCTTTCTTATCTTATAAACCTCAATCATGTCACCCCTCAGTCGTTGTTTCTCCAAGCTAAAGAGCCCTAAGCGCCTTAACCTTTCCTCATAGAGAAAGTGTTCCAACCCCTTTATCATTCGAGTTGCCCTTTTCTGCACTTTTCCCAAAGCTATAATATCCTTTTTAAGGTGTGGTGACCACAATTGCACACAGTATTCCAAATGAGGTCGCACCATTGATTTATATAGGGGCATTATGATATTGGCTGATCTGTTTTGCTTTCAGCCTCAGGGGTTTGGAAGCTTTCAGCCTCAGGGGTCTTCTTCCAAGGGCAAACACTTCCTTAGCGTGGTAAAAAGGCATTACATGTGGCCAAGCAGAATGGGAGGAGAGAAACCTCTGTCGATGGAAGTCATAGGATCTTAGCTGACATCATGACTAGTAGTCGCCCATGAATCTGGCAAATCCTCTCTCTCCCCCCCCCATCTTTCCGCCATCCACAAGGGCACCTGCAACCAAGTGTCCACTTGAAGCCTTTGTTGGCTCAGGTCTTTTCCTTTCCTTCTGGCTCAGCTTCCATTTACGAAGCTCTGCCAGTGTCTCAGTCTAGCTGAAAGAACCACCTTTGCCCTCCTTCATAACGTTTGGTGTGTAGGAGGAATGTTCTCTTAACACTGAGCAAAACACACTTTGCACATGCTTTGGAGCCCTTCCACCTCATCAGCATCACGTCCTCCAGGGCCAAGCTGCTGGCACTGAGAACAGCCCCTCTTGCCCACCCCAACATGACTTTCATGGCAAGTTTGAGGGGAGAAAGTCTGGAAATACGAAGTGCATTAGTGGAATGTGTGAGCTCCTGGAAGAGCAAGGAATTTGGGGGAAAGGGTGCCAGCTGCCAGGAGTTCTCACTGGATCACACGCTGAACTGTTTAACATGTTTATGGATCAGATTAATCACACATTAACCATGCAGTGAAATGCCAAGCAATGGAAGCTCCCTCCCCTTCAGAGCAGCTCTTGCGGTGGGTGAACTTTGGATTCAGGGCTGACACTTGAGGGGAGGAAAAGAGGGAGCACAGACAGCTCTTTCTTTCTTTCTTTCTTTCTTTCTTTCTTTCTTTCTTTCTTTCTTTCTTTCTTTCTTTC
>NW_015167528.1:523807-576940 GCF_001447785.1 Gekko japonicus | reverse complement strand
CCCTCCCTCCCTCCTTCCTTCCTTCCTTCCTTCCTTCCTTCCTTCCTTCCTTCCTTCCTTCCTTCCTTCCTTTCCTCGCTCGCTTGCTCGCTCGCTCGCTCGCTCGCTCCCTCTGTGGATGTTTTGATAAGACGCATAAACATGCCAAAGGGGACCAAGTGCCAGAAAATGATGGGGTGGGGCTGGGGGTGGGTTTTTCCACCGTTGCCACCCAAGGCAGTTCTAGGAAACGCCATCACTATCTTGCTCAGAGGCCTGCTGCAGTTGTCTCCCAGACCCTAGTTTAACACTCTAACTGCTACACCATACTGCCTGTCATGGAAGAAAGTAACCCACAGGAGCAGGAAGATCAGGAGACCTTCTGAGCCTCTGCCGCTAAGCAATTGGTTCCAGGATCTCCCCATAGATATTCATTCTGGACCGCTGGAACAAGGGCTCCTCCCCCAGCCTCCACGGAGCTTGAAGGAAATTTTTCAGGCCCCCCGTGGATGAGAGGACTCGAGCTTCTTCTCCCCAATATGGGGGTTCCCAATTACCGCCCTGAGCCTGCGGGGAGGGAGGGCTAGAAATCCAAATAAATAAATAAATTCCCTGCTGGGAGGGGTAGAGACTAAAGTGTGTTGACTGGTCTTGTCATCCTGAGAGGTATGGGATGGAAAGGGTAGGAAGACCCATCAAGCCCACGGATTTTTATCCTTTCTTGCTCATCCACGTGGGGACAAATTATACTGCCTGGCACACCCCGGAACGTATTAAAAGAGACGATGTGGCTCTGGGTAAAAAGGTTAAGGAATTAGGAGTGCAGGTTTTGTTTTTGTTGTGACTTAGGAAGGGAGCTGCGGTGGCTCAAGTGGTTAAGATGCTGAACTGCAGGCTGTGGAAGGTCGGTAGTTCAGCAGTTCGAGACCCGAGTGCGCCGCATGACGGAGTGAGCTCCCGTCTCCGGTTCCAGCTCCTGCCAACCGAGCAGTTCGAAAGCAAGAAATTGCAAGTAGATAAATAGGGACCACTTCGGTGGGAAGGGAACAGCGTTCCGTGCACCTTGGTGTTGAGTCATGCCGGCCACATGACCACGGAAACATCTTCGGACAGCGCTGGCTCTTCGGCTTTGAAACGGAGATGAGCACCGCAACCCTAGAGTCGGATTCGACTGGCTTTCGAGCAAGGAAACCTTTACCTTTACTTTAGGAAGGGAAAGAAGAACACTGCAAATAAATGACTGGCTGCATAGATGGTGTCATCAGGAAAGCTTTTGAATTTTTGACCATGGCTTGTGCTTTCGAGATGAAGCTCTTCTATCGGGAGATGGTTTGCACCTTACAAGGGCAGGAAAAAAATGTGTTTGGTATGAGCCTTGTAAACCTGATAAGCAGGGCTTTAAATTAAATCCTATGGGGGAACGAGACAAAAATTCAAAGCTTAGTATGATGCTCACAACTGGAGATAGCAAAACTAAAGTTTTGTGGGGAGTGGCACATAGGCTAGAAAACATTAACTCTCTGCTAAGTACAGAAACGAAAACCTCAGGGTGCAAAAAACATGGATTCTGATCTCTCTACACCAGTGGTTCTCAACCTTCCTAATGCCGCGACCCTTTAATACGATTCCTCATGTTGTGGTGACCCCCAACCATAAAATTATTTTCATTGCTATCATAAGACCATCGAAAACTTGTGTTTTCCAATGGTCTTAGGCGACCCCTGTGAAAGGGTCGTTCGACCCCCAAAGGGGTCGCGACCCACAAGTTGAGAACCACTGCTCTACACTAATGCACAGAGTATGGTAAACAAACAGGAGGAACTTGAAGTCCTCATACAGGAAGGGGACTATGACCTAATAGGCATTACTGAAACTTGTTGGGATGACACTCACAGTTGGAATATTAGGACTGAGGGGTACAACTTATTTAAAAGGGACAGACAACACAGCCGTCACTGTGGGTGTGGAGGGGGAGGTATTTGTGAATTTCCTGCATTGTGCAGGGAGTTGGACTAGATGACCCTGGAGGTCCCTTCCAACTCTATGATTCTATGATTCTAAATAAGGGGGGGTGGAGGAGTAGATTTATATGTAAAGGAGGTATATACTTGCGAGGAAATATGTGAATCTGAGAACGGAAGTTCAGTTGACAGTCTCTGGGTAAAAATAAAAGTAGTAAGAAATAATAGTGATATCATGGTGGGGACCTGGGTGATTATAGCTGAGACTGGATGTAAGAAAGATCTGGGAATGGCAGTAAATTAGCACATAAATACAAGAGTTAACAAACATATGTGGGAACGAGGCTGGAATTCAGTGGCACCTACAAGACAAATAAAGTTCAATTTTGGGTACAAGGAAGAACCGAGAGACTTAGTATGTACCCTCCTCCAGATTCGTTGAAACAGATTTCATCAAATATTACATATTGCTTGGGGGGGGGGGTTTAGTTACCAGGAAGAGCCAATTACAGTCAAGATGCCTAAGTAACTGAGCAATAAATACAGCCAATATTGGAATAACACATTAGGTAAGACATGTAAATAGCAGTAAGTTGGTATACAGATAATAAAGGAGTTAACACCAGATGTGGGAACTAAGTTTGAGTCCAGTGGCACCTTTAAGACCAACAAAGTTTGATTTCTGGGCATGTGAGAACTGAGTAATGTAGCATATGTATGTCAGGACCCACAGTCAAACAACAGAGCACACGCTTCTTCGAAGGTTTTACTTTATTGTTAGCACTATGGTGGCGTAGACACAGGAACTGTTAGGAATAACTACATCATAGAAAGCTGAGAGAGATATAGGGTATTCAAAAGCACCCACCACCACCTATGGGCCAATCGGCCTCACTCTGCGCGAGCGGGAAAGAGGACCAAGGCAGCTAGAGCCAAGGCTGGGAAAGGAAACTAGTTTTATGGTTAATTGATGGGAAGACTATATGGCAGCATAGCTGACAGCGTAATGAGATAAGAAGCCAATATCTCTGTTAAGTCCTGGGGATTCCATTGTTCTGAGTGCTGTGATAATTTGTAATTCAGCAGTCTTCCATTCTCATCTGTTCCTGAAGTTGCTTTGCATTAAAACAGCTACTTTGAGGTCCCCCACTGAGGGTCCTGGAAGGCTGAGGTGTTTTCCTACAGGTTTATCAGACTTGTGATTCTTGATGTCAAATTTGTGTCCATTTATCCTTTGGCATAGAGAATGGAAGGACATTGTTGACATTTAATGGCACACACAATGTTGGAAGCTGAGCAAGTAAATAAGCCTGAGATGGTATAGCTGATGTTGTTAGGTCCAGTGACTGTGTTGTCTGGTTGTCTGTGGCAGCAAAGTTGGCATCTGGGTTTATTGCAAGCTCTGGTACCAGTGTCCATGTTCCAGCCTCCAGCCACCATCCTAAACATACCAAACGATCCACTGTATGCAGCTAAGCTCTACACTACAGCAGCATCTGTTCCAACCCTACAGACAGAGATTCTTAGTCAAGGGATCAACAACACACCTTTTTGGACCTAAAGTATCCGCCTGATGAAGTCAAGAAACGGATCAACAAAGCCAGAATGGTACTCAGAGAAAACCTGTTGCAAGACAGGCAGAAAGAGACAATAACAGAACACCACTAGTGGTCACTAACAGCTCTCCACTCAACAGTGGAGCTCTCCATTCATTCGGCGGAAGGGCGGGATAAAAGTTGAATGAATAAATAGAAGAAGAAGAGGAAGAGATTGGATTTATACCCCGCCCTTCACTTGGAGTCTCAGAGCGGCTTACAGATTCCTTTCCCTTCCCCTCCCCACAACAGACACCCTGAGAGGTGGGTGGGGCTGAGAGAACACTGACACAAACTGCTCTTTTTCAAGGACAGCTGTGTTAGAGCTTGTGACTGACCCAAGGTCACATCAGCAGGTGCAAGTGGAGGAGCGGGGAATCAAACCCGGTTCTCCCAGATGAGAGTCCGCACACTTCACCACTACACCAAACTGGCGTTGCACGCATCATCAGCAACTTACAGCCTCTACTGGATAAAGACAGTTCTCTTTCACAGGTACTGAGGGGAGGGGGGGGGACTTGTGCACAGACAGCAACCCCAATCTCAAACAACTCCTCACCCACAATAATGTAACATCGGATTTGAAGCCTGGGTTCATAGCTATACTCTGCCCACAGTTTGTTGGTTCACCCTGGGCCAATCACTCTCTCTTTTGCCCCAACTCACAGAGTCCCTGTAGAGAGAGAACAGGGAAGGGGGGGCTCTGTCTACTGCCCAAAGCATTGCAGCGGAAGGATCACATAAAAGTGCAGTAGTTACATGTAAGGTGGAGTTTGGGGTAGTGGTTAGGGGCGCGGACTCTAATCTGGGAGAACTGGGTTTGATCCCCCACTCCTCCACATGCAGCTGCTGGTGTGACCTTGGGTCACTCACAAGTTCTTTCAGAGCTGTTCTCTCAAGGGCAGTTCTTGAAAGAGCTCTCTCAGCCCCGCCTACCTCACGGGGTGTCTGTTGTGGAGAGCGGAAGGGAAAGGAGATTGTAAGCTGCTGGTAGTGAAGGGTGGAGGATAAATCCAATCTCCTCCTCCTCCTCCTTCTGTGATGATGTCAGGCCATTTGAAAATATTGGGTTAGATCCAGTGCTGAATTTCTGCTTGTGCTGGAGTTCTTGCACGAGCAGAAATGCAAGAAAAAAGCCATGGAAATTTGCTTGCACAAAGGCAAACTTATTGTATCCCTTCTCGTGCTTGTACTTGCACGCATTTCAGGGCACTCTGCGTTAGGCATTGCACAAGGTCCTGCACCGGCAGACCAGAGTGAGGTCTGTTAATGCTTCATTTTACACATTTCTGGATGCAAGCCATTATTTGTAGCAATCAATTTGCAGTGGTGTATTCACACAATCAAGTCAATCACTTGCTACTGCTGCAGCACTCATTCATGCTGGAAGGTGCGCGTGTGAAGCCAGCCTTGTTTTCTTCCAGTTTCTTTGTACCAAGAGGTGCCTGTTGTTAAATTTTCTTTTTCTACCATGTTAGGTGATCAAGTGTAATTTCGTCCTCTCTCTGTGTGCGTCTGTGCTTCCTAATCTCCCACTCCCATGGTTTTTGGGCTCATTCCAGTGGGCCGTACAAAGGAAAGCCGAGGCATCTGAAGTGTCGCTCTGCAGCTGTGGCGAAGGAGCAGCATTTCCGTGGAGCTGATGCGCCTAGCACATGTGTGCAGCAGAAGGTGATATCAAAGGAGCCATTCCCCCTCAGTTCTGTGCATTATTTTTTTCACTGCTGTGGCAGATATTTCTGAGCTCCACGAACCAATAAAACTAGGGCCCCTGTTTGAGCTGATATATTAATATTTGCTGAGGATTTGCAAGGTCGGGGCGAAATGTCAGCAGATTGCTGGGGCGGGACCGTGGGGAATAATTAAACAAATCTCCTAGCACTTCAGCCTCCGGAACATCTTTATTAATCTTTTGGAAACAGTAATGTTGAAGAGAAAGAAAAAAACAAAACAAAACTACCCTGCTTTCACAACCGTAAGGAAAGACGCCCCCCCCCTTCCCCAGCAAATGCTTGCCAGCCATGGCAGCTGTGATGGGTGAGTTATCACTGACTGTTTAAGAATCTCACCTCAGCAAATGCTTGAGAATGTCAAGTTTCTCAGCAGAGATCAGAGATCGATTTAGAGGCAGCAGGGGTAAAGTCACAGAGGTGAAAGACGCAAGGCGTGCCACCTGACTCCCTTGATTTCGGTCCTTTCTGCACTTGGATCTCGTCCCTGGTTTTATCAGAGTTCGACTCGGGACACAAGACCATGCATTTCGTGATCAAGGTGTCTCCCCTGCCAGGTAAGTAACCACAGCAAGAATGATACTTGCCAAATATTGGAAGAAAGAAGACTGTCCGACTCGGATTTTGTAACCAAGATCATAGAAATAGCAGAAATGGACAATCTGACTTTGAAAATTTGTGGAAGAGAAGACGGGACTTTTCAAAATAGATGGAAGAAATTTTCCGAGTGGTTGGACTCAGAGTCCTAGAACGTTTAAGCATCTCTTTGTCTAAAACTTTTGTATATCCGGAGAGGGATCTGATTTTGTTTTAATGTTATGTATTTGTTGGTGGAGGGTGGTCAGATTTAAAAGAATAAAAACAAGGGCTTGGCCCAGTAAAAAAAAAAAAATACCTTGCATTGATCCCTGGTTATAACAGCATCCTCTTATCCCAGGACAAATGTGGGGTGAAACTGGGGTGACCCCAATGTAATGTGGAAACAAAAAATACCCCGAAATAATTACAGGGGTGAACTCGAGTGTAGAATAGAATGTAAGTTTGGGGACAGGGTTGAACCAGGATTGAAGGTCCAGTGCAGAAAGGACCTTTATGTCCCTTTTTAAACATCTTCAGGTTGACATGGTGTTTGCAAAATGAGAAGTGGTGCAGAATGCCGCAGCCAGGTTGTTGGTGGGTGCCCCGATGAGGGAATACCTGTGCTGAGGGCGCTGCGCTGGCTGCCAATAGCGTTCCGGATATGCTTCAAGGTGCTGGTGTTGACCTTTAAAGCCCTTTATGGTCTGGGACCTGTCTACCTGCGGGACCGCCTTTCCCCGTATGTTCCCCCGAGAGCGCTGAGATCTGAGACACAAGATCGCCTAGTCCCCCCCGGCCCTAGGGACGCCAAATTGACATCCACGAGAACTAGGGCGTTTTCCTTAGCAGCACCAACCCTATGGAACCAGCTCCCGCATGAGATCCGCGCCCTCCGGGACTTGCTTCAGTTCCGGAGAGCGGTGAAGACGGAGTTATTCCACCAAGCTTTTAATAGTCTAGATTAAGCATGAAGCACTTTATGGTTGCCGCCATGAGCATGAGCATGAATATGTTGTCCATATGTAATTCTCGATTTTAATGCTGTGTATAGATTGTGTATAGGAGCTGCGGTGGCTCAAGTGCTTAAGACGCTGAACTGCAGGCTGTGGAAGGTCAGTAGTTCAGCAGTTCAAGACCTGGGTGCTGCAAGACAGGGTGAGCTCCTGTCTCTAGTTCCAGTTCCTGCCAACCTAGCAGTTCGAAAGCAAGAAATTGCAAGTAGATAAATAGGGACCACTTCGGTGGGAAGGTAACAGCGTTCCGTGCACCTTGGTGTTTAGTCATGCCGGCCACATGACCATGGAAACGTCTTCGGACAGCGCTGGCTCTTCGGCTTTGAAACGGAGATGAGCACCGCAACCCTAGAGTCGGATTCGACTGGCTTTCGAGCAAGGGAACCTTTACCTTTATAGATTGTTTTAGAAATATTGTTTTACTGGTTTATAATGTTGTAAGCCGCCCTGAGCCGCTTCGGCAGGAGGGCGGGGTAAAAGTCAAATAATAAATAAATAAAATAAATAAAAGTAAAAGTTGTGCACCACCATGGACCCTTCCCTTCCAAAATGAAAAGCTACATAACACTTTTTATATAGCCCAATCTAAAGTACACAACGTGCACAGCAAGCTTTTGACCCCTCCCCAGCTAAGTTTATGTGTCATATGGAGCACTTGGGTTTGCTACCTTCATCTGTAATCTAGCCCTTTGAGAGGAAAAGTCAAAGGAGGCAATCCTTCGGGAAGTTCTCTAGTGCAAAAAGTGAATCAAAGTGAATGGAAACTGTACAAGAAACTGTTGTCACAGATGGAACCTGCATATGTAGCATCACAACTCAGGCTTGCTGTATATGGCACGGCTTACTACATTCCTGGCCAGTGATGTGATGTCTGGCAAGAGTAGTTGACACAAACGTTGATAATTGCAAATACATTGTGCAGTGTGAAGGATTAAAAAAACACTCCCCCCCCGAACAGTGTATTCCCCTCCTGCCTTTTCTCAGAACTCTGGAGGTTCCATATTCCATGAGCCATTAATAACTATCAAAAGGTCAGCTGCTTCAGACCAATACAGCTGCCAACCTGAATCTATCAAAAGTGTTGGGTTTTGCAAGTATCATCCCTTCAGTCATGATAGGGTTAATCTGGAGTTTCTGTAAACTAGTAAACAAGTTTATCGTAAAGCCAGGGGGGGTTTCCTGCAAGCGCGCACAGGAGCGGAGCTCCAGCAGTAAAGAGCCCAGGGGGTGGGCAAATGCAACAAGCCCCGCCCCCTGCTCCCAGCAGCCCTCAGTCAGAGCAAGAAGCAGCCAGGTAAGTTGCAGAGCCCCCCCCCCCCCGGTCCAAAACAGTCCAGTGGCACCTTTAAGACCAAGTTTTATGCAGGTACAAGCTCTCCCTCTTCTACGAGGACAGATCTGCACGTTCCCCCCAATAGCTAGCAATCCAAAACAGTCCAGTGGAGCCTGAGCGGTGGGTGTTGCCTTCTGACACACTTCCGGTGATGTCAGGGGTGTGTGGCATATGCAAATGAGTTATGCTAATGAGTTATGCGAATGAGCTCCTGCACCTCTTTTTCTATGAAATTACCCCTGCGTAAAGCCAATTAGGTATCGAGTAGAATATTCCCGCCAGAAAGGGGGGGGGAGGTTTTATCCTTAAAGAGGTGACCTTAAGGTTGACTATTGGCTAATCAATAGTTCATGCCATTTGGCATACACACAAGGGTGGAGCTTTGGTGGGAAACTTCCACTTCGTTCTTAGGGTTACTGTCTCACAGACACTCACAGACCCTCTTTCACACACATACACCCACGCACGCAATGAGTGTAAAGAAACAAAGATGGAGAACTAGAAAGATGACTTAGATAGGCTGTTGCTCATTTCTTTCCATGTAACCCTTTCCCTAATTTTTAAGTAAACTTTTTCTTATAGGCTAAACACACACATGTCTGTGGTGCATTATTCCACTGTGTTTCATTCACTCTGCTAAATATCCAATAAAAAGGAAGTTGCTGAAGCCACTGTTTTGAACCATGGAAACATAGAGGACTAGATCAGGGCTGGCCAAACTTGCTTAATGTAAGAGCCACATAGAATAAACGTCAGATGTTTGAGAGCCACAAGACATGAACAAATATTACACACACATTTTTATTGAAAAATATGCAGATTTGCTTTTTATTAACATTAAATGAGACTGCCAAAAAGAAAAAAAACCAAAGGGGTACAAACAGATATTGATAAAGATATTTATTTGTCCAATTAAATTTATTAGTTTGCTAATGATATTTATTTGTCTAAGAGAGAGAGATGGAAAGAAAGAATGAAAGAGGTAGAAAGAAAGAGAAAGAGAAACAAAGAAAGCAAATAAAGGAAGGAAGGAAGAGGGAGAGGGAGGGGGAGAGAAAAGAGAAAGAAAGGTGATAAGAAAGCAAGTAGATAGGGGGAGGGGGAAAGAAAGCAACTTTAAATTTAAATGTGCTCTCCAAGCCCCCCTGCCCCCATGTTCTTCCTTGGCATGAGTCAAGGCCAATGCAGGTATCTCAGCTAACTGAACAACCTACACAGCTATTAGCCACAAGGTATAGATAGGGACTCTGGGGCAAGTGATGCTCTGTCTTCTTAGTGCTTGGGGGGGGGGGTCAACAGTGGGAGGGCTTCTAGTGTCCAGTCCCCACTGGTGGACCTCCTGATGGCACCTGGTATTTTTGGCCACTGTGTGACAGAGTGTTGGACTGGATGGGCCTTTGGCCTGATCCAACATTGGTGTCTCTTATGTTCTCTTATGTTTTTTGTTGTTGTTGTTCAGTCGCACAGTTGAGTCCGACTCTTCGCGACCCCATGGACAAGATCCCGCCAGGCCCTCCTGTCTTCCGCTGTCCTCTGAAGTTTGCTCAATTTCATGTTTGTTGCATCTATGACACTGTCTAACCATCTCATCCTTTGCCATCCCCGTCTTCTTTGACCTTCAATCTTTCCCAGCATCAGGGTCTTCTCCAGTGAGTGCTCCCTTCTCATTGGGTGGCCAAAGTATTTGAGCTTCAGTTTCATTATCTGGCCTTCCAGGGAACAGTCAGGGTTGATTTCTTTGAGGATGGACTGATTTGATCTTCTTGCAGTCCAAGGGACTCTCAAGAGTCTTCTCCAGCACCATAGTTCAAAAGAATCTATTCTTCGGCGCTCGGCCTTCCTTATAGTCCAACTCTCACAGCCATACATGACTACTGGGAATACCATTGCTTTGACCATGCGGACTTTTGTTGGCGTCTTTTAATTTCATGCTGTCACAGTCTGCGGCTTTGCCCTGGGCCAAAAGGTCTCAATCACCTATGACTGAAACACACTGGAATGGCATGGCCTTCCAGAAGAGGTCTATGTTTGCCTCTTTCTGGCAATTATGCAATATTGTTCCGTTTAAAAGGGCTTTTAATTGTGGCTGATCTCTAGTGTCACTCTTGTAGTCATGGCGGGAACTGTATATAGGTGGTTTAGTTAGTTAGTTATGTATATTTTTAATTATCACAGTGCCGCTTGCACGTGAATTTGCCTAGCTTTGATGGGATCATACCCTCAGACTTCAAAAGAAAGGTGAAAATGGAATTGCTTGCTGTCAGGAGTCCCAAGATATCTCGGAAAAAGTTGGAGAGGCGCCTTCCAGTGATGGGGCAAGGAGTAGTCAATTTGAGGAAGTTCAGAGATGGGTCAAGTGGTCCTTGACTTTCCTTTGTTGCTCTTGTGCTTTTAGCATTTATTTCTAGTCCCACGTATGACACTTTTCAACCCACACATGGCCCAAAGGGCAATAAAGATTTCGTATTAATCCTGCAGCACTCCAGGCCTGAAGGCAGATGCTAAGAATGCCCCTTTGGTTCTGAACCTTTGCTTAAAAAGGTAAAGGTTCCCTTGCTCAAAAGCTAGTCAAGTCTGACTCTAGGGTTGCGGTGCTCATCTCCATTTCCAAGCCAAAGAGCCAGCGCTGTCCGAAGACGTTTCCGTGGGCATGTGGCCGGCATGACTCAACACCAAGGCGCACGGAACGCCAGAGGTCATTTCGAGGGTGATCGCGGGGGAACGCATTCCCCCTGGGTGAGGTGCGGGGGGCGGGGCACACAATGAAGCACCGCCCCCTGCTTCCAGCCGACCCATTTCCGGCCCTCATTCAGCCAGGAGGAGGCAGGAGAAGCGGTAGGGCAAGTTGCTTCCTCCCCGCCTCTCCCCACCCCTGCCTGCCTGGGGCCAGGGAGGGCCTTGGCGGGGCTTCCTCGCACTCCCGCCGGCCTTGCAGGTCCACCGTCGGGCCCCTGATGTCAGGGTGTGTGGCATATGCTAATGAGTTATGCTAATGAGTTCCCCTAGCTCTTTTTCTATGAAACGACCTCTGCGGAACGCTGTTCCCTTCCCACTGAAGTGGTACCCATTTATCTACTTGCCATTTCTTGCTTTCGAACTGCTAGGTTGGCAGGAGCCGGAACTAGAGACGGGAGCTCACTCCATCGTGCGGCACACTCGGGTCTCGAACTGCTGAACTACTGTCCTTCCGCAGCCTGCAGTTCAGTGTCTTAATCACTTGAGCCACCGTTTGGCTTACGAGGCTTTAATTCATTTGGAAATGCCCCTACAGCTCTGCCTATTATCGTTCAGTTCATAAACGCAGTTGTGGCAGACTTTGCCGGGAGACCCCATGTCCCATGGTCCCACCTGCCAGAATCTTACAGCACACCACCTCCGATTACGTAATGGAAGAACTGGGATGGATCATCAGAGGGGAGAGTGGGGAGGGCCCAAAGTCACGAGAAAGTGCTGCCCTTTTTTGTAGGGACCTGGATTTAGCATTCGGTGGAGAGATGAGCCTTTTGGTTGAGAGATAAAAGCCCGCCCAGAGGAGAAGCTGACCACAGGCCGGATGGCCATCAGAAGTGTGATAGCCTTTCCTCCGCATGTGCAAGGGACTTTGATGTGAGTGTGATTAGCAGGGAAAATATGCTCTGTTCCTTTGCCTTCACGTGGTCTCAATATCTGCAGTTATCACTTACTAGTATTTGTTAAAACATAAAACATTATTCTCTCCTCCAGTTCATGCGTAGATGCATCACACAAAGTGCCTTTCTTGTAGGATCTTTCTTTGTAAAAATAAGAAATCAGCCAGAGGGCTGAAGTCCACAAGCCCTGTGCATCTCCACCAGCCTCCTGCTTTTCCCTGGCTCTGTGTCATCCGGGCCTTTCACAAGTTCAGCGGGTTTTCTCCTTGAGATCTCAGGCACCCCTCTGCCTCCTAAGCTCCCTCACACCAATCCCCTCGCTGCCCCCAGACACCCATGAAACGACTGCGAATGCCACTTTATTGCCGAACGACGGCAGCTTCATTAAGCAGCAGGATTTACGAGCAATAACATGATCAATATAACATTAATACATCACATTATTCCAGAAAGCTCCTAAAAGGCTGGCCTGTGGCCTGAAATAAACACAGAATCATTGTTTCCACTGACAGAATGGAAGCAGGAATGACTTTAAGTGGTTCAAAACATGCCTTCCTTCCCCTCCTCCGACCCCGTGATCTAACTGGACCATCGAAGCAATGCTGTCCTTTCAGGTTATGTTTGTATCTTAAGCCATAAGGTGCCTACGCCCATACCTAACCACTCAGGTTGCCAACCTCCAGGCAGTGGCTGGAGATCTCCTAGGACTAGGAGTGCCCCCACCACCTGAGGCTAGAAAGCAGGCGACCCAAGGAAGAGCCTTTTCTTTTGTGGTGTTGAAACGGAAGAACTCTTGTCTCAGGGAAGTTTGTCTGTCTCCCTCTGTTGTTGTCAGAAGATGTTACGGTGCCCACAGGCATAGATGGCTCCATCTTTGGGGCACTCTCTGCTTATGTAGTTAACCATCACAACTGCACTTGATGTGTCCACACTGAATGAAGCTAACTGTGATCTAGCTGGTCCCATAGCTGTGCATCTCTCTTTTTTTTAGACACACAGGTGAGTTCTGTGGTCAGTATTTTCCAGGAATGTCATAGCTCTGTTTCATTTCTGGAAAATAATAGAAGAAGAAGAGATTGGATTTACACCCCGCCCTTCACTACCCAAAGGAGTCTCAGAACGGCTTACAAACTCCTTTCCCTTCCCCTCCCCACAACAGACACCCTGTGAGGTGGGTGGGGCTGAGAGAGCTCTTCACAGAGACTGCTCTTTTTCAAGGACAGCTCTTATCAGAACTACGGCTTGCCCAAGGTCACTCCAGCAGGTGCAAGTGGAGGAGTGGGGAATCAAACCCGGTTCTCCCAGATTAGAGTCTGCACACTTAACCACTACACCAAACTGGATAGGATAAAAGGTCTCCTTCTTCAGTTCCCATGTGACCTGCATGAGAGACTGGATGGCTTCTCAGTGCATCACACCCCATCTAAACAACGCTTAAGCCATTCACATCGCCCAGCTCCACTTCTTTATGGGTTCTAAATATACATTTCATTCATATGATAATTTTGCTGGCAATTTTTAATGATAAGTTGTTAACAGTGGTGTCATTAGAGTCATGAGTTTGCATTAAAGAGATTTGCCTGCAGTCAAAGTAGAATGGGAAAGAATGAAAATGAACAACAGTTGAACAAAGAAGCAGAGAACGGTTGGGTCCCTTATGCACTGTACGTACGGATGTGTTGTCAACTTGTAATGGATTTACGGCAACACCTCCAAGGGGGTTTCAAGGCAAGTGAGGCGCAGAGGTGGTTTCCTGTTGCCTTCCTCTGCAGAGTCTCCTTGGTGGTCTCCCTCCCATGTACTGACCCTGCTGAGATGGTGGGAGCACTGAGTTCTGAGCTCCCGTCTGCAGAGAAATTTTATCCCAATTTTACATTTAATTTATAAGAACATAACAAGGAATGTTCAAACTATCGCACAATTGCCCTCATATCACACGCTAGCAAGGTCATGCTCAAGATCCTACAAGCTAGGCTTCAACAGTACATGGATAGAGAACTGTCAGAAGTACAAGCTGGGTTTCGAAGAGGTAGAGGAACTAGAGATCAAATTGCCAACATTCGCTGGATTATGGAGAAAGCAAGAGAGTACCAGAAAAACATCTACTTCTGCTTCATTGACTATGCTAAAGCCTTTGACTGTGTGGATCACAACAAACTATGGCAGGTCCTTAAAGAGATGGGAGTACCAGACCACCTCACATGTCTCTTGAGAAACCTGTATAAGGGCCAAGAAGCAACAGTTAGAACCGGATATGGAACAACTGATTGGTTCAGCATAGGAAAAGGAGTACAACAAGGATGTGACCTAAAGAGCCTCTTGCTCAGGGTAAAAGAGGAGAGCGCAAAAGTGAGCTTGAAGCTCAACATCAAAAAAACTAAGATCATGGCAACCGGTTCCATCACTCCTTGACAAATAGAAGGGGAAGTCATGGAAGTAGTGACAGACTTCACGTTCCTGGGATTCCCAGATCACCGCAGACTGTGACAGCAGCCATGAAATTAAAAGACGCCTGCTCCTTGGGAGGAAAGTGATGGCGAACCTAAACAGCATGATAAAAAGTAGAGACATTACCCTGCCAACAAAAGTCTGCATGGTCAAAGCAATGGTTTTCCCAGTAGTCATGTATGGCTGCGAGAGTCGGACTATAAGGAAGGCCGAGCGCCGAAGAATAGATTCTTTTGAACAACAATAAAAAAAGGAAGAGACCTGAAAGAGGGGACAATTAAAGGGGACTCTGAAAGGATCTAAGCCGATGTACAGGTTCACATGGGTGGTATGGGACATAGTTGTGTAAGGCTTTAGAGGTAATAACAAGTACCTTGACATGCACAGGGCCGGCTCACCCACTAGGCGAACTAGGCATTCGCCTAGATGGGGCGCCGAGCTGTGCCTCCCCCCCGCTGCCAAAAGCCTACGAGCAGCTCTCCAAGTGTCAGCACTTTGCTAATTGGGGAGAGGCATCCGGTGAGCATCCCCCGCCTGGAGACAGGATCCCCCCCACCTCCCTCCCAAACTGCCTTCGGAAGCGGAGCATGAGAGAAATCTCTCTTCCATCTTGGAGGGCGTTGCAGGAACATGTGGGGCGTGCTCACTGGGTCTGACAGCTGCGGAGGGGGAGGAGGTGGTGGCGGCGGTAGCAAAAGGGTGGCTGGCTCCAGAGGTCTCCAGGCCCCACTGGGAGGTTGGCATCTGCGCCACAAGGCAGCCTCGCCTAGGGCCCAGAAACACCTCGAGCCGGCCCTGGTCATGCACCCAGATACATAGGGGTCACCAGTTGTCATGCCTTAAAATCAGTGTCATGATCACATCTCTGGTTTTAGTCAATGGACAGGCAGTTGTTTTCTGCACCGATTGCACTGTTTGGACAGTCTTCAATAGCAGCCCCATGTAGACTGCATCAGAATAGTCTACACTCAAAGTTACACAAAGCCTAGATCAGCAAGACCAGATAGACAGAATCTAACAGGGGAAATCATTTCTACAGACAAATGTGCCGCGAAGAAGAAGAAGAGGAGGAGGAGGAGGAGATTGGATTATACCTTGCCCTTCACTCAGAGTCTCAGAGCAGTTTACAACCTCCTTTCCCTTCCCCTCCCCACAACAGACACCCTGTGAGGTAGGCGGGGCTGAGAGAGCTCTTTCCAGGACTATCCTTGAGAGAACAGCTCTGAGAGAACTATGGCTTGCCCAAGGTCATCCAGCAGCTGCAAGTGGAGGAGTGGGGAATCAAACCCGGTTCTCCCAGATTAGAGTCCACGCACTTAGGCACTGCACCAAACTGGCTAGAAGAAAGCTAGTCTCACAACTGCATGTATTTAGTTCACAAATCACAATGTGGGATCTGATGAAGCTTCTAAAGGCTTCACAGCAGTAGACAATCCCATTCAGAGCTTTCCTCCCCCTGACCAGCATCACCTCCACTCCACTGTGTTTGAATTCAATTTCAGTCTTTAGTCACTTAATTACTCTTTCCAGATATTCCATTTCAGGAGGCCAGGAACTCCTGTGCGTAAGTGGCATCCCGTTTTCCGGATTTCATTTTAGGACCATCCAATAGCAGGAGCATGAATGAAGGCCTCTTGCTTCTCAGCCCTGCAGGAACCGGATCCACAACTGCACAAAGTTCTTTTTCAGAAACAGGCTCCCCATAGGACCCTGCATTTCTCTCCACAGACTTCTCCTACTGTCCATACACTTTAACTGTAGGAATACAGGGCAGGAAGACTGGGTTCAAGCGGAAGAAAGAAGCAGAGGAGATACAGAAGCCGCCGTCGCTGGGAAGCAAGTCACAAATGCCCAGGAGGGAGGACAACTCCAGAACCCAGTCCATAGCCCCTTATTTTGATCAATACCTGACTGGCCAGTTGCACAGTTTTGACCTGTGACTCCATGTGCTTAACTCTGCTACTGAAATCAAGAAGACAAATATTGCTCAATCATGGCTGGATTGTATCCTAAAATTCACCCCTTCCTCCTAATATTTTCCATGTTTCAACTTAACCATCCAGTTTCCTATCCACAAAGCTAAGAGGAAACAAATGTTCTCTGTCCTCTTTATGGCAACATGTTAAAAAAATACTTGGATTTTCTTCTAGTTTGCTCTTTCTTCCCCTCCCCAATCCTCTTTTCCCCTCTGTGTTGAACAGATCAGTTTCTTTCAGCCTTTTTCTCACTGTTTATCCTTCTATTTGACTGATTCCCCTTAGTCCAACTTAGCCTGAAAGATGTGCCATCAACCATGTAAGGGAGTGGACCAAAACTCTTGGGTTCAGATTTTATATTTGCCATGAACTCACCTTGGGTCAATCTCCATTACAAATTCAGACACTCCCTATCCTAATCTGCAGCACGGGGACAAAGATACCGCCTTAGTTTATGTTCTTTTTTTCCCCGGGCTTTTTGTTTTTTGGGGCGGAAGGGGTGGTAAATTTAGGTGTCCCTGCTGGGATTACATTATCAAGGCATGGGGAAAGAAGATGCTTTAACCCTTTTCCCCACCCCAAGGCAATTTTAATGCAGAGGATCTCACCAGTTTCCTCCTGCAGGAGTAAAAGCAGTGTGGGGCTGGTTTTCTCCAGTGTGAGAGCACCTGATTCTTGATTTGTAAAAGGAAAAAAAAGCTATTCAAAATAAACATATAAGAAATCGGACTGTTCATCAGTCAGTGGGTGCTGCTAGGTTGGCACATGTTCTGAGTTAACTGAGACATTTGTCAGTCAAGATGTTATCATGGACGGGGGAGGAGGAGGGGCTTTTTGAATCCGGAAACCATCCCAGGAGACATCCATGCAGTGTGTGTGTGTGTGTGTGTGTACTGGAATAAAGGCTCGTTGAGAGTTTCTAATTTAACTCTTTGTCTAACCCTCCTTTACGCCCCCTTCCCTATATCCCAGTATAGATTAAGAAAGAATCTGTGGGACACAATGGGATACACGAGAGTTCTTCAGCAACCCCAAGCTATGAACCTGCTCCCTAAGAGGGAGTGCAAACCCCTCCAGGACAGGCTGCGTCCACAATCCTTGAGCAGATTTTCTATCGACCAACAACATTCTTCCTGGATCGACCTTCAGGGTCCTGTCCCTCATCCATCCCATTACTTCCTCCCAGCACCTGCTCAGGAATTCCACAGAACCACCAGACACAACAGTTAAGGAGAGACAGAGGTGGGTTGTATACAGTGTTCCCTCTAAGCTGAGTTAGTGTGAGGTAGCTCACAGTTTTTTAGCCTCTAGCTCACACATTTCTGTCTTCGCTCAGGAAGGAGGGCTCCAGAGCAAACGAATTGATGCAGTCGCCAAATCACCCGCTCACAACTTTAATGCCAGTAGCTCACAAAGTAGAATTTTTGCTCACAGGACTCCACAACTTAGAGGGAACATTGGTTGTATATATTGTGGGCGACCTTGCTCCAAATTCCTATACCATCTCTTCCAGCAGTTTTACGCAGATGTCCAATGGCATGGGGGACAAGGCAAATCCCTGCGGGACCCCACAGCATAAATACCATAAGCTGAGCAGTAGTCAACACCAGTGTTCCCTCTAAGCTGAGATAGTGTGAGCTAGCTCACAGTTTTTTAGCCTCCAGCTCACAGATTTTTGTCTTAGCTCAGGAGGGATGGCTCCAGAGCAAATTAATTTATGCAGTAGCCAAATTGCTTGCTCACAACTTTAATGCCAGGAGCTCACAAAATTGATTTTTTGCTCACAGGATTCCACAGCTTAGAGGGAACATTGGTCAAAACCCGATGAAATAAAAGAACTGATTGGCCAATTAAAACCAGGAAAAGCAGCTGGTCCTGATACAATTCTCTCTGAAATATCAAAACTAGACCCTGACTGGTGGGTGGTTCCTCTTGCATCCTTTTTTACAATGATTGATAAATCTGGCTTTATTCCTGATGCATAGTTAAATGCAATCGTAGTCCCAATTTACAAAAAAAGGGGTGATTGCTCATTTCCTTTCAAGTATAGACCAATCAGCCTGCTTTCCGTTATGGGCAAACATTTACTATGTAAGCAGTAGTCACCCAGCACCTAGAATAGGCCAGTCAAGTAAGAGCACAACCACCATTGCATGGTAATGGTTACTCCCAGCCCAGCCATCCTCTCCAGAAGATAGTCAATGGTACCAAAAAACTGCTTAGAGGTCCAGGAGAATCAACATAGATGTCCTCCCCTAGTTACTTTCCTCACAAAGATCATTGGCTGGGTTGACCAAGGCCATTACTGTTCCCAACCCAACCCTGAAACCAGACCAAAAGGAGTCTAGACAATTCATCTTCTCCAAGCCACCCCCTCTCAACCAACTTTCCCAAAATAGGAATGGCCTCCAGACAAAGGTTAAGTTAGTAGGTTCCAGGGATGTTTTCTTCGGGAGGGGTTTCAAGGCTGCTTTCAAGGCTGTCCGAACTACCCTCCCATAAAGAGGTGTTTATTACCTCCTGGACTGACTTGACTGACCCGGCCTGGCTTGACACCAAGAGCTGTGAAGGACAAGGGCTGAGTCTAGATGTGGTGGGCCATAAGAACATAAGAGAAGCCAGTGCTGGATCAGGCCAATGGCCCATCCAGTCCAACACTCTGTGTCACACACTGGCCAAAAATACCAGGTGCCATCAGGAGGTCCACCAATGGGGCCGGGACACTAGAAGCCCTCCCACTGTTGCCCCCACCAAACACCAAGAATACAGAGCATCTCTTGTCCCAGCCCGAGAGTTCCTGTCTATACCTTGTGGGTAATAGCCACTGAGGAACTGCGGTGGCTCAAGTGGTTAAGACACTGAACTGCAGGCTGTGGAAGGTCAGTAGTTCAGCAGTTCGAGACCCGAGTTGCCGCATGATGCTTAGAGGTCCAGGAGAATCAACATAGATGTCCTCCCCTTGTTACTTTCCTCACAAAGATCATCGGCTGGGTTGACCAAGGCCATTACTGCCCCCAACCCAACCCTGAAACCAGACCGAAAGGAGTCTAGACAATTCATCTTCTCCAAACCACCCCCTCATGATGGAGTGAGCTCCCATCTCTAGGTCCAGCTCCTGCCAACCTAGCAGTTCGAAAGCAAGATATTGCAAGTAGATAAATAGGTACCACTTCGGTGGGAAGGCGTTCCGTGCGCCTTGGTGTTTAGTCATGCCGGCCACGTGACCACGGAAACGTCTCCAGACAGCGCTGGCTCTTCGGCTTTGAAACGGAGATGAGCACTGCAACCCTAGAGTCGGACTCGACTGGCTTTCGAGCAAGGGAGACCTTTACCTTTACCTTTAATAGCCACTGATGGACCTCTGCTCTCTATGTTTATCCAGTTCCCTCTTGAAGCCATCCATGCTTGTAGCCACCACCACCATATACTTCTAAAGATCCTGAATACTTCATCGGGTATTAACAACTGTCTGGGATCAGACTGCCCTGATCTGGATGGCAGGGTCAGTTAATGCTTGTATGGGAGAACACCAAGGAAGTCCTGGTTGCTATGCAGAGGCAGGCAATGGCAAACCCACCTCTGAACATCTCCTTGCCTTGAAAACCCTACAGAGGCCCCAGGGGCCGGAAAAGGGGGGGGGGGGGGGAAGCGTGGCTGTTTGCCCTGGAGGAAAATAGCACGCGGTTGCATGATCAGATGTCCCTTCGAGGTCCTGTGGAGGTCCCGTGGTTAGGGGACAGGTGCCGATCACACAATGATCCTGCAGCGCGGCAAAGAAGCGGTGCGGCGCGATCACACCAGCAATTGCTAGGTGCCGCTTCCGTGGCAAACGGGATGGATTTTTTTTTTTAACTGAAGTTTGTGCATACCCGTGACTGAGCAATCGTATCTGCACATCCGAAGGCGGGTGGTGGGCTTACCGGAGAGGGCAACAGACGCTTCTGGACCCCAACAGAGCTTCAAGGCATAGGCAATGGAGGGGGAGGTGGGCCCCCTCGTCACAGCCACTCTAACCACCTGCGAGACAGTGGCCATAGCGACCCTCCAGAGGCGGCAAGCCTGGCTGCAGTGGGAGGGGGCCTCTTTGTGCGCATGCGCCGTTGGGCGCTTGTGCGCATCCTGTAAAGACTTGGAAAAAACCCTGTTTGCAACAGGACATGGGTGGGCGCCGGATGCCACGGGATTCCACCGGAAATGCGATCAGGCGCCCGCCCTTGCCCCGCGGTTTCCGGAAACTAGTACCTCGGAGGTACTAGTTTTTTTACCTCACATCTTCGGTGGGAAGCCTCGGGTTCGGTACGGGAGCTCTACGCTTCCCAGATGTGGAGCTGTGATCATGCCCGGAAAATCTGCCTATCTTCCGTCTCTGTAGTGTGGCTAATGTTCTGTGTGACCGCAGCCAGAGTTACCATAAATTGGTTGCAACTTGTCAGCACTTTTTGTGTGCGCGTGCATGCACGCGCATGCAGGACCAGACCGCTCTCCAGTGGCATGCTGAGACTGGACTGGACTGATCTGTGAACCCTGTCATGGCAGACGAGAGTGATCTTATTTGCACAGTGCATCTCAAAAGTATCGATGTAGGACTGCATGTCTTCAGTGCCATATCCTCTAAGGACCAGGTTAGAGACTCCTCACAACCCAGAGGTGTTCTGCCAGGTGGCATTGCATGGGCACAACGATGTTGGGAAAGTGGGCTTTCATTGCTGCCCTCATCACCAGAGACTAGCACAATGATGTGCTCTCACTGATGTTCAGTCACATTCACTTGGAGTTTCCCTCCACTGAGCTCCAGCTGTCTGCCCAGTTACCCTCTGCGCCTTGGTGAACCATGGAGAACTCCAAGCTCTGCAGAGTTGGAAAGATCCAAATCAGCAAATTGTTTTGAGACTGGCAACTAGCAGGACACTGCCAGGATGTCCCCTATGCCAGCTTGGCTAGCACACACAGCAGAGACTCCGAAGCTGAGCTAAGAGGGTAGAGAGGCTGACCATATAGAAGAAAGAGTTCCTTTTTAAAAAAATAAATAATAATACTACTTTTGGGACTTAAAATGGAAGAAGTTAATATGGCAAAAAGAACATTGATGTGGTATATGATTACAACTGCCAGAATGACATATGCTCAATGTTGGAAACAAGATAAGGCACCCGAAGTTGGGGAATGGATAAAGAAATTACTTTTTATGGCCAAAATGGACAAAACGACAAGAAAACTTAAAAATCTGGAAGCAGAAGAATTTTTCGAAGACTGGAAAGACTTTAAAGACTATTTAGAAAAATATTGGGATGTGAAGGACAATTTGCTTTGCTTTGACAATTATTGAAATATAAAATGTAGATTTATAAGAACAATAGATGGAAAATGAGTTACCTGTAGAATATGAATAACTAGAAAGAAAGATATACAGAAAATTTAAGATATGGGCAGGAGGTTGGAGCACTGTGGGAAGCCAAGAAGGGGAGGGAGTAAGAAGAAAAAGGATGTATTATATTAATTTTGATGTGTGTTTGAATTTTAATTATATCCTAATAAATTGTTTTTTTAAAAAAAGAAGAAGAAGAAGAAGAAGAAAGAGTTCCCATGAATAAGCAGCTCCCAAGCTGTTGGGCGTTTCAAATATCGAAAGCAGCACTCTGAATTAGGCTCAGAAACAAATAGCCAACCAGTAAAGAGCCTTCACTAATAGGATCCCTGCCTTTGGCTACTATGACTGATAATTGCTGGTGGCAGCAGAGCTGGAGAGCTGCAGATGGAGGGAGTCCAAAATATAGGCCTGGAAGTGGTGGCAGAGATCTGCCAATTGATTTGGCTGGGTTGCCAGAAGTTCACATGCCAAATCAGATGGATTTGGTTAATTGTAGTCTAATGAATAAAGTTTTGGTCTCACTAGGCTCCGTCTAATCACATCTGTGTTTTCTTCCCCATATTTCAGGCAAATTCCAGATTTGTTGGCTGAGCAAAGCAACACCACGACTTAGCTCACACATCCAGCATTTCCTGTTTGCTTGTTATTTGAAGTTTCTTTTGAATATTAAACAAAATAAACACAAAACCCGAGAGTCACATTCAGGATGTAATTTTTTTCCCAAAAACAATTTATTAGTATATATTATTAAGTCAAATACACATTATATGAATAGTTGTTATACATCCTTTCTTCTATTATCCCCCCCCATTGGCTTCCCACAGTGCTCCAACCTCCAGCCCATTTCTTAAATTTTCTCTATTTTCCCCTTGTCCTTTAATCATAATCTACCAGTAACACTTCCTTCACCTATTATTTTCTTATAATTAACTTTCTTCTAATAACATTAACTTTTCAATAACTGTCAAAGCAAATTAAGTTGTCCTTTACATCCCAGTATTTCTCTAAGTAATCTTTGAAATCTTTCCAGTCTACATAAAATTCTTCTGCTTCAAGATTCTTAAGTTTCCTTGTCATTTTGTCCATTTCCACCATAAATAGTAGTTTCTTTATCCATTCCCCGATTTCCGGAATTCTGTCTTGTTTCCAACATTGAGCATAAGTCATTCTAGCCATTGTAATCATGTACCACATCAAAGTCCTTTTCCCCACATTGACTTCTTCCGTTTTAAGTCCCAACAGTAGTATTTCAGGTTCTTTCTTAAAATTACATTTCACAATTTTTTCCATTTCTCTATGTACCTCAGCCCAATAACTTCTTGCTTTATCACAAGTCCACCACATATGATAAAAAGAACCTTCTATTTTTTTCCATTCAGGATGTAATTTTGAGTGCGAGTTTGAAAAGTTTCCTAGCCTGTGTGCTACAGGAGAAATTCAGACACCTTCCATTCACAGAGTGCATTATTTCAGTGGGATGGGCAGTCGTCTGGAAATCTGAATGGAACCCCCCCCCCCCATCTATTCCACACTCTGCCCCAACTAGTCATGAGAATTGGATTGGGGGTGGGGGAAGTCCAGGAAGCGCTTCGGGGATGCATTTCCCTCTTCCCTCTTATTCGGCTACATGAGCGTGGTCATGGTTACATCATAGCCATGTGTATGATCCCGGGATGGCTGAGATGAGATAGTAAAAGCAATGGACACCAAAGTAGCACCAAAACACTGTGAACAAGTGGGAGAAAAGCAGGGCTATTTTTTGGCAGGAACGGAGTTCCGGCTGGCTCCCAACTTGGCCACGCCCAGCAGGAACTCATTAGCATAACAGGCCACACCCAACAGCAGGAACTCATTAGGATTGGCTACATTAGGGGTGTGTGGCCTAACATGCAAAGGAGTTCCTGCTCAAAAAAAAAAAGCCCTGGGTTTTGACAACAAACAAGGTAAACAGAATAAGAAGCAAAAAATGGGTGTGGTTGGATGACCACACTTCTGGCAATATGTGGGTGTGGCCTAATATGCAAATGAGCTGTGCTGTCAGGATGTGGCCTATTATGCTAATGAGTTCCTGCTGGGCTTTTTCTACCAAAAAAGCCCTGGAGAAAAGCAAACACAACAAAACAAAATACAACCTACCAACAGAGCCTTCATACTTCTTAATTAAAACCTTTCAAAACTCTGTCAGCATTGTTTTAAGACATATTCCTTGTAATAACTCAGACGTTATTCAAATTACAAAAAAACAAACCCACAACTGGAGACAAAAGTTGAAAATTAGAAGAGCAAGGAATAGCAAGTTCAACTGGTAGGCTAAGAGTGTGACCCATGGACCAATAAATCCCTGGTTCAAATCTCACCTCAGCTATGGACTCACAACGTAGTATGAGCCACCATCTCTTTCTCTACCCTACCCAATCCCCAACTTCAAAATGGGGATAATAATAAAATTAACCCACCTGGTAGAATTGTCATAAGGATTTTTGAGGTAATATGCGTAAAAGCACTTTGAGCGCTTGAAAAGTAGCACTATGCAAGGATTTGGGGCACGATCCAGCCGCAGAGAACCCTCTAAAACCATACTGGATTTGAAATGAGGCATCTGGAACCTTGCAATTGACTTGCAAACTGAATTTTGAAGCAGAGAGAGTCATGCTAATTAGTGGGAAATGGTGAGCCTAAAAAGGGCAAGGTTTTCTCTCCCTCTTGAAACTGGGGGCAGTAGTCAGCAAATGGTGTGAACAGCTAAACCTAATTATGAGGCTATAAGCACACGGCCTTTATGAAGCTTTGCCGGTGGAGGCGGAGGGTGTCAGCTGGCGATCCTCTGTCGACCTATACTCTGTAGGCCTTCGCAAAGACGGCGAAGCTGGAATAGGAAGCTGGGGGTCTGAGGTGCCAGTCTCCGTTATCACAGAGTGATTGACCTTTCTAAATGCATGAGGAGTCAAAGTCCCCTAATCATCTGTCAATACAAGCAAAGCTCTGAATCTCTCCCTGGACTCAGACACTGTATCTTGGCTGCAGCCTTCTAATCCGGTAGATGTGGTCCCAACTCTACCCCCCCCCCATTCCGCTTCCCCTCCATACGGAGGCAATCGCACCAATATTGACTTTCAACCCAAGGTCAATTCAGGGGCATTTCTCCCCTCTCTTCTACTTGTGTGTTTTTTTTTTAAAAAGGGAGCAAGATGAAGAATAACTTTTAGGCCGATGCTTTCAAAGGATTGTGGGAGCTTCACATCTGGTGCCTTTTTGCAGCCAACAGAATGCAAGCAAATGAAGGGTGAACGACAGTGGAGAGGAATACCAAACTGGCACTCAGGAGTGGAATGCTTTGAAACGTTGGTGACTGAATAACATGTGAAGCACCATGTCTGTAGTTTATTATCCCCCCTTTCCCCCTCTTTACATGAATCAACAAGAAATTACAGGTAGTATTTTTTTTGAGGCGGACAGGGAAAAAGTCCGTCAAAGACACCTTGGGTTGTAGATTTACCCAGGGCTCTTTTTGTAGAAAAAGCCCAGCAGGAACTCATTAGCATAATAGGCCACACCCCTGACAGCACAGCTTATTAGCATATTAGGCCTCACCCCCATGTTACCAGAAATGTGGTCATCCAGCCACACCCACCTTTTGCTTTTTATTCTGTTTACCTTGTTTGTTGTCAAAACCCAGGGCCTTTTTTGTAGCAGGAACGTCTTTGCATGTTAGGCCACACACCCCTAATGTAGCCAATCCTAATGAGTTTCTGCTGTGGGGTGTGGCCTATTACGCTAATGAGTTCCTGCTGGGCGTGGCCAGCTCGGGAGCCAGCCGGAACTCCGTTCCTGTGCGTTCCTGCCCAAAAATAGCCCTGGATTTACCATGGTGCCCTTGAATAGGGCTAGAAACTGTTATGGCTGCCAAAGGGACAACTCATTAGGCCCTCAGCAGTGTTATTTGGCAGCAAAATAAGATGTGACAAGGTAGAATCCTGTGGGGCTTTGCGTTGTCAGCTGATGCCATTTGCAGGACTCCACTCCGTGGGGTTTCCAGGACTGCTCTTTGCCATGGCAGGAGAAAGTGTGGGCGGGGAGTTGCCTCCAGCCCCGGAAGGGACACTACTCCTGAGTGACTCCCCCACATCGCTGGAGTCAGGGCTCTTTTTGTCGAAAAAGCCCAGCAGGAACTCATTAGCATAATAGGCCACACCCAACAGCAAAACCCATTAGCATATTAGGCCACACCGCTGACAGCACCACTCATTAGCATATTAGGCCACACACCCCTGTTACCAGAAGTGTGGTTATCCAGCCACACCCACCTTTCCCTTCTTATTCTGTTTACCTTGTTTGTGGTCAAAACCCAGGGCCTTTTTTTGTAGCAGGAACTCCTTTGCATGTTAGGCCACACACCCCTAATGTAGCCAATGCCAATGAGTTTCTGCTGTTGGGTGTGGCCTATTATGCTAATGAGTTCCTGCTGGGCGTGGCCAGCTCGGGAGCCAGCCGGAACTCCGTTCCTGTGCGTTCCTGCCCAGAAATAGCCCTGGCTAGAGTTAAGACTGCAGAGATGGGAGGGGGGGAGGTCTCCTTCTGTGTTTGGATGCAATTTTCAAGGATTTTGACCTCTTTTTCATGTTCTTTTGTGAAAGGTGTAGAATCTCAGGATGAGGGAACAGAACTAAGGCTGTTTCTTGGGTGGCTGGACAGCCTTGGCCTTTGCTCCTCCCCCGTGTTCATTAGGCCACACCCTGAGCCATCAGTCGCTCCTCCATGCTGTCCCCCCCCCCCCCCCCCCAAGGGCTCCACTCCAGTCCATGAGGTTTCATCCCCAAACTAGGAGGTTTAATCTCTCAGCATAGTCTCTTCGCTCTGAGGTCAAGGATCTGGTGACCATATTTCACCACCATGGGAAGGAATGTTTTATTTTATTTTATTTTCTTCCTCAGGCACCCAAATGTCTTGGACCAGCTCTGTGAAGGGAAGAGAGACTTTGACAAGGAGGGGAACTACGCTGAAGCCAGGGTGAAGGGCTCTCTCATTCATCCGGACTTCTGAGGAAGCTAATAGGGTGAATAATCAGAGCATCAGACTACAATCTGGAAGACCTGTGTTCAAATCCCCCTGACTGCACAGGAGCGAAATACACTAGATAGATAAAATCCCCCCCCCCCCGTCTAAAAAATTCCTCTCGTACAAACCTGGCACATCAGAGAAAAGGATGTGTGTATTTATTTCAGTGCCAGTGCAAAGTCATAATTCTCCTTAGCTTTATTTATTTATTTATTTATTTATTTATTTATACATTCGGCTTATATACCGCCCTGACCCCGAAGGGTCTCTGGGTGGTTTACATACAAAGTCTAAGTCTACTTTCTCTATCTACGGCCACATGGCACAGGGGCAGGGGCTGCCTACCGGCACCCAGGTGTTGGGGCTTGCTGTTCTCCGGCTCGGCTCCTACTTCTTCCGGTGGTCTTCGGGGTCGGTGCTTTCATCCTGGTGTCCAGGGATAGGTCTTCCATTTTTTTTTGGTGGCTTTCTTCGGCGGGCCCATCTGGTGCGCGGTTCGCGTCAGCGCGGCTCCGGCTAACATCCATTTTGGCTTCGCCGCGCCTCCACGTCACCGCATCTTCTGCCTCTGCCTCCGCCATCATCCATTCCACCGCTCAATGTTGCACTTTGCTGGCCACCAGGGTTCGCCCCGGTGATCTCGCCGCCGCCGCCTCGTCGCTCTGCCGCCGCTGATGCTCCCACCACACCTCGCAAAGGAGGAGGGTGCCCCCTGCTACCTAGGGCAGGTACCCATTTATCTACTCGCTGTTGTTACTGCTTTCGAACCGCTGGGTGGGACCCAATGCATTGTTCTACTATGTGAGGAATGTTTATTTAATTTTTTTAAAGAGGTGGAAAGAATTTAAAGATGCAACTTTCAACTTGCTGCCTGAAGAGATGCGAACCCGACCACTTGGTTCTGCATAGTCTGTAGACCATATTGTATTCTAACATTCTATTCTGTTTTATTCTAACGTTCTACCCCATCAGTTATTCAAGATCTCTTTCTGTCACGTGTCAAAGCAAATATTGCTTGACAGTGAAGAATACCTTTATCAGCCTCCATTGCTCACTGACTTCATAGAAACCTATACCTTTAGTCTTCACAGGGAAAAAGACGGCTGTGATCTCAATATTCCAACACTTTTTATTTACCTTATCTGTAATATAATTAATAGATGACAGCATACAGATCAAGGTGGCTATCAAAGGAACTGAGACAGCTTCATACAGAACTTGCTCTTTTGATTCATTCTAGGACTCTATCAAAGCATGTGTGATAATTTCATGTTAATCCGGGTTGTTCTGAATCTGTAACTTTTAACCTGTACATACCATTTTTAACACACTACATTTCAAAGGCGTTCAAAGCCGATATAATTTGTATTACAGAATTACATTATAATCTGCAAGCAGCCCATCACAGTGATTTCTTAAAATTAACACAGGAGCTCATTATAAAAACAGCTTTAGAGGTCTTCTGTAAAAATGCTGAGAGCAAAATATACCGTACCATGTGTGGAGGCAGTGCGCAAGAAATGGCGTTTAGGCATTAACCAGGGAGGTCTGGGTTCAAGTCCCATAAAGGCTACTGGGCTGATTTTAGCAAGCTAACATTTCTCATATTTTCTGCATTTCGTTTAAATATTTATCTCCTCTCTCCTCCAAGGAATTTAGAATAGTATAACACAGAGGTCATTTCGGGGGGGGACGCAGTTCTCCCGGGTGAGGTGCAGGGGGGCGGGGCACATGATGAAGCCCCGCCCCCTGCTTCCGGCCGCCCCACTTCCAGCCCTCATTCAGCCAGGAGGAGGCAGGAGAAGAGGGAGGGTAAGTTGCTTCCTCCCCGCCTCTCTCCACCCCTGCCTGCCTGGGGCCAGGGAGGGCCTTGGTGGGGCTTCCTCGCACTTCCGCCAGCCTTGCAGGTTCACCACCGGGCCCCTGATGTCAGGGGGTGTGGCATATGCTAATGAGTTATGCTAATGAGTTCCCCTAGCTCTTTTTCTACGAAATGACCCCTGGTATAACATAGTTCTCTACTCCTCTGTTTTATCCTCATGACAGCCCTGTGAGGTAGGCTAGGCTAAGAGAGAGAGAGAGGGAGAGAGAGAGAGGGGGAGAGAGAGAGAGAGAGAGAGACTGGTGTAAGGTCACCCAAGTGGCTTCATAGCCAAGCAGGGTTTGAACCCCAGTCTTTGCAGTTTTGGTCTGACATACTAACTACTACACTGGCCCACTGTTCAACCTTATGGGGATGATGTGAGACTCAAACAGAATAACCCTATGCATGCTGCTGTGCCCTTCTCATACAGATAAAAAATACACTAATTAATAGTTATTACCTGTAAAACTGGCATTCTCTTCATCTGTTTAATCCTAAAATGGTTAACTGTTTCCAGTGCCGACATCCAACTGGAAATGTGAGACAGGCTAGCACACTTGCAGGGAAACAGGAGCTGAGGGATGCCAGGGGTTTACGGGGATTTACCCCAAGGTAAATTTACCACACATTCTTTGAACCTTCAAATATTTGACAGTAGTATTTGTGAGATGACACTCAATGGTAGTTAGTATTTGCTAATGTTTGGTATGTGACATGCTAATGTTTGGTATCGGACAGCACTGAATGCTGAAATGCCCTCTTATTCAATATCTGATAATATGTGACAGTCGATATACATTGGCCAAGTAGCATTTCATGATGCTGGAGAGCTGATAAGATTTCATTTTCGATCCCCATCCGAATCAAAACAATTAAGAGAGGACAACAATATTTAGTGCTCAAAGTTTAATATAGAACTATCATACTGCGGAACACCAAATATGAAATTCAGGTTTAAATTGTGAATTAGAAAGATTTGAGAATCTGGAAAGTTTTGAACATTTGGAAATGTCTTTAACGTTTACAGAACCAACAGCATATCTGTAAAGGGATGGTGTTTCAAATCAAGTTGTAAGTGCCTTTTTATCTCTTATATGTTCCAGCTGTCAAAATGGAAAGTTAACTCGGGATGAAGCAGACTGTGGACTCAAATGACACATCCTCTAAAAGCATCCGTCCCCCCTCTTTAAAATGCTAAAAACAAAGCAAAGAGCCTGGATTTGAATAGCAAAACTGACTTGAGGTAGAAGCCTTAAATTCCCTCTCCCTTCCCTGCAGAGCTCTGAGAGCTCTGGAGACCCAGCTGAGCTCTGAGCAGGAGCAGGAGCAGGAGACAGAGGGGTGAGTGGTTTTTTATTTGCTTTCAGCGGAGAGGATCCAGCTGAGGATTTTGGTGGGAGAACTGGTCTGGGAGTGTGTGGAAGCGCTTGGAGTTTTTGCAGATTCCTGGCTGCTTGAGAGAGGAAAGGGCATTGTTTGACTGTGATTGACTGCAATTGAGAGGAAAAGGAAGGGGCATTGTTTTGCATGTGATTGAGTGCCTGGGTGCATTTGAATAGCTGCTGCCAGCACTCTGCTGGGGGAGGCCTCTATTTAAGGAAACACCTGGCCAGAGGCAGAGGAGACCCAGCTGAGCTCTGAGCAGGAGCAGGAGCAGGAGACAGAGGGGTGAGTGGTTTTTTATTTGCTTTCAGCGGAGAGGATCCAGCTGAGGATTTTGGTGGGAGAACTGGTCTGGGAGTGTGTGGAAGCGCTTGGAGTTTTTGCAGATTCCTGGCTGCTTGAGAGAGGAAAGGGCATTGTTTGACTGTGATTGACTGCAATTGAGAGGAAAAGGAAGGGGCATTGTTTTGCATGTGATTGAGTGCCTGGGTGCATTTGAATAGCTGCTGCCAGCACTCTGCTGGGGGAGGCCTCTATTTAAGGAAGCACCTTGCCAGAGGCACGAGCCTCTGGCACGAGCCGAAGGGCGAGCTAAAGGGCTCTTTGCCCGTGGCTCTTAGCCCAGGGACTCTTGGACTAGGGGCTCTGTGAGACGCCCAAGAAGAGGCAGAAAGTGAAAACCCTAGGCTCCTTGTTTTCCCCATAAAGTAATTTGACTTTGACAAGAAAAAAACACATAAATACAAAGGGATTTAAAAGGGGGATTACATTTACTTATTTTAAAAGAATTATGAAGCCAGAATGCCAGCAGGGGGTTGGGGGCTATCCAGTGTTTTGCACAGAGTGTCACATGTATGACTATCTGCCCACTGGGCAGAAGTCTTGGGTGTGTGCTCGGTGCAAGGAGCTCCTGGTTCTCAGGGAACGTGTGTGCTCCCTTGAGGCCAAGGTGGCTGACCTGGAGAAGCAGAGACAGTCAGCTAGGCGCACAGAAAAGACTCTCGGGGACTTGTTAGCTACGTCCCACTCTGGATCTGGCAGCCCCGCTGCTGTCAGGGAGCATGAGGGTCTAGGGGAAACAGGGCACCGTGCTGAGGATAAGGGGAATGTGCCCTCAGAAGGGACCTCTTCCCCAGCTGGTGAGCGGTTATCCTTTTGCACCAAGGAACCATCCCTGGGCAGGGTGGGAGGGGGGCTCTTGGTAGTGGGTGATTCGATCCTTAGGCAGGTAGACAGCTGGGTGGCGAACCCGCGTACTGACCGTATGGTGACTTGCCTGCCTGGTGCAAAGGTAGCGGACATTACGCGTGTTTTAGATAGGCTGGTAGATAGTGCTGGGGAGGAGCCAGTGGTCGTGGTGCATGTCGGCACCAACGATGTGGGGAAATGCAGTCGTGAGGTCCTGGAGGAGAAATTTAGGCTGCTGGGCAGGAAACTCAAGGCCAGGACCTCCAAGGTAGCCTTCTCAGAAGTGCTACCTGTTCCACGCGCAGGGCCGGAGAGACAGGCACAGATCAGGAGTCTCAATGCGTGGATGAGACGATGGTGTAGAGGGGAAGGGTTCAGGTTTGTTAGGCACTGGGATTCTTTTTGGAACAAGAGGGAGCTGTACAGGCGAGACGGTCTCCACTTGTCCCGAGAAGGAACCAGGCTGCTGGCGCTTAAAATCAAAAAGGTGGCAGAGCAGTTTTTAAACTGAATATTGGGGGAAAGCCGACAGGAGATGAAAAGTCTCTGGTTCGGGTTGGCTCATCTCAGAGAGATGAGGGGGTACCTGTTGCTTTTCTACAGGGAGGTGGATTGAAATTGTCCACTGAGACCATGGCTAGTGACATGGACTGCCTGACAAGGTCTCGAGATTGCAAGAGGAAGGTGGCAGGCTTAACCAGTATGGGAAATTACAGCTGTTTCTATACAAATGCTCGAAGTGTCCGAGGTAAAATCGGGGAGTTGGAGTGCTTGGTGTCAGAGGGAAAAATAGACATTGTGGGTATTTCAGAAACTTGGTGGGATGAGGAAAATCAGTGGGATACGGTGATTCCCGGTTATATATTATATCGGAAGGATAGGGGGGGAAGGGTTGGAGGTGGGGTGGCTCTGTATGTCAGAGAGGGTATAAAGTCCAGAAAGATCGAGAGGCTAAGAGAATTGGATTCGCTTCTTGAAGTTCTGTGGGTTGAAATAGGGGGGCCAAAAGGAAACTTAACACTGGGAGTTTGTTATCGCCCACCGGATCAAAAGATAGAGGAGGATTATAAAATGATGAATGAATTAAAGATAGCAGCTAGACAAAAACACTGTGTCGTAATAGGTGATTTTAACTACCCACACATTGATTGGGTCAATATGTGTTCTAGTCGAGAGAAAGAGATTGAGTTTCTAGACACTCTAAATGACTGTGCTATGGAGCAGATGGTCATGGAACCTACCAGGGGAGAGGCGATCCTTGATTTGGTCCTAAGTAACACTCAAGACCTGGTGAGAGATGTAAAAGTGATTGCACCGCTTGGGAACAGTGATCATAATGTTGTTGAGTTCAACATTTGTACAAATAGGGAATTGGCCAAAAAGACTCACACAACCACTTTTAACTTTAAAAGGGGTAATTTTTCTGATATGAGGGGACATGTGGGGAGGAAACTGAAGGGAAAAGTAGAAAGGGTCAAAACCATTGGGGAAGCTTGGAAACTGTTTAAAACTACAATTCTAGAAGCTCAAATAAAATATATTCCGCAGGTTAGGAAAGGCACAAACAGGTATAAGAAAAAGCCTACATGGTTAACAAACAAAGTAATGGAAGCTGTAAAAGGTAAAAAGGATTCCTTTAAGCGGTGGAAAGCTAGTCACAGTGAGGCTGATAAAACAGAACACAGGCTATGGCAAATAAAATGCAAGTCTGTGGTCAGGCATGCAAAAAGGGAATATGAGGAGCATATAGCAAAAAATGTAAAGACCAACAATAAAACTTTCTTCAAATACATTAGAAACAGGAAACCAGCCAGGGAGGCAGTGGGGCCCTTGGATGACCAAGGGGTAAAAGGAGTACTGAAGGATGATAGGGAAATGGCTGAGAAGCTAAATGCATTTTTTGCCTCCGTCTTCACTGTGGAAGATGAGAGGTGCTTGCCCACTCCAGAGCCGCTGAGTTCGGGAGGGGTGTTGAAAGACCTGAGTCAGATTGAGGTGACGAGAGAGGAGGTCCTAAAACTGATAAACAACTTAAAAACTGATAAATCACCAGGCCCAGATGGCATACATCCAAGAGTTCTGAAAGAACTCAATTGTGAACTTGTGGATCTCCTGACAAAAATATGTAATCTCTCCTTAAAATCAGCCTCCATTCCTGAGGACTGGAAGGTAGCTAATGTCACTCCCATCTTTAAAAAGGGTTCCAGAGGAGATCCGGGAAATTACAGGCCAGTCAGTCTGACGTCGATACCGGGTAAATTGGTGGAAACCATTATTAAGGAAAGAATTAGTAGGCACATAGATGAACAAAACCTATTGAGGCAGACTCAACATGGGTTCTGTAAGGGAAGATCTTGTCTCACTAACCTGTTAATGTTCTTTGAGGGGGTGAACAAACATGTGGACAAGGGGGATCCAATAGATATTGTTTACCTTGACTTCCAGAAAGCTTTTGATAAAGTTCCTCATCAAAGGCTCCTAAGCAAGCTCAAAAATCATGGGATAAAAGGACAAGTCCTTTTATGGATCAAAAACTGGCTAATTAATAGAAAACAGAGAGTGAGTATAAATGGGCAGTTCTCCCAGTGGAGGGGTGTAAGCAGTGGGGTACCACAGGGATCAGTACTTGGTCCACTGCTTTTTAACTTGTTCATTAATGATTTGGAGTTGGGAGTAAGCAGTGAAGTGGCTAAATTTGCGGATGATACGAAGTTGTTCAGGGTGGTGAAAACCAGTGAGGATTGTGAGGCACTCCAAAGGGATCTGTCAAAGTTGGGCGAGTGGGCGTCAACATGGCAAATGGGGTTCAATGTGGCCAAGTGCAAGGTGATGCACATTGGAGCCAAAAATCCTAACTATAAATACACGTTGATGGGGTCTGAACTGGCAGAGACAGATCAAGAGAGAGATCTTGGAGTTGTAGTAGATAACTCACTGAAAATGTCGAGACAGTGTGTGACTGCAATAAAGAAGGCCAATGCTATGCTGGGGATTATTAGGAAGGGTATTGTAAACAGATCAGCCAATATCATAATGCCGCTATATAAATCAATGGTGCGACCTCATCTGGAATACTGTGTGCAATTCTGGTCACCACACCTTAAAAAGGATATTATAGCTTTGGAAAAAGTGCAGAAAAGAGCAACTCGAATGATAAAAGGGTTGGAACACTTTCCCTATGAGGAACGGTTAAGGCGCTTAGGGCTCTTTAGCTTGGAGAAACGACGACTGAGGGGTGACATGATTGAGGTTTATAAGATTATGCATGGGAAAGAGCAGGTAGAGAAAGAGGTACTTTTCTCCCTTTCTCACAATACAAGAACCCGTGGGCACTCCATGAAATTGCTGAGCGGTCGGGTTAGAACGGATAAAAGGAAGTACTTCTTCACCCAAAGAGTGATTAACACTTGGAATTCACTGCCACAGGAAGTGGTGGCAGCTACAAGCATGGACGGCTTCAAAAGGGAATTAGATAAGCATATGGAGCAGAGGTCCATCAGTGGCTATTAGCCACAAGGTATAGATAGGGACTCTGGGGCAAGTGATGCTCTGTCATCTTGGTGCTTGGGGGGGGTCAACAGTGGGAGGGCTTCTAATGTCCTGGCCCCACTGGTGGACCTCCTGATGGCACTGGTATTTCTGGCCACTGTGGGATACAGAGTGTTGGACTGGATGGGCCTTTGGCCTGATCCAACATTGGCATCTCTTATGTTCTTATGTTCTTATGAAGCAAACCGAGGCTACAGAAGGAAAGACATTTGGCATTTGCTGAACAGACCAAGGGGAGTGTCCTTTGCCTCATTTGTTCCAGCACTAGTGACCAATGCTCCATCTAAGTTACGGAGTCTTGTGAGCAAAAATTCTACCTTGAGAGCTACTGGCGTTAAAGTTGTGAGCAGGGGATTCGGCTGCTGCATAAATGATTTTTCTCTGTAGCCATCCTTCCTGAGCTAAGACAAAAATGTGTGAGAGCTAGAGGCTAAAAAACCGTGAGCTAGCTCACACTAACTCAGCTTAGAAGGAACACTGCTAGTGACCCCTTTTGGAAGAACAAAAACATTTCTGATGGTAGGACTGAGGGCCGCTTATGGGCTTCACTAAAGGTAACCCACCTGGAGAATCTGAGATCACATTTCAAGATATACATATAATTTAGGCATAACAAGCAAAGAAACAAAAAAGGAAATAAACAGGGGGAGGGTATGAATTGTGGCCAAAACCTTGAGGAAGTGTATGTGGGGGAGCACTGTTCTCCTCGCATAGTTCCTGGATTGGAAATGATTTCTCCTGGGTTGTTTTAAACCCCAGGGTAGGGGGTGGGGATCCATTGACAGTATGGGTAACTGTTCTTTCCCCCCTCAAGACTTTTTTTTTGTTATAGATTTTTTATTATTTTTCAAAATAACTTCTACAAAGCAGTTCTCAAACGTAGAACTACATTAACAAGCATATGCTTTTCCAGTACATAAACCGAAAACAACCGAAATAATTCAACATTCCCACCCAAGGATTCCGTATGATACTCCAAGATCTATTTAACTTAAATATAACAAGGAATGAAAGCTTCACCTGACAAAGCCTGCAAAAAGGTGTTACATTGAGATCCATTTGTGAAAGTGAACGTTTGTAGGTAAAATATCATGCGCAGTAAGATATGAAAAGATTGGAAGCCATGTAGCTTCAAATTTGGAGTCGGAAAACTGTGAGGTTTGGGCTCTATGTATCTAACAGTGATCTTTGCCATCACAAAGTGTTCCCAGATATTTTCATGCCATACCATTAACGTCGGAGGTGCTGTAGATTTCCAACACGAAGCAATAGTTAGGCGAGCGGTGGCCAGGAGTAAGGAAATTATTTCCCTATTTCTGGGATCTATGTCAGATGACCAATGGTTCAGTAGGAATCTCCCCTCAAGATTTAAAGCAATCTGGTCTCATGTCCAATTCAGAAGACAGCCAGCGGCATGAAGTGGTATAGTCCAGGAAAACATTGACTTGGTCAGTTGTATACCTGGGCCCTGACATACCATGGTGGAATTTGGTTTTTTGGGGTTTTTTTTTTTTTACTACTAAGAATATAGGAACAGACAGTAAAATGTATCAAAATTAAAAATCATAAAAAAAATTACATCATTTGGGAAAGGCAGCTTGTAAATGCTTCATTTTCTCTGCCCTAAAATTTAATAAGCTTAAAACATATATTAAGTAAATATTTTAAAAGTGGGGCTATGTTAACGTGTTCAAATAGTAACCATTTTGAATGCTCTAGGCTAAGACTTGTTTAATAATACCAGAGACCCTTTTAAAACAGATGTATGGTATGTGGGCTGATGCTTCATGCCTCCGAGAATTCTGAAAAAGCATTTGCTGCACAGGTTTATTGAACAAAACACTCCAGACTTCTAAGTCCCTCCCAAATAATCCTCTGTCTTTTTCTGTCCACACGCCAAAGGAGATGGGGATCAGTCTAAAGTGCTTGTTCCTTGTTCCATTAAATATGAGGGTGCCAAGAAGGTAATTCTCCTGCATGGCAAAGCCGTCTGTCTGTGGCCATGTGTCCCTTGAACCAGACACAGGACTCATTGACCACAGAGCCCCGTCCCACAGAGACAAGGTCAGCCGGGCAAGCAGGAGGGCAAGTCTCAGGGCACTATCTGAAAAGTACTGGGTTCGCCACATGGAGGACTCAGACGACGACATACTGTAGCACATGTTTATTGTACTTAACACAGACAAAGACTAACTCTAACGGCCGACAGGGCCAACTATATACATATCCACCCAGCAACCCCCCATTCCCACTGGAGGGTTTGAATGTCCCGCCAAGGTGGCTATTGGTTGGGGCTGGGGGATCCAGAATCCGAAGTTTCCATTGTTCTAGGATCCAAGCTCTTGCCTGTGCCATGGACCCCTGGTGGCAGTCCGTGTACATAACACCACCTCAGATCAAGAGCATGCCTGGCAGTGAGCGAGCCGCCCGTGGCCCTCAGCAGCAGCAGCAGCAGCAGCTCAAAGCAGTCCTGCAACTCAAGATCAGCTGCACAACTGGAAGCACAACTCTTGCTTGCGCAGCCTCCTGCCATGAGCACAGGGCTGCCAGGCTAGTGGGAGGCTTCCAGCCCGCACCTCTCGTTGAGCAAAAAGGAAATGTTTTAGTGTGACCCAGGTCATTTTCACTTTAACATTTTATTTCTATCAAAACGTTCAGAATTTAGGTCCTAGCAGGGCTTTTTTTGTAGAAAAAGCCCAGCAGAAACTTATTAGCATAATAGGCCACACCCAACTCATTAGCATATCAGGCCACACCCTGATGTTACCACTCATTAGCATATTAGGCCACACCCCATGTTACCAGAAGTGTGGTCATCCAGCCACACCCACCTTTTGCTTCTTATTCTGTTTGTACCTTATTTGTTGTCAAAACCCAGGGCCTTTTTTTGGAGCAGGAACTCCTTTGCATGTTAGGCCACACACCCCCAATGTAGCCAATCCTAATGAGTGTCTGCTGTTGGGTGTGGCCTATTATGCTAATGAGTTCCTGCTGGGCATGGCCGACTTGGGAGCCAGCCGGAACTCTGTTCCTGTGCGTTCCTGCCCAAAAATAGCCCTTGGTCCTAGGTAGCAAAAGGTCACAGAGCAAGGGCAGTTGGTAAAGTTGCTGACACATCACCAGCTGCAGGAGCCCCACCCCCTCCGCCAGCCTGGCCGGCAAAGGAGAGAGAGCTGGGGGGGGGAGCTGCTGCTTTCTTTGCAGACCCCCAAGCTAGAGAAAGGGAGTCCACAGCAAGGCTCCCTCTAAGCTGTGGAGTCCTGTGAGCAAAAATTCCACTTTGGGAACTACTGGCATTAAAGTTGTGAGCAGGGGATTCGGCTGCTGCATAAATCAGTTGGCTCTGGAGCCCTCCTTCCTGAGCTAAGGCAAAAACGTGTGAGCTGGAGGCTGAAAAACTGTGAGCCAGCTCACACTAACTCCGCTTAGAGGGAACAGTGGTCCAGAGCAGCAGCAGCAGCAGCAGCAATGGGCACCATTGAAGAGTGTATGGGGATGAAGTAGCCCTCCAGTTCTTTAAGTTAACATTTTGGACTGTCTTGTTTCCCCTGTGTTAATTTGCCTTTGTACTCTTCCTGAAGGGCTTCCAAAGATCCTGTCTCTTTGGATGTTACTATGTTTGCAGACATTATTATTCAGTTTTATCTTTAATTGTGGGGTAGTTAGGTTTGTGATAAATGTTTATGTTGGAAACCATGATACCTTGAACATTTTTTTCTCTCTGTAGTTTTGAAGCACTTTTACATTTGTTTGCCATAAGGGTACTGTCATTCATTGACACACACACCCAATTAGAAAGGGTTACATTAGCACTGTGTGTGCGCCATTACATCACTTCCAGGTAAAACCCAGAAATGCCATAGAGTAGCTCTAGAAATTCTATGGTTTTACTACATGGTTTCCAGCAATTCCTAGATCTACTCTATGTTACTTTTGGGTTTCCCCTGGAAGCGATATAGTGGCAGACATGAAATTACAACGAGAAGTCTGCACTCGGTATAAACCAAGCTGAAAAAATACCCAATAAATACTGATAAGGTATTTATTGGGTACTTTCTCAGCCAATCACAAAGGGGGCTAGTGATTCAGCTATCTGAAAATGGCCACCCTGAAAATATTTTTTTTTGAGGCTACCAGATAGCTGCAGTTACAGGGCAGTTAATGGACTCTGAATAAATGCCTTCGGAGTTCACTCATCATGCCATGGAGTCATTCTGTGGCTTGGAAAAAATGGAGGATGGGGTACCTCCTTTGGGGGGCCATAGAACTGGACCCCCTGGTCCAATCGTTCTGAAACTTGGGGGGGGGGGAGGTGAAGAGAGGCACCAGCAGATATGCTGCAAATTCTGTGCTTCTGCCTAAATAAACAGCCTCCCAGAGCCCCAGATACCCCCAGATTGATTCTCCATTATAGCCTAAGGGGACCATTGACTATAATGGTCCTCATAGGGTATAAAGGAGTTGAAAAAAATGACAATCCTGAATATTTCCCAAATCCCAAAACCATACCAATATTGGGATTCAGGAATATTAGTAAATAAATGAAAGAAATATAAAGACTTAATCCTTTTTCTACAAACAAACAGCATTGTCTACAGATGGTTAATTCCAGATGGTGTCATTTTCAAACTACACGATAAAAAAGAAAAGATTGACTCTGTCCCCAAAACATGTGAGTTCCTGTGAGTGCAGCTGGGAGAGACAGCCGAGGTCAAGAAGGAAGAAGATGACAGCAAATCCAGTGGCGAATTGGACTCGGTGTCTTCCGATGAGAACTCTGCTTCCGATAAGGGGGCGGCTGCTCCCAGACATGCATATAAATTGAGGATCAGAAAAGACAAGACAAAAGGAAGGCTGAAGGACTCTGAATTGTGCCTTAAAACTTTAGTTTTATTATGGGATGCTCTGGGGGTTCTCTTAAACAGTTAAATCAATGGATAAAAAGATAAATAATTTAGCATAACCAACTACGTTCAAAGTAATACTAGCAATTTAAGATTAACATTTATATAAGATGTTGTTATGATCTCCTATACTTGGGGCTTTAGTTATTAGTGGTTTTCTTTCCTTTCTCCCTAGATGTAGTTACCCCTTCACAATTTTTCGTTGTTAAAAATCCCCTCGGGGGGGGGGCAAAAAAAAGGAATATTAGTAAATACTGATATTTTGGGGGTTCAATATACCCCAAACTGAAAAATATTGGGTTGTGGGGGGGGGGGTTGCGTGCACACTGTAATTGCAACCCCCATGTCCCTGCCCCCAGACCTCCTGATGGTTGCTAGGCATGTCCTGTTGACCCTACAAGTACAAGAACAACATTGTTAAGCAGGTAGGCAACAATGTGCAGTCCCAAGAGGATGTAGAAGGCCTGTGCAGTAGCAAAATTTGTCCTGCCTGAAGATGACCAATACAGAAATTACCAGTCACTGCCAAAGTGTGCTTAGGAACTGAGATTGTTTCTGTTCCCCTTGTCCCAATTTATTTTATCAGAATGAGTTGGTGCAAGACCATTCTTCCCACATTCCCCTGGCAACTTCCTTCTCTGTCTGGCCTGTACTGCTCTCCTACAGTAACCTTGCCCATGGGGAGAGATGCTCCCCTCTCCACACAAGCATCTTGCCTTGAAACTATGGCAGCCACACCGGTGGGGGGTGCTTCCCTCGCAAAGAGGACTGAGCCAAACACACTTCAAGTAGTTCTAAAAAAAATGATTTTTCCGTCCTCCTCAAATGCTCCCTTGTTCCTTTAAAATACCCAAAACTGCTCTCATTTCTCAAGAAGCTCTCTTTGGCTAAATTTGTGTCATGATCAGGGGTTACTGTATTTCCTGCAGGAGCGCACAGGAGCGGAGCTCCAGCAGTAAAGAGCCCAGGGGGTGGGCACATGCAACAAGCCCCCCCCCCTGCCTCCCAGCAGCCCTCAGTCAGAGCAAGAAGCAGCCAGGTAAGTTGCAGAGCCCCCCCCCCCATAGTTAGCAATCCAAAACAGTCCAGTGGCACCTTTAAGACCAAGTTTTATTCAGGTACAAGCTGTCTCTCTTCTGCGAGGACAGATCTGCACCCCCCCCCCATGGTTGGCAATCCAAACCAGTCCAGTGGAGCCTGAGCGGTGGGTGTTGCCTTCTGACACACTTCCGGTGATGGCAGGGGTCATGATGATAGTTCCAGGTGGGTCAGCCGTGTTGGGCTGAAGCAGTGGAACAAATTTAGAGTCCAGTCAGGCACCTTTAAGACCAACAAAGGTTTATTCAACATACGAGTTTTCATGTGCATGCACACTTTTTCAAATACACTGGAAGAGTTCAAACTTCTAGGCAGAGGCTGAACAGCAACTTAACGTGTAACATGATGAAGATGTTTTAAGTTATGCAAAACCCAAACTAAATAACAAGCTGTCATTCTTTTCTCTGACTAATAAAAAAAAATGAAAGAAAGAAGAAGAGAGAGAAGTATTAGCAGGAGACAGGGGAATAGAACTAAATAACTAAATAAAAAACTAACATTTTGAGCCAAAGGACATAGCATTCTGAGGTGCTTCTCCAGCCAAGCCGCCCCCAAATGTTCAGGGTGCCACAAAGAGAAGGGCACCAATGTATCACGGGGGTGTATCTGAGACTCCCATTTACCAACTCCAAGTAGGGAATTACACCCCACCAGTGTTCCCTCTAAGCTGAGTTCGTGTGAGGTAGCTCACAGTTTTTTAGCCTCCAGCTCACACATTTTTGTCTCAGCTCGGGAAGGAGGGCTCCGGAGCAGACTAATTGACGCAGTAGCCAAATTGCTCGCTCACAACTTTAGCGCCAGTAGCTCACTAAGTAGAATTTTTGCTCACAGGACTCCACAGCTTAGAGGGAGCATTGACCCCCACATGCCCTAATTTCCTGCCACTGAGGAATTGAAGAGCAGGAGAAAAAATGTTCCCCACGTAGGGACGCTCTAGGAATTTTGGCTAGTCTCTGTGGTGGGGGGCGACAGCTTAGAGCAGTGATGGCGAACCTTTTAGAGACCGAGTGCCCAAACTGCGACCCAAAACCCACTTATTTATCGTGAAGTGCCAACATGGCAATTTAACCTGAATACTGAGGTTTTACTTTAGAAATAGGTACCACTTCGGTGGGAAGGTAACAGCGTTTCGTGTGCCTTGGTGTTTAGTCATGCCGGCCACATGACCACGGAAATGTCTTCGGACACTGCTGGCTCTTCGGCTTTGAAACGGAGATGAGCACTGCAACCCTAGAGTCGGATTCGACTGGATTTCGGGAAAGGGAAACCTTTACCTTTACCTTACTTTAGAAAAAATGACTCATACATTAACTTAAGATGATCCAAACAAAGTAAGGAAAGCAATCCCAAATGCTTTCATTGACTTAAAATTATTTGGCAGAGAATTCGACATTATAATGATGGTCTGGGCCTGGTTGGGGCGATGGCATGCGTGCCTACAGAAAGGGCTCTGAGTGCCACCTCTGGCACCTGTGCCATAGGTTCGCCACCACTGGCCTCAAACTCCATCTTCCCCAGGCACTGTCCTCCAAATCTCTCTGCACTTGTCAACTCCCAACCATCAGTGACAAGTCAGGTGTGACTGCAATCCCCTTCTGGGCGCCTCTACCATCGATCAGGTCAAACCAAGTTCCTCTGGATTGTACCCAGCTGGTGGCTGCGTGGGCCCAGGAGGGGAAGGGTAGAGACCTTGTTTGAGGCAACTAAAACTTCTCATGGCATGGAGATACAGAACATCACCTGGTAAAAGGTAAAGGTAAAGGTTCCCTTGCTCGAAAGCCAGTCGAATCCGACTCTAGGGTTGCGGTGCTCATCTCCGTTTCAAAGCCGAAGAGCCAGCGCTGTCCGAAGATGTTTCCGTGGTCATGTGGCCGGCATGACTAAACACCAAGGTGCACGGAACGCTGTTCCCTTCCCACCGAAGTGGTACCTCTTTATCTACTTGCAATTTCTTGCTTTCGAACTGCTAGGTTGGCAGGAGCTGGAACTAGAGACGGGAGCTCACTCCATCATGCGGCACCCGGGTCTCGAACTGCTGAACTGCTGACCTTCCACAGCCTGTAGTTCAGCGTCTTAACCACTTGAGCCACCGCAGCTCCTACGTCACTTGGTAGGTTAGTCTTAATTCAAAGGACCGGGCATGTTTTTCTTCTTCTGAATGAGATTGTGTGCACACCTGAGAGAGATTTCCAGGCTTCCCACATGTAGTGAGGGCAGTGAGAACCAGACCTCATTGCTTAGTTTGAGTTCAGTCAAATTCTACTTCCAAGTAAGTGTTCCTGAGATCACAGGCTACAGTATGTGGTTTTCATGGAACAGAGGTTGTTGGGTTGTTGTTTTTTTAACATGGTAGAGACCAAAAGAGAACTGTCAAGAAGTAATCTGTTTGTATTTTGCTTCAGAAATGAATTCTGATTTCCCTGGCAATTTATGGCATATTCCTGGAAATGAAAACATAAGTGTTTTTCTTTTTTCTTTTCTTTCCTTTTTTTTAAAGAAAAACCCCAACTGTGGAACGAAAATTAAAAAGTGCTGCTACTTTTGGTGTTATCCAAGTCATTATGTTTTATGGCCTAGGTTAACAGTGAGCTGTAAAATACAGTAAATAACTGTTACAAGCAGTCATTTGCTCTGAAATAGTATGACTTGGGGCTTTAGATTCACACACACCCCTCCACATCCACATACATGGAAGGGTCCTGCATTTTACTTTTGACACCGTCCCACCACCCGGAGTGAAGGGAGCCAAATCCCAGAATACGCAAATGGATTTTTGTCCCAAATGACATGATGGCCGTGGTTTAGTGTTGCCAACGCTGGGCTGGGAAATTGCTGGAGATTTGGGGTGGAGCCTTAGCGTGAGCTAGCTCACAGTTTTTAAGCCTCCAGCTCGCACATTTTTGTCTCAGCTCAGGAAGGATGGCTCCAGAGCAAACTACTTTATGCAGAAGCCAAATTGCTCACTCATAGCTTTAATGCCAGTAGCTCACAAAGCAGAATTTTTGCTCGCAGGACTCCACAGCTTAGAGGGAGCATTGCTGGGGAGGGCGGGGTGTTATGTACGAGGACCGCCAGCAGGGGTCCGCAGCTACAGGCAGGAGCTTAGCTCCTCAAGACAATAGGAACGAAGCACTAAGCCATGGCCTCTGCTCGGGGGAATTTGGAGATCTTCGATCCAGCCAATCCCGAACTCTGGGACTCATGGATGGACCAACTGACTTGCCACCTCACCTACAATGAGATAACAGATCCAGGCAAATGACGGGCCCTTCTTCTGAGCTCCTGTGGCGTGACCACAGTCTGCCTCACAAAGAGCCTCCTCGCACCCCGGGCGATCCTCGAGTGCTCGTATGAGGAAATAATAGATGCCCTGATGAAGTACCTCACGCCCTGGCCTACTACGCTCGCCAGGCGAATCAAGTTCCAGGGCCGTGTCCAGAAACCGAGTGAGTCGGCCGCTGCTTTCATGGCAGCCCCGCGCCAGCTGGCCATGGAATGTGCCTTCACCAAGGTGGAGGAGAACCTATTAACACAATTTGTGTGGGGCATCAGTGACCTAAAGCTGCGGAGGAAGATGATCGTTACCACCGACATCAAGATCAATGAGGCCCTCCAACTCGCCATCGTCCACGAGGCCTCTCACCGCGACCATTCCCCCGACGGCATCGCATCTAGTACTCCCCGACTCGGCCCCTGAGAACTCTGATGAGGAGGACGTCTGTCTCATCTGCCTGCCCTCTCGCTGAAAGCCACCGGGACCTTCTGCATCCGGATCCACCGGGAAGACCGCCGGCCGTTCCTCGTGCGCAAGCTGCGGAGAGGCACATGAGCGTAAGTCCTGCCGATTCCGCAATGCAACATGCCACACCTGTGGGAAACAGGGTCATCTTACTCGTGTCTACCGGTCCAAGGGAAGCCAGCACCTGCAGCCTACAGCTCAGTCGCGCCGCCAGGCTGCTGCCACCCACGAGACGGCAGCAGAAACTTCCGACCGCTACCTCCTCACAGACTGGCCATCCCTCCAGGTACTATGCCTCCCTAATTTATCAGATACCCCGAAGATCCAAGGTCCCTCTGCCAAATGGAAGTGGATTCGGGGTCGGCGGTGTCCATCACTTCGGTGGACACGCTACACAGACTTTGCCCTAAGGGGGGACCCCACTTACGCCCATCCCCTTTGAGTTTGGTGGACTTCCAAAGGAACCCAGTTCCTATCAGGGGGGTGGAGACTTTCCAGGTACAGTACCAGGATTTCAAGGGACTGTTGGATTTGATTGTGGTGCAGGGAAATCTGGTCAGTCTGCTGGGCCGGGCCTGGTTTGCACCGCTGGGCATCACGGTCGGGGGAGTGAATAAATGTGGTTCTAGGGATTTTGCAGAAGTTTGCGGGGAGTTCCCTGCCATTTTTGATGGGGCTTTAGGGTGTTACAAGCCCCCCCCCGGTTTTCTTGCAGTTAGACCCCCTGGTGGCTCCTATCTGCATGTGTTTCCACACAGCCCCAATCACCATATGACCAAAAATTGATGTGGAGCTGGACCACTTGGTAGTGCAAGGGGTCTTGGAGCCCGTTTCATATGCCATATGGGAAACACCTATCGTAATCCCTCTTAAGCCCAATGGCGAAGTCCGCATCTGTGAGGACTATAAATGCACAATTAATAAGGCCCTTCATGACCACTCCTATCCGGTCCCGGTCGTCAGTCATGTTTTGGCCTCTCTGACGGGAGCTAAAATTTTTGGGAAACTTGATCTGGCACAAGCTTATCAACAGTTGCCGGTAGACGAGGCCATAGCCACGGCACAAACGATAGTCACCCACAGGGGGGCCTTTAAGGTAAAGAGGTTACAATTCGGCGTGAGCGTAGCCCCTGGGATTTTTCAACAATTAATGGATTCATTGTTAAAAGGGATCCCTGGAGTGACGCCGTTCTTTGACGATGTCTTGATTGCCGCAGGGTCCCCTGACGACTTTGCCTCCCGCCTCCGAGCCGTCTTACAAGGTTTTAACTCAGCTAGCCTCAAGGTAAAACAGGAGAAATGCCTCCTTGGGATTTCTGAAGTGGATTTCCTGGGTTTCAGGGTAGATGCTACCGGACTTCATCCAGTAAAGACAAAGTGAAGGCCATCGTGGAGGCTCCCGCACCCACATGTAAAGCAGAACTACAGGCGTTCTTAGGACTCATAAACTTTTAGCACGCCTTTTGATACACAAGGCTGCTGTAGCGGAGCCCCTACACCGGCTCCTGGATAAGTCAGCTCCTTGGTCCTGGGGCCCGAGGGAGGCAGTGGCGTTCAGGGGGGTGAAAGCGCTTTTAATTTCAAACAACGTGCTGGCCCACTTTGATGAATCCCTACTGGTTGTATGTGCGTGTGACGCCTCTCCCTACAGCGTTGGCGCTGTGCTGGGCCATGTCCTCCCTAACGGCCGTGAGGTTCCTATGGCCTATTACTCCAGAACCTTAATGGCCGTGGAGCGCAATTATGCGCAAATCGACAGGGAGGGGTTGGCGATCGTTGCTGGGGTCAAGAAGTTTCACAACTTCATTTATGGGCGCCTTTTCACAATTGCTACGGACCATAAGCCCCTCTTAGGCCTCTTAGCTGCCGACAAGCAAACGCCCCAAGTCATGTCACCCTGGGTCCTCAGGTGGTCCCTTTTCCTGGCTGGCTACCAGTACCACCTGGAACACCGCCTGGGCAAGGCGGTGGGCCATGCTGATGCATTGAGCTGGCTATCACTGCCAGTTGCTGACACTGATCCCGCTCATGCGCCAGGGGTCCTGCTTGTCGAAAGTTTTCCGGAGCCTCCTCTGCAAGCTGCCAACATAGCTGCCAAGTCAGCCCATGACCTCCTCCTCTCCCGGGTCTTGGGCTGGGTGGTGAGGGGTTGGCCTACGTCATCCCTGGGCCCCAAATTTGCAGCTTTCACTATCAGGAAGGATGAACTCTCGGCCCTTAAGGGGTGTCTCCTGTGGGGGGACCGAGTCGTGGTCCCCAGCAGCCTGTGACAGCGGGTACTCACGTTACTCCACGAGGTGCATCCTGGCATCGTAAGAATGAAGGCATTAGCCCAGAGCTATGTGTGGTGGCTGGGTATCGATGTGGAGATAGAGCCCTGGGTCCGGAGGTGCCAAACCTGCCAGCAAGTGTGATCTAACCTGCCAAGTGCACCCCCCACAGCCGTAGGAGTCAACCCGTAAACCATGGTCCCAGCTTCACATTGATTTCGCTGGACCATTCCAGGGACTGTTGTTCTTAGTAATGGTTGACTCCTACTCGAAATGGCTGGAGATCAGTCCCGTGTCCACAACTTCTACTAAGGCCGTGGTCAGGTCCCTCTGCCAGATCTTTGCCACACACGGCCTGCCGGACACGATAGTCTCCAACAACTGGGCGGCCTTCACATCAGTGGAGTTCCAGGAGTTCCTTCAAAGGAACTTGGTTCGGCATGTCCGATCTGCGCCCTTCCACCCTGCAACCAACGGCCAGGCTGAGAGGATGATAAGGACCACGAAAGAAGCCCTCAGCAGGATAACAGATGGGGACTGGGAGTTCCGGCTAGCCCGTTTCCTCCTGACCCAGAGGAGCTTTGAGCTTTGGCTTCTGGTAGATGTTCTCCTTTAAGATGGGCACGTTTTCCGATCAACGCCCCAGCACAATACTTATCGGATCTGACTTCCCCACAGCTGCGTAGAGCATTTATGCTGGCCCGTTTTGATGTGCTCCCCTCTGCGGTTTTAGCAGGAAGATTTAAGAAAATTCCCTACTCTGTAAGGTTCTGTGATAGTGGTTCAGAGGAGATTGAAACAATCGGACATGTATTTCTCTATTGTAGTTTGTATAAGGACATTCGGGCAGCCTATTTAGAAGATATTCTTGATGCCAAGCAATCCGATGACAGAATGTTGTATCGTTTACTGGCTTCACAAAACATACTGGTTATTGAAGCGGTTGCTAAATTTTGTAACTGCCTTATAATGAGGAAGATGCGTGTTAAACCCATGAACTGAATGGCGATTGTGTATGATTCTGATCTATGCCAATAAAGGTTTTGAACTGAACTGAACTGGACCACGAAAGAAGCCCTCAGCAGGATAACAGACGGGGACTGGGTGTTCCAGCTAGCCCGTTTCCTCCTGACCCAGAGGATGACTCCTAATCCCATCACCGGTTTCAGTCTTGCGGAATTATTGATGGGCCGAAGACCCGCAACCCTGTTAGATCGGCTACACCCGGACCAGGAACCAGACTCCAAGAGATGGTGGAACAGCAAGAGGCTCCGAAAGGGTTCTTCCCCGGGGGCCCAGTGTTCATCCAGCATTACGGGACGGGAAACCCTTGGGTGGCTGGACAAGTGATCAAAGTCACGGGCCCGGTGTCTTATGAAGTATCAACAGATGATGACAGGCTCTTAAAGAAGCACGTGGACCAACTGAGGCGGCAACAGCTTCCAGAGGTGGGTGAACCAACACAGTTGGCAGCAGGAACCAGCACATACATCCCCAAGTCTAGTAGCCAGCCCAAAACCCCGAGCACCGAGGAGGCCTATTCCGAGGAGCCAACCCCAGAAACTAGGGAACCGGAGACACTTCAACCGCCACCACAAACGCCCCAGCCCCAGGACACAGATAGGCAACTGGAACGTGTAGTTAGTGACCGGGTCCCAGCCCCCCGGCATTCTCTCAGAGAGCACCAACCCCCCGCTTATTTAAAGGATTATATTACACATCTCGGGTCAGAACTATTGGGGGAGGGGTGTTATGTACGAGGATCGCCAGCAGGGGTCCGCGGCTACAGGCAGGAGCTTAGCTCCTCAAGCTGTGTAACCTGAGACCTTCCTGCTCATAGGGGATCAATGAGAGGCGTGGCTGGCAGTGTGCCCTCTAAGCTGAGTGAGTATGAGCTAGCTCAAAGGTTTTCAGCCTCCGTCTCACAGATTTTTGTCTTCGCTCAGGAAGGAGGGCTCCAGACCAAACTAATATATGCAGCAGCCAAATCACTGGCTCACAACTTTAATGCCAGTAGAGCTCCCAAAGTAGAATTTTTGCTCACAAGACTCCACAGCTTAGAGGGAGTATTGGTGGCCAGGCCAGCAGCATCCTGACCGGCATGTGGCCCTCCAGCAGCATCTGGCTCCCTGCCGTTGGAATCAGAAGGCCGGACAAGCCGCAGAACCTTTCCGGATCATCCAGTGAGATTTGTAGGTTCTTAAAAAGGGAAGCTCAGAGACTGATTCTCTGGCTCTGTGCCCCCTTTTCAAAGATGGAAGGATGAGATTCGGATGACAAACGCGGATGTCTCTTTGCTGCAATGACTGTCACCGCTCCGTCTGTTGTTGCCGGTTGTTTGAGTTTTCAGGCGTGGGAACAATGGGTGCATCCGTGTTTGACATAAAACAGTGTTTGGAAGAGGTTTTTCTTTCTTTTTTTTAAATTCTTTCAACTTCATCGTTTCAAATTGTATTGCTCTCCCCAATTTCAGTCCCTTGGAAAGGCCATCATAAACAGCCCATGAAAGGTTTTGACAGAGATTGGTTTTCAGAATAGGACAATAAAGCTTGGTTTTGGACAAAAGGGATGTGACTGAATGCAATTTTTACTTTTCATTGGGAGCTTCTCACCTGTTTGAAGGGTCTTTCTGTACGTGTCATTCCCAGGCTCTTAGAAGTTAAATCTTTTGTTAAATTATTTAGAGCTTTTCAGGTTCCCAGCCTGAGCAGGATTAAAGCTGTATATATTTTTGTCTTCTTTATTTTTTTCTCCCTCCTCTTGGTCGGCAGCTATCTGTTTTACTTTACAAAACAGTAAACATAACTCCAGGGAGGAAAAAAAAATTAACATCCATTACAGATGTACTTGGTTGTTTTTAAAGTAGGAAAGAGGCAGAGATCATTTGAAGAATAGTATTTTACACTCTGCTCTTCTTCTGGGAGCAAGCCTTCTCTCTTTCACATCAAGATTTGTAAACAGTTTTGCTCCTTGATTTCCCATGTTTATTCAGTCGTAGTTCAGCACAAGGCCTACTTCAGCAACAGTCTATGCCTGACGGAGGAGAGGGTTCGGAATCTCCTCTGCACACCCGCCGTGATATACAGCATGGGCATACTTGACAAAGACAGACGAACACTCCCCCTGAGGGTGTGAAATTATGCAGTCTCATAGCCAGATACAGGGGTCATTTCCTGCAGGAGCACACAGGAGCGGAGCTCCGGCAGTAAAGAGACCAGGGGGCGGGCACATGCAAACAGCCCCACCCCCTGCTCCCAGCAGCCCTCAGTCAGAGCAAGAAGCAGCCAGGTAAGCTGCAAAGCCCCCCCCCCAGCCCCCCGGTCCAAACAGTCCAGTGGCACCATTAAGACCAAGTTTTATTCAGGTACAAGCTCTCCCTCCTCTGCGAGGACAGAACTGCGCGTTCCCCCCCCCCAATAGCTAGCAATCCAAAACAGTCCAGTGGAGCCTGAGCGGTGGGTGTTGCCTGCTGACACACTTCAGTGATGTAAGGGGGTGTGGCATATGCAAATAAGTTATGCCAATGAGCTCCTGCACCTCTTTTTCTACGAAATGACCCCTGGCCAGATACATAGGTTTCTGCATATGGAAAGGAATCTTGCGGCACCTTAAAGAACGTTTTTTTTTTATTCTAGCATAAACTTTTGCTTCCTAGTCTTTACCAGACAAAAACTTACGCTAGAACAGGGGTGGCCAAAATTGCTTAACGTAAGACCCACATAGAATGAACGTCAGACGTTTATGAGCTGCAAGACATGAATAAATATCACACACATGTTTTTTATTGGAAAACATGCAAATTTGCTTTTTATTAATGTTAAATGAGACTGCCCAAAATAAAAACAAAAGGGGTAAAAGCAGATACTGATGATGTTATTTATTTGTCCAATGATATTTATTTGTTTGCTAATGATTTTTTTTTTAGTCTGAGAGAAAGAGAGGTGGAAAGAAAGAGAGAAAAAGAGAAAGAGAAAAACAAAGAAAGCAAATAGATGGGGGGTGGGGTGGGAGGGAGAGGTGGAAAGAAAGCAACTTTAACTTTAAATGCATCCTCCAAGCCCCTCACACCAGTTGGCTTGGCTTAGAGAAGGTATTTGAAGAGGCAAATGCCTTCTACAAGCCAGCCGGCAGGGGGTGGGGCTTTGAGAATGCATTTAAAGTTGCTTTCTTTCTCTGTTCCCCCCCACCTCAAGCTTACCCAGAGAGGGGAACAATGGCTGGGGAAGGGAAGACCAATCAGGGAGACATGCCTCCCCTTCGCTTCCCCAGCCACCCTGTCGGGAGCCACACAATATTTGTGAAAAAGCCGAATGTGGTTCCTGAGCCACAGTTTGGCCACCCCTGTGCTAGAATAAGAAATTGGTAATGTTTATGGTGCCACAAGACTTCCCGTTTAGTGCTGCTGCGGCAGACTGACATGGCTGTCCCACTGAGATTACTGTATGGACACCTTTTCTTTTGGACGTGACATGAGATAAAGGAAATATCTATTTCTATTTCTCCTCCATGTGTGGCTGTCACTGGCTGGCTGGGCATCTGATACAGGCAGAAAGGATAATCACATAAATTTTGGGGAGGGACATTCCAGACATGCACCTCACGAAGATGGTGGCTTTGAAAGAAGGTATACGAGTGCATCATGTGATGGTTTGCATGTGTGAATGAGCTGCCACTGATCTAACAGGGGAGGAACCATGCCTCAGTTGCGGGGTATCTCTGTGGCATGCAGAAGATCCCACATTCAAGCCCCGTCCTTTCCAGTTAAAAAAGGATCCAGGGATGTGAAAGACCTCTGCCTGAGACCGTAGTCACAGTAGACACTACTGACTTTGATGGACCTTGATGGATACCTTGATGGAAAGACCTCTGCCTGAGGTCATAGTCACAGTAGACACTACTGACCTTGATGGACATCTTGATGGAAAGACCTCTGCCTGAGACCATAGTCACAGTAGACACTACTGACCTTGATGGACATCTTGATGGAAAGACCTCTGCCTGAGACCATAGTCACAGTAGACACTACTGACCTTGATGGACATCTTGATGGAAAGACCTCTGCCTGAGACCATAGTCACAGTAGACACTACTGACCTTGATGGACATCTTGATGGAAAGACCTCTGCCTGAGACCATAGTCACAGTAGACACTACTGACCTTGATGGACCTTGATGGACATCTTGATGGAAAGACCTCTGCCTGAGACCATAGTCACAGTAGACACTACTGACCTTGATGGACATCTTGATGGAAAGACCTCTGCCTGAGGCCATAGTCACAATAGACACTACTGACCTTGATGGACATCTTGATGGAAATACCTCTGCCTGAGACCATAGTCACAGTAGACATTACTGACCTTGATAGACCTTGATGGATCAGTGGTCTCACTATACGACAGCTTCATATGCATGTGTGTTCAGTACCATAGAATGCACTTCCCTAACTCTTCACTGGTCAAATGAGGCAGCTCAGACAGTTAACTGTATCTGAGTCTCCTCACAGCCTTCCATTGCTGTTTGGCTCCTTTTTGCACCATAATCCTTCCAGTCACGATACTTAGGGCCATGTGGGATGTGGCCCATGTGGTTACTCCTCCCCATATTCAGCACTGCCCCATTGTATGGACTCCCTACCCATAGGGCTTGGGCTCTTGGCATTGCCCCCCACAGAACAGAGGGAAAACTTAACTCCAACGTCTACCAAGCTGTATAGCAATATTATGTTCTTATGCCATTGAAGGAAGGAGGGAGAATTATGGAGGAAAGGTAGGATTCATGAAAAATAATAGATTGGATCCAAAACAGCCCATTTGATGAATGGAAAGTATTTCTGCTCATAGAAGACTGGGGTGTATATCACTACACAGCTTGGTATATTGGCTAGTGTTGGACGTGGGTTGGATGTGGGACACATGGGTTCAAATATCTATCAAGCATCTCTTTATCATAACAAAGCCAGAACTGATTGGCTGTGTAGTGTCATGCTTCCTGACTTGCTAGAACCATCCACATGAGTAATATTAAGTAGTGAAGAAAAGTGTACTGAACACCAGCAGCCTGGAAAAACAATGGATACTAGGACTGATAACAATGTATGTTATCATCGGGGGGGGGGGAGGAATCTACCTTACCAAAATAGCTGTTTGTAATCCAGCAAATCAAAACTGGAGTATATTTAAGTCACAATTACAATCCATCTATCTATATATCTAATTGCCAAGTGGCCCCCGGAGTGCGGATCGCTAAATCAGCGCTCCGAGGGCACTTGGGGGGGAGGGGGAGGTTTGTGCACTCTTGGGGCAGTCCCCAGGGGTGCACAAAAATCTAAAAACTAAAAAAAAATATTGGGGGGATGTTTAAATCCCCCCGAAAGTGCAAGAGCGTTCTGTGCGCCTGCGCACAGAACGCTCTACGAACGCCAACGCCGCCGCCGCCGCTTGGAAGGCAAGCGGCGAGCGGGGAGGGGGGG
>NW_015167528.1:508249-523283 GCF_001447785.1 Gekko japonicus | reverse complement strand
TTGGAAGGGGTTGGTAGACCTGGGCTCCTCTGGAGGCCAGGTCTACCCCTGCAATGGAAAGGGGTTGGTAGACCTGGCCTCCTCCGGGGGAGTCCAGGTCTACCCCTGCAATGGAAAGGGGTTGGTAGACCTGGGCTCCTCCGGAGGCCAGGTCTACCCCTGCAATGGAAAGGGGTTGGTAGACCTGGCCTCCTCCGGGGGAGTCCAGGTCTACCCCTGCAATTGGAAGAGGTTGGTAGACCTGGGCTCCTCCGGAGGCCAGGTCTACCCCTGCAATGGAAAGGGGTTGGTAGACCTGGCCTCCTCCGGAGGCCAGGTCTACCCCTGCAATGGAAATGGGTTGGTAGACCTGGCCTCCTCTGGAGTCCAGGTCTACCCCTGCAATGGAAAGGGGTTGGTAGACCTGGGCTCCTCCGGAGGCCAGGTCTACCCCTGCAATGGAAAGGGGTTGGTAGACCTGGCCTCCAGAGGGGGGGGTGCTCCAGGGCAGGGGGAGGGGAAGATCAACCCAGGGGGTGGAGGAGACAGGGAACCGGCGGGATAGGGGGGGAACTTATCTCCTCCTGCTGCTTCCTCCTCTTCCTCATAGGTGCGGAGGTCCTCCTCTCCCGCGAGTATCGCGGGTCCCCCACTTGTTTAATCTAATGTTGACCCACTCGATAATAAGTGGGTATAAAAGGGTTTCGCACAAACCCTTTTTGACTGAATTTCTTGTTTCACAGTTTTTTTGACTGCATTTCTTTGTTTCACAGTTTGCAGGTCCCCTAAGACATGATAACTACAAAGCAACCTCAAATAACAGGAATGTAGGAACAGATGTTATTTGGGCTCTTGCGCGTAATAGAGAATTCCAAGGATCCCCGATGCCCAATTATCTAAACAGTTTTTCTTTCTGTTCCATGCATTATAAATCTAGCTCAGGCTAGACAAACAAAATCAAGGGTGTAGTTAGTGCTCAGGTGATGTGGATCAGAAGAGACACATCAACGCGCTGAGCACCACTTTATCAGCCAGAGCACACGCAACGTAACCAGGGATGCCTGCATTCAAATGAGATCAATTAATCCCATAATAATTATTATCAAACGGCCTTGTGCACAGAGGGTAATGATTGTCTTATTATTTCTGTATTATACTCTAAAGCATTATAATGAGATGTAGAAACCATAATTTACACAGGGACTAATCCTTCCCTCCTGAAGTTCATGTATAATTAACGAGCCAAGCGGATGCCTGGCTGGGTGCTTCGTGCCTAGAAAAGGCGCCGCTTGGCTAATACCACCACCCTCCGGTCGGGAATCCCCTCCCCATAACCCTTGATGTGTGGGGACCAGTGTTCCCTCTAAGCTGGGTTAGAGTGAGCTAGCTCACAGTTTTTTAGCCTCCGGCTCACACATTTTTGTATTAGCTCAGGAGAGGTGGCTCCAGAGCAAACTGATTTATGCAGGAGCCACTTTAATGCCAGTAGCTCACAAAGTAGGGTTTTTGCTCACAAGGCTCCACAGCTTAGAGGGAACATTGGTGGGGACTGCGGGTCATTATTCAGTGCTGAGGGAACTGCACGTTGTACCTGCTTATCATCTGCCCTAGGTGAAGCCCTTGCAATAATGGCAGTATCAACTGCAGGATAAACTTAGGGTCAGGTCACACGGGCATTTAGTGCGGGCTTTGCTGCTGATCCCTCGCGCATTAAAGTTTCCTGTTCATATTGGCAAACCCGCCTCCCGCACTGAAGCGAGCTGAGTCCCGCGGTTTTCGTTCTTTTTATCCGTGTTTTCTGACACCCGTTGGAACAGGTGTTTTTTCCGATATCTCGCGCTTTGTATCAGCGGTTTTGGTATCTGGACAGCAATCCACCATGACTGCGCTACCCTCCCCCCTTTTTTGTGTTTCCCGTTTAAGTTATGCGCATGTGCAAACAGGCACTAGCTTTTATTTTGTTTTTAGTTTGTATGTACGCCCAAGCGCATGTTTAACCCCGTTTTCTTTCTCGTTTTCCTTTACGTCTTTGATCACGTGTATTGACAGTTTGGTAACGCCGATGTTGCTTGTTCAAGCCGTAATTTGCCATGCACATGGGAAGACAAACGCATGCGCAGGGTTTTTTTTAAAAAAAAACCCGCGCCGCCGCAGGGACGGCACGCTGTGTGATCAGTACTTCGCGCGAGTGAAGCGGAAGACAGAGGGACCGTCCGACCACCTCCAAGCGATATAAAATGTCACAGATAGAAGAACTGCGGGAAAACTAGCGCGGTAAGAGGTCCGTGTAACCGCGGCCTTACATTTTGATCCTTGACAACAATGCCAGAACTTCTGAATGGGACTAGGCGGACAAAGTTCTGAAGGCTCTGGTCACGCTGGGAGGGCCAAGGAACTGGGCAAGGCCTGTGACGTATCCTCATATGATGTGGGGGTTGGGTCTGGGTGGCATGGAGTACACCAAGAGGGGATTCTTGCCTGTGGACTGTGGTGTTTCATGGCAACCATGAACAATGCGGTGTGAGAGGCAGACTGTTGATGCTGACCTTGGGAGATCAGCTCAGCAGGTTCAGATTCCTGCCCGTTCCAAGCTATGAAGCTGAAGGGGTGAACTTGGGCAAATCAATGGGTCTTGGCTGACCTACCTCACAGGACTGTTGTAAAGATGATCTAAAATGCTCTCTCTCTCTCTCTCTCTCCCTCTGTGCCCAAACACAATTTTATAAGTACATAATTCTGTTCCTTTTCTGTATGTTCGGTAATGTAATCTTCTCCCAAGAAATCTCAACGTAACGTTTCAGTAATACTTTCAAAACAGACCTACTTCCCTTGTATTTCAACGAGAACATATTCACTGCAATCCAGACTCAGAAGGGAGAGCCCATGCATATACAGTTGATACAGGTGTGAATGTAGAACACCTGACTGTCAGTCCACAACAGTCCTGTGGCTCTCAGTCAGTCTCTCTGGACTAGCCGGTTGGGTTTCGTTTGTTTGTTTGTTTCTTAATGCTGAAGGGATACACCTTCCTATCAGTTTCTACTAGCTGTTGTAGTTGCTGCTTGGTTGGGACCATCATCACTGAAGTAAGAGGAATTTAAACAGTATATGTCCCAAAAGCCAAAGCAAGCAGGTATATCAGTATTTCAGATAAATCTGGGGGGGGGGGAAGGTGCCTGAGATGTCTTAATTGGTTACTTGTGTGAAAGTGGCAAAAGGTGGTAAAAAAGCAACAATTATCTTAAAATATGGTCTATTTATCTACCATATTGTGCTGTAGAAGGGGTAGGTTTTAAATACATATCTTACTAGCGTCCAGGGCTATTTTTGGGCAGGAACGCACAGGAACGGAGTTCTGGCTGGCTCCTGAGTTGGCCACACCCAGCAGGAACTCATTAGCACAATAGGCCACACCCAACATCAGAAACTCATTGGGATTGGCTACATTAGGGGTGTGTGGCCTAACATGGAAAGGAGTTCTTGCTCCAAAAAAAAGCCCTGGGTTTTGACAACAAACAAGGTAAACAGAATAAGCAGCAAAAGGTGGGTGTAGCTGGATGACCACACTTATGGTAACATGGGGGTGTGGCCTAATATGCTAATGAGATGTGCTGCCATGGGTGTGGCCTAATATGCTAATGAGTTCCTGCTGGGCTTTTTCTACAAAAAAAGCCCTGCTAGCATCTGTTCAATGTCCTATTTTATAGGTGCAATAAATTCTAATACTGTTGATTTAGGGTCAAAATAGAGGTGGTATTGGGAGGAGCTGTCAGTGTATTGTCATAGTCTCTTTAAAAAAGGGAAATAGTCTCTCTCTCTCTCTCTCTCTCTCTCTCTCTCTTTCACACACACACACATGCTGCCTAGTCTAGTTCAGTTTGGGGCTGTGGAGCAGGAGATTTGACCGTTGTTGATTGAAGATCCCCCCCCCCCATGTGCTAGGGAAGGTGGGAAAAACAGTCTGTACTAATGGGATCATGGTTGTGTAGTTGGGAGGGGGGTTAGTTTCAGTTGGCAAAATGAAGCAAAAGAGAAAGGGTTAAGATCCTCTCCATCCATACCATGAGTTAGATTGACATCAGGGGTCCCACAGTGGCAGTTATCATTGAAAAATGCATGGAAGACCGAGTCACAGACAATGTTCCCTCTAAGCTGTGGAGTCTCGTGAGCAAAAATCCTACTTTGTGAGCTACTGGCATTAAAGTTGTGAGTGAGCAATTTGGCTACTGCATAAATTAGTTTGATCTAGAGCCATCCTTCCTGAGCTGAGACAAAAATCTGTGAGTCAGATTTTAACATCAAGAGCACCGCACTTTATTTAATGATTGTTTTTACTGTTTAATGATTGTTTTTATGTTGTTTTAACTGTTGTTATGGCAATTGCCTTTGTTGTAGCTGCCCTGAGCCTGCTGGGGAGGGCAGGGTATAAATCTAACAAACAAACAAACAAACAAATAAATAAATAAATAAAAGACTGTGAGCTAGCTCACACCAACTCAGCTTAGAGGGAACACTGGATCTCCCAACACTTAGGGCTAGACTACACAATATCCCCCCCTTTTCCTGAACGTCTAGTTTTTATTTATTTGAGAAAGCAAGATAATAATACAAAATGATACAGAAAGAAAAAGGGTTATATCACAGGAACACGTGCATCAAGGAATATTACAGATTACAAAATATATCAAACATAAAATAATTATTTCTCCCCAATTTCCTTCATTGCCATTTTTAAGAGAATTTCTTTAAACTACATGATTGAAGATTAACATAGATCTAAGCTACTCTATATAATGCCTGTAGATATGTTAATACATTTTAAAAACACCTTCCTGTGTCCTTCTCCTACCTGCCTGTAAGCTCCCGCTTTCCTGCACTCACAAGTCACCCATGTGGCCTACATACACTTTCCTCCAGAACACCAGGTGGTGTGTGTGTGTGTGCGCATGCAGCTAGGAGTGCCTCTACCATGGCTGCCAGACCAGGAGCACTGTTTCTGTGCACCCCTTGGTCTCCCCTTCCCCAGAGCGGCTGGGCAGCACGTGCAGCCAGGAATAGAGGTGGTGGGGTGCACACGAGCCAGTTGGTGGTGGGAAGGGCATACTGGTGGGGAGTTGGCAGCATTGAGCCCCTCCAGTGTTGGCAGAATTTAAATATGTAAGGAAGTGGAGCACTGATAAGCATATGGAGCAGAGGTCCATCAGTGGCTATTAGCCACAAGGTATAGATAGGGGCTCTGGGGCAAGGGATGCTCTGTCTTCTTGGGGCTTGGGGGGGTCAACAGTGGGAGGGCTCCTAGTGTCCTGGCCCCACTGGTGGACCTCCTGATGGCACCTGGTATTTCTGGTCACTGTGTGATACAGAGTGCTGGACTGGATGGGCCTTTGGCCTGATCCAACATTGGCGTCTCTTATGTTCCTATGACTGTTTAGAGAAAAATAAGTAGGTTTACTAAAGAACAACAGTTATAGAACATACAGAGAGGAAGCCTAAACAAACAAGTCTAACTGCTGTAAAAGGAACAAAGAGAAACAGGACGCTCTACAGGAGCAGGAAGTCTCCGGAAGAGCCAATCAGGAGACAGCAAGGACTCATTTTGAAAAAGTGGGAAGTCCCTATTCTAGCTATGCTAACTACCAGTCCTCTTCAGATCTTCTGCATAAAGCTGCACTGCAGACCTTGCGCACCCCCACATCCCGAAGCCTTGGGGTCTGCTGACTGTCCTTCTAAGAGAGGCTTTATGCATGGAAATGGGCGGGGGAAGCTTTCCTGGGCATGGAGGTCAACAGAATCCCCAGGCAAATTAGCCTTCGTTTTATAATGGCCCCTTTTGCTTGTAAGCCAGGATTAGGGTGCTCACTCTAGTTCCTGCTCTCGAAAAGTTCATGCAGCAGAGACGGATGTGTTCAAAACTAGCAGGAAGATACAGTGCTGGGAGCAGTGGATTTCAGAATGGGGGAACGCAGGCAGTCTGTACCTCTACCTAAGAAACAGAGTGTCAGGGCCCACAGCCAATCACTTCGGCACCAATGTTCCCTCTAAGCTGTGGAGTCTTGTGAGCAAAAATTCTACTTTGTGAGCGGCTGTCCTTAAAGCTGTGAGCGAGCGAGTTGGCTTCTGCATAAATTAGTTGGCTCTGGAGCCGTCTTTCCTGAGCTGTGATAAAAATGTGTGAGCCAGAGGCTAAAAAATTGTGAGCTAGCTCACACTAACTCAGCTTAGAGGGAACACTGTTCAGCACACACTTCCAAGAAGGTTATACTTTATTGTGAGAACTATGGTAGCAGAAACATATTCACTGTTAGGAATAACTAATACCAAGCAAGCAGGTATAGATATAGTATACTTGAAAGTGCCCCCCCCCCCCAATCCATGGACCAAATGGCCATTCTCCCGTAGTTAATGGATGGGAAGAGACACCACACAAGCAAGCTACAAGGTCAGCGATAAGGAGTAGAGGCACCGAGGGGAATGGAATGCAGGCTCGGGGGGGGGTACAAGGGTCAAGCGAGCGAACTGAGACCCATAAACCTTATGGCAGCCTAGCTGACACAGAGCTCACTAAGCAGCAGGTCCATAGCCACGGGGGGGCATTTGGGGGCGGAGCCCCACCACCCATGAGCCCTGCCCCACCATTTGATGATGCCAGCAGCCCCCATCCCGGTGTGTTTAGTCCTGCAGCGGCATCCAGGCTGGGGAAAGAGAGGGACGCTGCCCTGCAGCTTCTGGTCAGTTTCATTCCCTGCAGATCAGCTGATGGGAAGGGAGTGAAACTGACCAGAAGGGGCAGGACAACTTCCCTTCCCTTCACCAGCCTCCCTGCTGCTGGGGGGGGGGGCAGCTGGGAAAGGGGGGAGAGAGAGAGAGAGAGCGCATTTAGATCCTATAGAGCAGAATGTGAACTCTGTTACTGGCAGCCAGTGGTGCCTAAGCTGTACTCTGGCTTCTGCCTTGCAACCAACACATCCCCAGGGAAAGTAACAGCTCATGCAAATAGGATCCATGCTTGTAAAAAGTCAGAAAGCCTCCACTTTCGTGCGACCTAGGTGGTGCAAAGAATGGTTGGAAGTATACATGCTTTGCACAAATATGTCATTTAGGACACTCCTGTTTGGCAAGTGCTTTAGATTCCAAGATGGTCTGCATGATAAATCATCCTGGTAATAGTAGTCCAAGCTAAATGGCTGATCTTGCTGTCATATAGATAGCGCCGGGCTATCAAGGGCACTCCAACTTGATGGTCTTTCCCTCATTGGTGGTGGTGGAAGCGGCGGCCCCTACATAAAAGCCTGGTGGAAGAGCTCCGTCTTACAGGCCCTGCGGAATTGCAAAAGATCCCGCAGGGCCCTGATCTCATCCGGGAGCTCATTCCACCAGGTAGGGGCCGCCACAGAGAAGGATCTTGCCCTTGTCGCGGCATACCGTATCTCTCGGGGGCCCGGAACCACTAAGCGACTCTGGGTCCCCGACTGAAGTGCTCTTGGGGGTGTATACGGGTAAAGAGTCAGAAAGCCTCCACTTTCGTGCCACCAAGGTGGTGCAAAGAATGGTTGGAAGTCATCTTCTCCCTCCTTCCCCTCCCCTTCCCCTCTTGCTGCCTCGTGTTTCATAAAACAGAAACAACGTGGACTCATGTAAGTTAAATATAATTAATTTTGCTCTGTTCCTTCCAAATATTGTTAATGTTCCTGTTCGGATAAATAATGACATAAATGAGGTCAGATCAGGTTATGTTTGGTCACTTTCTGTTTAAATACATGCCCCCCTGCACATCTTTTCTGTCTAAATTGCTCCATGGTGACGGTGTTGGGGAAGCCAATCTCTCTCTCTCTCCAATACCTTTCCAAGGCAGAGGGGTGGTGGTGGGGTTTGGTGATGGTGGTGTGGCACCAATCTCTCTCTCCTGGGGTTGCCAGTCTCTAGGTAGTGGCTGGATATTCCCTGGCATTACACCTGATCTCCAGGTGGACTCTATGGTATTATACCCCATTGAAGCCCCTCCCCTCCCCAAACCCCGTCCTCCTCCAGCTCCACTCCCAAAATCTCCAGTTATTTATTATTCGTAAGTATAAGTATAAGCATAATAGGTGCCCCACAAGAAAACCCTGGCCACGGCCCTGCTAAGCAGGGACTTCACCCCTTGAGACTAAGTCAACTCATACAACTATTTGGGGGAGCAGGCCATTCACTCGTGATTTATACAATCCATATGCCACGTCTTAAAGAGACGGGCATTCCCCCCCTCCCTTCCGTCAGGCTGATGGCTACTTGAGCTAGGCCTGACTCAGTTTCCCTCAACACACATGGCCTTCTCTCTTCTTTTCTTTCTTAATTTTGCGTTCCTTTAAACATGTCAATGGTCCTTTCTGCATCGCAGGAGTTGGGCAATTCATAAATACAATTAATAATAATAATAATAATAATAACAACAACAACAACAACGATAACAACAACAACAAGAACAACAACAACAACAATAATAATAACAATAACAATAACAATAATAATAATAATGCTTTCGATTTATTAATCGCTTTCCCCACGAGTGGGCTCAAATTGATTTACAGTTACACTTTTAGACAGGGGACTAACAATGTTTCATAGGGGATAGGGAAGACAACATATAATTCATTTTTAATTGCACATGCCGTAACTGCACGGTGGAAACGTCTCTGGCTTGGATCAGTCATGTCCCGAACGGCTCCGTCGACCGGCTTGATGATGTAATGTGGAAACAAAAAATACCCCGAGATAATTACAGGGGTGAACTTGGGTGTCGTATAGAATGTAATTTCAGGGAGAGGGTCGAATCAGGATTGAAGGTCTCGTGTGGAAAGGACCAATGGGAGCCAGAAGGAGCTTCTGAAGGTCTATAGTGGCTCTCAGTAGCTTTACTGAGGGCAAGCAGATTATCCGATTGCCAGCTCTAGATTGGGAAAGACCCAGCAATTTCTTTTTTTGGGGGGGGGACCCTGAGGAGGCTGGGTTTGGGGAGTGGAGGGACCTCGCTGGGGTACAGTGCCACAGAGTCCACCTTCCAAAGTGTCCATGTTCTCCAGGTGAGCTGATCTTTGTGACCTGGAGATCAGTTGTGATCCCAGGAGATCCCCAGCCACCACCTGAGGTTGGCAGTCCTAGAAACACCTGGAAGAAACTCTGCAGAGGTGAGGTGCCCCCACCTGTGGCCAATGCTCCCTCTAAGCTGTGGAGTCTTGTGAGCAAAAATTCTACTTTGTGAGCTCCTGGCATTAAAAGTTGTGAGCGAGCAATTTGGCTACTGTATAAATTAGTTTGCTCTCTGGAGCCATCCCTCCTGAGCGAAGGCAAAGATGTGCGAGCCGGAGGCTAAAAAACTGTGAGCTAGCTCACACTAACTCGGCTTAGAGGGAACACTGCCTGTGGTAGAGCAGCGCAACTGACTTGGTGCAGCAGGGGCAAGGGGCTTCCTCCCTCCGCGTGTGCTGGTGAAGCCGGATTGAATCCTTAATGAACACGAGGATGCGAGATAACAAAGAAATGGGAAATCTTTTCTTTTAAAAATGCGTTTTCTCCCATTGAATATCTTGCTCTAGCCCAGTATATAAACCCTATTTAAATATTCTTTTTTCTCCCCCCTCCATTTTTTTAACTGACAGGAATGGGGGGGAGAATCCCATCCCCTCTCTGAGAAATCCTGTAGTGCCATTTTCAATGATAAATGAAAACGATTCTGCCCGGGTGCATTTTAAAGAAATGTAATCACAGTCATTTTAGATATTGAGAGATAGAGGAAATTCCAGACTGTGGTGGGAGTGATGGAGCAGATTAAAAAAAAAACGACAACCACCAGAAAAGCAGAAACAGAGAGACGAATGAATACGATTAAATTTATTGTTTCATGGCTATCTAATCTTTGTGCTCTTTCCAATGAAAGTATTTTATTTGAAGCTGTATTTGTAAACATTCCCAAAACTCCAATTGCCTCTAGCCTCTTTCTTTGTTGCATATTTTAGCCCTGAAGGTCCACGGTCCAATCCAATAAATAAGACCTCGCTGGTGCCCGGGTCCCAAATCGAGTAAATCAGGTGCCGTTGAGGTGGCCAACTCTGGGTTGGGAAATTCCTGGAGATTTGGAGGTGGAGGCTGGGGAGGGCGGGGTCTGGGTAGGGGAGGGAGTCCACCCTCCCAAGCAGCCATTTTATTCAGAGGAACGGGTTTCTGTCGTCGTAATTCTAGGAGATCTCCAGGCCCCACCTGGAGGCTGGAGTGGCAACCCTTCCTCCCATCCAATGTGTCAAATGGGCAGGACAGAAGATGATATGAATGGTTCAGTGGCTCCAGTTTGGAAATCCTTTCAGTTGTTCTGCTCAAGAGGCACAGGGAAGTCAAAGACACAGTTTGAAGAGCATCACATACAGAGAATGTAAGACTCAGGTTGATGGTGTTTTGCTGTCTCAGGTAAGGTACACCAGGCCCCTCCTGGGCCCACATCCTCGCTGGCTTGGTCAAAACCAGATCTGTGTGGCATGGGCTGCCAACCTCCAGGTGGGGACTGGCTGCCAACCTCCAGGTGGGGACTGGAATTACAAGTGACCTCCAGACAACAGAGATCAGTTCTGCAGAAAATGGCTCCTTTGGTGGGGGACTCTAGGGCTTGGTACTCTGCTGAGATCCCTCCCCTTCCCATGTCCTCCCCTCCCCAGTCTCCACCCCTGAAATCTCCAGGAATGTCCAAACCCAGAGTTGGCAACCCAAGTGGCAACCTTGCAGCCGCCTGTCTTGGCCCACCTGGTGGAGGCAGGGGCCGAGGAGGTGATGCCAGTCAGCTCCTGTGAGGCAGAGCACCCGGAGTCCCTTCAAGGGTTCATGTGAACCAGTGTCCCCTCTAAGCTGCGTTAGTGTGAGCCAGCTCACAGTTTTTTAGCCTCCGGCTCACACATTTTTTGCCTGAGCTCAGGAAGGATGGCTCCGGAACAAACTGATTTTTTTTCACAGTCGCCGAATTGCACGCTCACAACTGTAATGCCAGCAGCTCACAAAGTAGAATTTTTGCTCACAGACGCCACAGCTCAGAGGGAGTATTGCACATGATTATTGGCAGGCCTGCTCTGGCTCACAGGTGTCTGTAATTAGGCCTTCCTGCTGACACCATCCTTCTTTCTTTCTTTCAGGGCAAGATTCAAGAATGTGGTCATTGGTTACTGGTGAGAACCTGCGTTCAGTTGTGTAACTAGATGGGAGGAGGGGAGTCAAGAGCAGTGTTCCCTCTAAACTGAGTTAGTGTGAGCCAGCTCACAGTTTTTTAGCCTCCAGCTCACACATTTTTGTCTTAGCTCAGGAAGGATGGCTCTAGAGCAAAGTAATTTATGCAGTAGGCAAATCGCTCACTCACAACTTTAACGCCAGTAGCTCACAAAGTAGAATTTCTGCTCACAAGACTCCACAGCTTAGAGGGAACATTGGTCAGGAGCAGGGGTCATTTAGTAGAAAAAGAGGTGCAGGAGCTCATTAGCATAACTCATTAGCATAACTTATTTGCATATGTCACACCCACGGACATCACCGGAAGTGTGTCAGAAGGCAACACCCGCCGCTCAGGCTCCACTGGACTATTGGGAGGGGGGGCAACATGCAGACCTGTCCTTGCAGAGGAGGGAGAGCTTGTACCTGAATAAAACTTGGTCTTAAAGGTGCCACTGGACTGTTTAGGAGCGGGGGAGCTCTGCAACTTACCTGGCTGCTTCTTGCTCTGACCGAAGGCTGCTGGGAGCAGGGGGTGGGGCTTGTTGCATGTGCCGGCCCCCTGGGCTCTTTACTGCCAGAGCTCCGCTCCTGTGCGCTCCTGCAGGAAATGACCCCTGGTCAGGAGTGGATGTTAACATCTTCTGGAGAGAACCATCAAGCGAGTTCCCTGATTGGGTTTGACAGACCACCTGGTACCATGGAGCAAAAGGCTATAATAAGGCTACTGGCAGAGGGAAGCCAGACTAACTTTGTGGTTTTACCTTTCTGGTACTCTTTCTATGCTATGCCACATCATGATGGACAGTTGTGTGGAGAACGCTTGGGCTCTGATATTCTAAGGTTTGCCATCTAATACCAGGCATTGCATGGGTTAGATAGAGAGTTGGCCTTTTTATTTCTTTGCTACTAAGTGGTGGAAACTGTGCTGCGTAATAATACTCTGTTTTGAAATCTATCCAATAAACTTCTCTACATTTTTACAAAGGCCTGCTTCGTTTGTGTGCATTGAACCTGGAGGACGTGTGGAGCTGGGGACCCAGGCTTGGGTTCGCGACGCATCCCATGTTGCTGATGGCGAAGGCTGAGCTCAGCTCTGTAGAGCAGCACTCTTTTCATTCTCTTGAGTCGCTTGGCCACAGAACTGCCCTCTGATTGGGGCCAGCACATCTTAAACCAAAGACCACCATCTAGACCTCCTATTTACCCACCCAGGAGGGAATACCAGTCCCAATTTCCCACCCACACGGAATAGAGGAGCAGGAGGGAGAAAAGGGCTCCTCGTAATGATATTCTAGAAATTCCCCTTGTCTCTGTGGTAACAACCATAGAGCCTAGAATGTCACCTGGAAATGACGTCACGTCTTCCCCAAATGCTGCTCTCCCCAGTCACTGCCCTCACAAATCCCCCAGAGTTTGCTGAGGCAGTGTTGGGAACCCCATGGCCAACCGCAGGCCATTTCCATCCTCCATTCCAGCAAGTCCTTGAATCGCTAAGACCCCCACTGTTGCCCCAGAGGGTGGACGATCCACCATCTCCCATTCTTTCCTGTATCTCAGTGGAGTCCCGGAGGGCCCCTCTCTTCTAAATAGCCCCCGGCTCTTAAGTTTAACTCCCCTAAAGGAACACAAGTCCCTTCCCAGAGTAAATTAAGAAGGGATCTTTCACCCTTATCTTTCCTTCTCCCTTCCAGTCTGTCTCCATCTCCCCTTTTCTCTTCCTGCTTCTGCCGAGCGGTTATTAGTTCATTAAGTGTTATGGAAGGGGAGGGTGGGGGGCACGGGGTGTCCTTTTAATTTACTGCTTTCACATGGTACATTTACTGGTGCCCGCCGTGAAGACCGTGAGCTGAAGAGTCTCCCTGTGCTTGTGTGAACGAAGTAATTATTATCTTCAGGCTTGACTTGCTGTCTCATAATTTCGGTAGTGCCTGGTGTCATTTTCTCATAAGACTATCTACATATAAACAGAGGGCTCCATGGTGGAGGGCTGTGAAATTTGAATATGAATTATCTCTTTGTTGTGAATTGTATCTTATGCATAAATTCATGGGTTTACCGTTTGTGAGTTATCAGAAGATATTTCATGGGTGGAAATCGCTCACGTTATTCCACATCAAATTATTTTTTTCTTCTTCTTTTCCCCCCATCGCCACTTTCATTTGACTGTGTTTTGTTTTTCAATTTCATTCTAAACAGAAGTTTTATATTTAATACATTATATCAGGGGCCTTCCCGGTCTATGCAGGTTCTTAAAGGCAAAGGGGGGAAATCATAGGGCTCACAGCGATTTAGTCCAATGAATCTATTGATGACTATGGGGAAAGAATTTACCTTTAAGGAAAGCTCCTTTTTGGTCCCCAAGGTCTAGAGTTCACTTGAAAGTCAAAACAGCTGCAGCTGAGGTCCTTTTAGACAACACAGGGTGAGGAAAGGGAAGGTAAACATGTTCACAGCATGGAGGTTTTGTTTACTGAAGATAAAGCAACCAAATATTACAGAAAATGCAGTGTAAAATAAATATGAGAAATGACCTGTGGCCAAGATCAGCGGCATTATCAGTTTACTACCTTGCATATATTCTCCTTGGGGACTCTCTTTCCTCTTCTTGTAGGGCAGCGGGTTCAGTCATTCAATCCTTCTCTTATATCACGGCTATTACATTGCAGGGGAGGGAGCTATGCTGGGAGAGGTGTTACGGAGGATAACTTCTGGAATCAGGAGACTGTGGCAGTTTCTTAAAACATGGCCAAGTTCCTCCCATGAAAGGTCCCTTCAAATGCCCATGCAGAAAAGTGTGGAAGTGTGCACATGTGTACAATTGGTTTCACTAGCCCTCTTCAGAATGACAGAGGTCTACAAAATTATGCATGGTATAGTGAAGAGAGTAACCTTTGGGTCACCCTATGCTATTGATTGGCAGTAGTTTCAAGACAGGCAAAAAGGAAGGACTACATTACAAAATGGGGGATCAGCCTGTGGAACTCACTGCCACAAGATGTGTATACAGGTGGGCTCAACTGCTACATTCAAATGCATGCCTGTAGATGGGTGAAAGAGGTTGCTATTGTGATTCTGTTCCCCCCCCCCGCACCTGTTCATTCTACTCTCTTTGAGCTACTGAGAGTAATCTTGTGAATCTGCTGCATGCATGTGCTGCTCACATGACTGAATGTTTGCTTTTTTGAAAAAACCCAAAATCTAAATATCTCACCATATCGCTCATATACATGGAGGGATTTGGGTTTCTGTCAGGAGCCGTCAGTTGCATGAATAGTTTGGCATGAGCTCCATCTCGGGGTTCCCCACCTGAATGGGGGGGAAAGCATCGGGGCTTAAACCATCACATCTTTAGGAAGGGGGGGCAGGGCACAGACCATTGCATTTTTGGACCATTTCTGGCCTCTGCAGTGGGGGGTTGGGTGGGGAGATGAAGACGCTTGGGGGTTTGGTGCCAATACCAGCCATTCAGGTCCAAAGACGTGCACGTCTCCATCGCAAAGCCCCATATTTACAATTTCATCGACAGGTCTTACCAATCTGTGGCCATAATAAACACTTTCTCTACTGACGTATCGACTTTAAGTGAAGGATATCTTTCTGTATGTTAACATCTGGACCTGGAGTCTGCTAATAAATACAATAAATACAAATAATAAGTAAATCTCTCCTATATTATAAAAGGGTTTTGGGTGCCAGAATTCTAAAATGCGCCCCGTTAGTGTATGGGTGGCAAAATTGCCACTCAGAAGACGGCTGCGATGACTGGCTCCCTCACCGAACCTGGCCTGCCATTGGCTGGGTGGCTGGGAGGGGAGGGAGCCAGTCATCGCAG